>NC_060188.1:67776606-68376606 GCF_021184085.1 Oncorhynchus gorbuscha
CTCAATATTAGGAAGGTGTTGCTAGCGGAGTTGTGCATGTTGTCATAGAGAGAGGACTCATCACGGATATAACTCGTTTTAGCATGGACATTGCCATTGAGGGTTTCCACCATTTTAAAGTAGTCTACTGGGTGGGGATTCCTATAAATTAGGAGCGATCAGTCAATGACGAAAATTGACTTCCTTAAAATGGAGAGCCTCAATGGTGCTGCCCACGCTGCAGATGCTACTGAAAAATGGCAAAGATACATCCTCTATCACAATGGCCTGTTCAAACGTGTGTATGCCCTATCATTGCCTAGAATGGTCCCACCTGATCTTGCCTTCCACCTGCTTTCCATCTTTGAGGACATGTTGGAGTGGTCACTCCAATATCTTCTCAATATAATAAACAACCTTTGGTTATGGTTAGGCTTTAGGGTAGTGTTGTCCCAAGGATCCCACTTTGCATTACATTTACACACATTTAAGTCATTTAGCAGACGCTCTTATCCAGAGCGACTTACAAATTGGTGCATTCACCTTATGACATCCAGTGGAACAGTCACTTTACAATAGTGCATCTAAATCTTAAAGGGGGGTGAGAGGGATTACTTATCCTATCCTAGGTATTCCTTAAAGAGGTGGGGTTTCAGGTGTCTCCGGAAGGTGGTGATTGACTCCGCTGTCCTGGCGTCGTGAGGGAGTTTGTTCCACCATTGGGGGGCCAGAGCAGCGAACAGTTTTGACTGGGCTGAGCGGGAGCTGTACTTCCTCAGTGGTAGGGAGCATCTACCCACGAGTACGTCATGATTCCAACTTTCTACACTGCCAGGGGGTGCTACATACATGATATTGTCTCAGTCTGACATAGTCCTGAAATGTGAACCATTCTTTGCCTAAGCAAACTACAGTGGGTTGAATGTAATGGACTGGTCAGATAGAATCATGTTTTCCCTCTATCAGGGATGTTCAGGTGTGTGAGGATCTTCCCCTGGATTCCTGTCATCATCATCACCTCTGTGGTCTTCAGGTCATATTATGCCCACCTGGTTCAACTTTGTTGCTATAAGTACTTCTAACATGTGCTTTCAGTATTCCGAATGTTGCTTTAATTCTCATTGTAAGAGTCAAGGCTGAGAGTGAATGTTGTGAGTAGTTCTATATTATATTTAGACTTTGGTAGCCTAGCCTACTGGATTTACATTGTTTTTTCACCACACAGTATACAATATTTGAAAAATGTTGGTTATTGTCATATCTGCTTAAATCTGTCAAGGATTTATCAAGGAAGGTACAACTGGCAAGAGGACAAGAAAAGGGGCTTTCAATATATTTTGCCACACATGCAGTCGTCACAACATCCCATTATAAGAGTCTACATAACTCAAAAGAAAGTGTTATGTAAAATTGATTCATTTTATCTAACTAGGATGAGGTGTACATTTTTTACATTTTATTTAACTAGGCAAGTCAATTAATTACAAATTCTTATCTACAATGACAGCCTACCGGGGATCAGTGTGTTAACTGCCTTGTTCAGGGGCAGATTTTTACCTTGTTAGCTCAGGGATTTGATCTAGCAACCTTTCGGTTACTTGCCCAATGCTCTAAATCACTAGACTACCTGCCGCAGATGTAATAGTTGTTCCCCTTTCAGAGTTACTGCTGAGGTGGTGTAGTCCCTTGAATTCCCCAAAACTTTTTACATCCATTTAATTTTGTTCAACATCAATCATTTTCTAGAAGGAAAACACTGGTGCCCTGTGGGTTCTTGAAAGGCTCATACATGATGTACTGTATATATTTACCGAAAACTGAAAAAAGTCCTCAGTTTGAATTACCGGGAGGAAACGAGAAGTCTGAGATCTCCAGGAGGATCTGCTGTTGGCTCTCTAGTCTCTCCTCGATCTCATACCTCAGTCTGTCTGAATAAGAGAGATGGAACTGGGGCCATACACATCAAAGGAGATTGATAATAATTAGCAATTGTAATAACCAGTATGATAGGGTAATTCAAACTGAGGACTTTTTCAGCTTTTTCACCGAAAGTATATATATATTCACCGAAAGCTGAAAATGTCCTCAATTTGAATTAACATATGGAAGAATTACCACTTCGAGGAAAGACTAGAGCGCTAACAGCAGATCCTCCTGGAGATCTCAGAGACTTCTCGTTTTCTCCCGCTCTGTGTCCGGAGGTACAGTAAGCAGGCTGATAATGATACAATAGAAATACAAAGCAGAGTACCTCAGTCCAGCCATTTGAGTCTGGTTACCTGGACACAGATTAAGCCTTGGACTAAAATCATGCTCGAAGGTGCATGATCTGTTGAAAGAGTCTCACATCCTTCCTAACGTAGCACTATAGCCCTGAATGGATACTCTCCTCAATGTATGTTTTCCCTAGAGGTTCAGGTATACTTCACCTACAGTAAACGGGTGCAATTAATGGGATAGACACCTCTTGAGTGGAGGGTGCGTTACAATGTTGCAAATAATATCTCTAATCCCCATAGTAATTCATGTTAGTCTGTGTCCCAACACTTCTTCCCTTCAGGTGTAGCTGAACCACTTCAGTCCACAGCTTCCTCTTTCATTTCAGCGCTCAAAACACTCAATTGGGCAAATGAATATCCTAACTGACAGAGAAATCTGAGCATGCCTCCCTCTTTCCTCCCACCCTGGCCCTAAGGGCTCTATGATTTAAAGATGAAGTGCTGTGTGACATCAGAGGGCAGGATAGCATGGCCGCTACCTAGCACAGAGGAATCTAGCTGTGCTTAGGGATCAGGCTTGCAACATTTGTATCATGGGGGTGGAAGGGATTGTAGGGTGTGGGATCTTATAGCCCCCTCTGGCTGCATTTGAATCCCAAGCGGAATGTCAATTTTATTTGTATAACATTTAAGTATATTAAATAAACTTAAAATGATCTAAATGCTGTGCTTCTGCAGCCATCAGGCTCTGCCAAATCTGCCACCACTGCTCCGCCTGTGAAATGTAAGTCTTCTGTCCTTGTTCTCTGCCCCCTCTCCTCTTCGCAGGGGAAGTAAAAAGAGGATATATTGCTCTCTCTCTCTCTCTCTCTCTGTGCCTGTGTCCAGAGCCCTAGAAAATGGTTGCAACATTTATCCGTGTCAACACAAGAAATCCTGGAAAAGTGTTTGATGAGGGCAGGAATCAGATGCTTTGTGTCTTACTACATCCCATCTACAGCATACTGTATGTAGTAAGACACAGAGCATCTGCTTCCTGCCCTCATCAAACACTTTTCCAGGATTTCTTGTGTTGACACAGATAAATGTTGCAACCATATTTGTGCCTTAAATTCAAGTGCTCTGTTTCATTTCTCTGCCTTTCAATCTCAATCGGAATGTCAATTTTATTTGTATAACATTTAAGTATATTAAATAAACTTACAATGATCTAAATTGGGACACTTTTATACTTAAGTATATTATTTGAGGGGAGGGGGTAGATCACCCTTAATATTGCTGCATCGTTTCCAATCCCTCCTATATATTTGTGTCTGTATATATATGCATAATTTTTATTTTTGTAAATATATTTTCCTTTATTTTCCCTTAACCCTACCACCCCTCCCTAATTGGAGTAAACTAATGGACAAAACACTTAGGCTTCTACTTCCAGCTTATACATATTATATGTACTTGTGCATGTGACATTATAAATTGAAACTGTATACATTTTAAAGAGCGTATATTTGACAATACTTATCTTTTGTCTGTTTTAATCCCATCCTTCAGCTCCCCTCAACCCCTCCCATCTACTGTCTCTGAAGAGCATCCAGTTTTCATTTCTATTTGCCATACATTTTTAACTGTGCTGTTACACAAAAGATCTGAACCTTTATACATTTTACAGACACAGTATGTTTTACATTAGTTATCTTGTTATTAGTCCCACCCTTCAGCTCCACTCAATCCCTCCCATCGATCTCTGAACACCATCCAGTTTTGATTTCTATTTGCCATATATTTTTCAACTGTGCTGTGACTTAAATATATTTAGTATAGTATATTAGAGCAAAAAATCTATACTTCAAATGCATTTTATGTATATTTCTCATAAATTATACTGAATTAAAATATAAAGGCAACAATTTCAAAGATTTTACTGACTTATCGTTCATATAAGCAAATTAGTCATGACTGGGAATACAGAAAAGGCAAGGGTGTGGATCAGAAAACCAGTCAGTATCTGGTGTGACGGCCTCATGCAGCACGACACCTCCTTTGCATAGAGATGACCATGCTGTTGATTGTGGCCTGTGGAATTTGCTGGATATTGGCGGGAACTGGAACACGCCGTCGTACACGTTGACACATGCTCAGTGGGTGACATGTCTGGTGAGTATCCAGGCCATGGAAGAACTGGGACATTTTCAACTTCCAGGAATTGTGTACAGATCCTTGCGACATGGGGCTGTGCATTATCATGCTGAAACATGAGGTGATGGCAGTGGATGAATGGCATGACAATGGGCCTCAGGATCTCGAAAAATTCCATTATATACTCAAACTGCCAAATGTTGATCTACTGTAGAGGAAGTCATTCATTCATTTATTCTCTCTCTCTCACAGGCCTGCTAAGTTACATGTGCTCATCCTCATGACAGGCCTGCTAAGTTACATGTGCTCATCCTCATGACAGGCCTGCTAAGTTACATGTGCTCATCCTCATGACAGGCCTGCTAAGTTACATGTGCTCATCCTCATGACAGGCCTGCTAAGTTACATGTGCTCATCCTCATGACAGGCCTGCTAAGTTACATGTGCTCATCCTCATGACAGGCCTGCTAAGTTACATGTGCTCATCCTCATGACAGGCCTGCTAAGTTACATGTGCTCATCCTCATGACAGGCCTGCTAAGTTACATGTGCTCATCCTCATGACAGGCCTGCTAAGTTACATGTGCTCATCCTCATGACAGGCCTGCTAAGTTACATGTGCTCATCCTCATGACAGGCCTGCTAAGTTACATGTGCTCATCCTCATGACAGGCCTGCTAAGTTACATGTGCTCATCCTCATGACAGGCCTGCTAAGTTACATGTGCTCATCCTCATGACAGGCCTGCTAAGTTACATGTGCTCATCCTCATGACAGGCCTGCTAAGTTACATGTGCTCATCCTCATGACAGGCCTGCTAAGTTACATGTGCTCATCCTCATGACAGGCCTGCTAAGTTACATGTGCTCATCCTCATGACAGGCCTGCTAAGTTACATGTGCTCATCCTCATGACAGGCCTGCTAAGTTACATGTGCTCATCCTCATGACAGGCCTGCTAAGTTACATGTGCTCATCCTCATGACAGGCCTGCTAAGTTACATGTGCTCATCCTCATGACAGGCCTGCTAAGTTACATGTGCTCATCCTCATGACAGGCCTGCTAAGTTACATGTGCTCATCCTCATGACAGGCCTGCTAAGTTACATGTGCTCATCCTCATGACAGGCCTGCTAAGTTACATGTGCTCATCCTCATGACAGGCCTGCTAAGTTACATGTGCTCATCCTCATGACAGGCCTGCTAAGTTACATGTGCTCATCCTCATGACAGGCCTGCTAAGTTACATGTGCTCATCCTCATGACAGGCCTGCTAAGTTACATGTGCTCATCCTCATGACAGGCCTGCTAAGTTACATGTGCTCATCCTCATGACAGGCCTGCTAAGTTACATGTGCTCATCCTCATGACAGGCCTGCTAAGTTACATGTGCTCATCCTCATGACAGGCCTGCTAAGTTACATGTGCTCATCCTCATGACAGGCCTGCTAAGTTACATGTGCTCATCCTCATGACAGGCCTGCTAAGTTACATGTGCTCATCCTCATGACAGGCCTGCTAAGTTACATGTGCTCATCCTCATGCTGATGGCTCTGATGTTCTTGGTGACTGTTTTTGTCTGGGTACCACTACTGGCAGGTGGCCAAAAACAGATCCACATTGGGTACAAATGCCTTTATAGCTACATCAAACTGCAGCTTAACATGTGAGATTATCATTAATTTAGTTGAATCTGAAATCATTTTAAGCATGAAATACATTTTGTACAAATTCTTATCTTATCACAACATGCAGGGGTTTGGGTGTGGTTTTATGGAACAGTTTGTCTGTTTGCTTGGGTATTTGTTTCATAGGCAAACAGCCAATCCAAAGCATCTAATGTAGATGGACATCTTGGAGCGGTGCCGAACACTATCCAGCAGGGAAGAGCTCTGTAGTGCCTGACTCCTGAGAATCGCATAGCCAGCTACTGTTCATCTGCCTGTGACTGGATGAATGGCCCATACATTCAGTGAGCTCTTGGAGCAATAGGAAGGATTGTGGTGAATACTGTAGTTTCTATGTGTCTATGGCAACTGGAAGCTATGTTTTTCTCTCTGATTAAGATCATTTAATAGGTAATTATAGCACTTGGTAGAAACCACCGAAGTGGCTCTTTAGGTGCACTGACAATTAGCAGTAATGACGTCATGTCTTGGTGCTGGTCACAACAAATACATGACTGTATATAACAGCAGTCTTCCATTGGTGAATATTTTAAGCTCTTCTAAATGGGGCCTCTGTCTCAGTTGAATCTGATCCCTTGTTTTGGGAAATCACCATGTCTGTTGTTAATGTCTAATTCAACAATGTAAGTGTATGACTACTGAGTGTACGGTAACAACCACACATACTGATTGACCTATGAGGTACAGTGCCTTGCAAAAGTATTCACCCCCCTTGGCATTTTACTATTTTGTCATTTAAATCCATTTTATTTGGATTTCATGTAATGGACATACAAAATAGTCCAAATTGATGAAGTGAAATGGAAAAAAAACTTGTTTCAAAAAAACATTTAACGGAAAAGTGGTGCGTGCATTTGTATTCACCCCCTTTGCTATGAAGCCCCTAAATAAGATCTGGTGCAACCAATTACCTTCAGAAGTTACATAATTAGTTAAATAAAGTCCACCTGTTTGCAATCTAAGTGTCACATTATCTCAGTATATATACACCTGTTCTGAAAGGCCCCAGAGTCTGCAACACCACTAAGCTAGCGGTACCATGAAGACCAAGGTGCTCTCCAAACAGGTCAGGGACAAAATTGTGATCAAGGTTGGGTTATAAAAATATAGAAACTTTGAACATCCCACGGAGCACCATTAAATCCAATAATAAAAAATGGAAAGAATGTGGCACCACAACAAACCTGCCAAGAGCCGGCTGCCCACCAAAACTCACAGACCAGGCAAGGAGGGCATTAATCAGAGAGGCAACAAAGAGACCAAAGATAACCCTGAAGGAGCTGCAAAACCCCACAGCAGAGATTGGATCTGTCCATAGGGCCACTTTAATCCATACACTCCACAGAGTTGGGCTTTATGGAAGAGTGGCTAGAAAAAAAGCCATTGCTTAAAGAAAAAAATAAGCAAACACGTTTGGTGTTCGCCAAAGGGCATGTGGAAGACTCCCCAAACATATGGAAGAAGGTACTCTGGTTAGATGAGACTAAAATTGAGCTTTTTGGCCATCAAGGAAAATGCTATATCTGGCGCAAACCCAACACCTCTCATCACCATGAGAACACCATCCCCACAGTGAAGCATGGTGGTGGCAGAATCATGTTGTGGGTATGTTTTTCCATCGGCAGGGATTGGGAAACTGGACACAATTGAAGGAATGATGAATGGCGCTAAATACAGGGAAATTCTTGAGGGAAACCTGTTTCAGTCTTCCAGAGATTTGAGACTGGGACAGAGGTTCACCTTCCAGCAGGACAATGACCCTAAGCATACTGCTAGAGCAACACTTGAGTGGTTTAAGGGGAAACATTTAAATGTCTTGGAATGGCCTAGTCAAAGCCCAGACTTCAATCAAATTGAGAATCTATGGTATGACTTAAAGATTGCTCTATACCAGCGGTACCCATCCAACTTGAAGGAGCTGGAGCAGTTTTGCCTTGAAGAATGGGCAAAAATCCCAGTGGCTAGATGTGCCAAGCTTATAGAGACATACCCTAAAAGACTTGCAGCTGTAATTGCTGCAAAAGGTGGTTCTACAAAGTATTGACGTTGGAGGGGTGAATAGTTATGCATGGTCACGTTTACCGTTTTTTTGTCTTATTGCTTGTTTGTTTCACGATAAAAAATATTTTGCATCTTCAAAGTCGTAGGCATGTTGTGTAAATCAAATGATACAAACCCCCCAAAAATCTATTTTAATTCCAGGTTGTAAGGCAACAAAATAGGAAAAATGCCAAGGGGGTGAATACTTTCGCAAGCCACTGTAGATATAGATTTGCACTAATTACAGGTACTCACTCACTCACTCACTCAATCATTGTCAAGACACCCCACATGTTCGTTCACTGGTGTACCAATTGGTCATCTACATGTCATAGCAGTCCGGAAATAGGTTAGGTTGGTTAGTATGATGACAGGCAGCCTTGCTAAATGGTCTGTGGACAAGACATCTTTCGCTCTCTAAGCTCTTCATGGATATGGAATTTAATCATATTTCCCGATATTAATCTTCTTAGATTTGATTAACTGTTCAAATTAATAGTGGTTCCTTTCCCCTCATTATATTCCAGACTGGCAGAATGCATGATAAACTGGTGACTGTTTGAAATCGAACATGCTCTCTATTCTTGCCACTTAACACACTTTAGAATGACATTCACCACAATGCAATTAATGTGCCTGAAAATCATGCCAGTGCACCAGAAATTATGCAGTTTGTAGTGCCACCTAGTGGCCAGAGGGTTTATCACGTTGAGCACTTTGTATTATTATGTCTCTGAACATTTTCACGAGAGCCTCAGTTAATGGTGTTTGCAGAGCAGAGGTATTGTTTCTGTCGGCGTTTGCCGTGTTGACATTTCATTTGATTTATTGCATGATTTCAGCTCGAGAGACCTCCCTGACGTCCTAGGGAGAGAGACATTCCATGAGGTAGAATCTGGTGACTTCACTCCTCTGTATCAGTGTCAATACATATTGTGTACTTAAAAATAAAAAGTATTTGCATGATGAGGAATATGTTCAAAACCTTTACTTCTTTTTAGTTATTAGCTAGTAGTAACTTCTGTGTTGTCTCAACAGAATTTCGGCCAGGCATACAGTCCTATGACAAAGTATTTGCCCCCTTGCTGATTTTTATTTGCACATTTGTCACACTTAAACGTTTCAGATCATCAAACGAAATTAAATATTACACAAAGATAAACCAAGTAAACACAAAATGCAGTTAAGTGATTATTTTATTTATTAAGGGAAAAAAAGCGATCCGAACCTTCAAGGCCCTATGTGAAAAAGTAATTGCCCCCTAAACCTAATAACTGGTTGTGCCACCCTCAGCAGCAACAACTGCAATCAAGCGTTTGTGATAAATGGCAATGAGACTTTCACATCGCTGTGGAGGCATTTTTGCCCACTTCTTTACACAATTATTTTAATCCAGCCACATTGATTGGAGGGTCTGAGCATGAACCGCCTTTTTAAGGTCACGCCACAGCATCTCAATCGGATTCAAGTCTGGACTTTGACAAGGCCACTCCAAAATCTTTTTTTTAAAGCCATTCAGAGGTGGACTTGCTGGTGTGTTTTGGATCATTGTCCTGCTGCAGAACCCAAGTGCGCTTCAGCTTGAGGTCACGAACTGATGGCTGGATATTCTCCTTCAGGATTTTTTGGTAGAGAGCAGAATTCATGGTTCCATCAATCACAGCAAGTGGTCCAGGTCCTGAAGCAGCAAAGCAGCCCCAGACCATCACACTACCACCATGCTGACCCCAGACCATCACACCACCACCACCATGCTGACCCCAGACCATCACACTACCACCATGCTGACCCCAGACCATCACACCACCACCACCATGCTGACCCCAGACCATCACACTACCACCATGCTGACCCCAGACCATCACACCACCACCACCATGCTGACCCCAGACCATCACACTACCACCATGCTGACCCCAGACCATCACACTACCACCACCATATCTGACTGTTGGTATGATGTTCTTTTTCTGAAATGCTGTGTTACTTTTACGCAAGATGCAACTTGACGCACACCTTCCAAAAAGTTCAATTTTTGTCTCGTAAGTCCACAGAATATTTTCCCAAAAGTCTTGGGGATCATCAAGATGTTTTTTGCCAAAATTGAGACGAGCCTTTGTTATTTTTGGTCAGCAATGTTTTTTTGCCTTGGAACTCTGCCATGGATGCCATTTTTGCCCAGTCTCTTTCTTATGGTTGAGTCATGAACACTGATCTTAACTGAGGCAAGTGAGGCCTGCAGTTCTTTAGATGTTGTTGTGGGTTCCTTTGTGACCTCTTGGATATGTCGTCACTGCGCTCTTGGGGTACTTTTGGTAGGCCTGCCACTTCTGGGAAGGTTCACCACTCTTCCAAACTTTCTCAATTTGTGGATAATGTTCCCTCACCGTGGTTTGCTGGAGTCCCAAAGCTTTAGAACTGGCTTTGTAACCCTTTCCAGACTGATAGATGTCAATTACTTTGTTTCTCATCTGTTCCTGAATTTCTTTGGATCGCGGCAGGATGTCTTGCTTTGTGAGATCTTTTGGCCTACTTCACTTTGTCAGACAGGTTCTATTTAAGTGATTTCTTGATTCAACAGGTCTGGCAGTAATCATGCCTGGGTGTGGCTAGTGAAATTGAACTCAGCTTTCCAGAAAATGTGATTAACCACAGTAAATTCATGATTTAACAAGGGGGGCAATTACTTTGTCACATAGGGCCATGAAGGTTCGGATTGCTTTTTTCCCCTTAATAAATCAAATGATCACTTAAAAACTGCATTTTGTGTTTACTTGGGTTATCAGTGTGTATTATTAAAATTTATTTGATGATCTGAAACATTTAAGTGTGACAAATGTGCAAATAAATAAGAAATCAGGAAGGGGAAAATACTTTTTCACAGCACTGTGTGTGAAGATGCCTCCATATCATCTACAAATGTGATATATTCCATCCTCAAACCTGCTCTGAAAGAAAAGGGGCATGCTTTGTCAATACATCCAATGGACTGAAGAATTTTCTCAGAATGTAGTTAATCATTCACTGTTGTATTTCTATGGGTTTTATCTGTGTATTCCTTGTCAAAAGGGAAATGTATGTCTGAGCTTCTTTTTCTCGACTTTTCCACTCTGAAATGTCCAAATTGTGCATACCATCCAATTCCACTTTAGATCTGGTCAGCGTTTCTCGAGTGGTTTGTTTCTTCTGAGTTTTATGATACATTAAAACAGTTTGTGGCAATAATAATGACAATAGAATACATTGAAAAAACATTTATTTTTGTATTTGACTTTAGACTTTCTGTTGAGGGAAAACAACCTAGAATTAACTACCATAACTGAATAAATAAAATGGCAGCAGTACATGCAAGCTCGCTAGACTAGTTCCTAAAAGACCTGCATGGAATGTGCTTTTCTTGTTTCCAGGAAAATCTTTGCATTGTTTGTGTCAGACTGAGGAGCACAGGTTAAGGCGGAGTACACAGCAAAGCAGCATTCTTGAGCAGGGTAACAAGTCCTTTTGAAATAAGAGGACAAATTGGTTCTCATAGTATGGTATCACAATGAATGGCCCTAGAGGGCTGACTGGTCTGTCCCAAGGTACCTCTGGCCAAAGTGTGTGGGATCCACAGGGTACACCTCGGTGGTCAGTATTGTGATTTCTGGGAACTCTTGAATGATGGACACAACCATTAGACTTGCAGTGCTTTCAATAAGACTGAGGGCTCTATTTTAACAAACATAATGCCATGGTAAATCTTAGCGCTGGCGGAAGCTTTATAGGGAGTGTGTCAGTAATAATTGCTATTTTCACAACTGGAATTAAGGGTGCAGTAGCTTGTGATGGCACGAAATGGCTGGGTTTTGATTTAAAAAGAGTTGTGGGTGTGTCAAGACTTGTGTCAATGCTTGGACCCTCACTGGCCAATCAGAACATGCTCCGTGGCTAAATACACTAAATCAAATCAAATTTTATTTGTCGCATACACATGGTTAGCAGATGTTAATGCGAGTGTAGCGAAATGCTTGTGCTTCTAGGTCTGACAATGCAGTAATAACCAACAAGTAATCTAACTAACAATTCCAAAACTACTGTCTTATACACACAAGTAAGGGGATAAAGAATATGTACATAAAGATATATGAATGAGTGATGGTACAGAGCGGCATAGGCAAGATACAGTAGATGGTATCGAGTACAGTATATACATATGAGATGAGTATGTAAACAAAGTGGCATAGTTCAAGTGGCTAGTGATACATTTATTACATAAAGATGCAGTAGATGTTATAGAGTACAGTATATACGTATACATATGAGATGAATAATGTAGGGTATGTAAACATTATATTAGGTAGCATTGTTTAAAGTGGCTAGTGATATATTTGACATCATTTCCCATCAATTCCCATTATTAAAGTGGCTGGAGTTGAGTCAGTGTGTTGGCAGCAGCCACTCAATGTTGGTGGTGGCTGTTTAACAGTCTGATGGCCTTGAGATAGAAGCTGTTTTTCAGTCTCTCGGTCCCAACTTTGATGCACCTGTACTGACCTCACCTTCTGGATGATAGAGGGGTGAACAGGCAGTGGCTCGGGTGGTTGTTGTCCTTGATGATCTTTATGGCCTTCCTGTGACATCGGGTGGTGTAGGTGTCCTGGAGGGCCGTTGCCGTACCAGGCGGTGATACAGCCCGCCAGGATGCTCTCGATTGTGCATCTGTAGAAGTTTATTCAGCCTCCTGAGGTTGAAGAGGCGCTGCTGCACCTTCTTCACGATGCTGTCTGTGTGGGTGGACCAATTCAGTTTGTCTGTGATGTGTATGCCGAGGAACTTAAAACTTGCTACCCTCTCCACTACTTTTCCATCAATGTGGATAGGGGGGTGTTCCCTCTGCTGTTTCCTGAAGTCCACAATCATCTCCTTAGTTTTGTTGACGTTGAGTGTGAGGTTATTTTCCTGACACCACACTCCGAGGGCCCTCACCTCCTCCCTGTAGGCCGTCTCGTCGTTGTTGGTAATCAAGCCTACCACTGTTGTGTCGTCCGCAAAATTGATGATTGAGTTGGAGGCGTGCGTGGCCACGCAGTCGTGGGTGAACAGGGAGTACAGGAGAGGGCTCAGAACGCACCCTTGTGAGGCCCCAGTGTTGAGGATCAGCGGGGTGGAGATGTTGTTGCCTACCCTCACCACCTGGGGGCGGCCCGTCAGGAAGTCCAGTACCCAGTTGCACAGGGCAGGGTCAAGAACCAGGGTCTCGAGCTTGATGACGAGATTGGAGGGTACTATGGTGTTAAATGCTGAGCTGTAGTCGATGAACAGCATTCTCAGATAGGTATTCCTCTTGTCCAGATGGGTTAGGGCAGTGTGGTTGAGATTGCATCGTCTGTGGACCTATTTGGGTGGTAAGCAAATTGGAGTGGGTCTAGGGTGTCAGGTAGGGTGGAGGTGATATGGTCCTTGACTAGTCTCTCAAAGCACTTCATGATGACGGAAGTGAGTGCTACGGGGCGGTAGTCGTTTAGCTCAGTTACCTTAGCTTTCTTGGGAACAGGAACAATGGTGGCCCTCTTGAAGCATGTGGGAACAGCAGACTGGGATAGGGATTAATTGAATATGTCCATAAACACACCAGCCAGCTGGTCTGCGCATGCTCTTGGGGCACAGCTAGGGATGCCGTCTGGGCCTGCAGCCTTGCGAGGGCGTGTCAGTGGCACTGTATTGTCCTCAAAGCGGGCAAAAATGTTATTTAGTCTGCCTGGGAGCAAGACATCCTGGTCCGTGATGGGGCTGGTTTTCTTTTTGTAATCCGTGATTGACTGTAGACCCTGCCACATACCTCTTGTGTCTGAGCCGTTGAATTGAGATTCTACTTTGTCTCTATACTGACACTTAGCTTGTTTGATTGCCTTGCGGAGGGAATAGCTACACTGTTTGTATTCGGTCATATTTCCGGTCACCTTGCCCTGATTAAAAGTAGTGGTTCGCGCTTTCAGTTTCACGCGAATGCTGCCATCAATCCACGGTTTCTGGTTTGGGAAAGTTTTCATCGTTGCTATGGGAACGACATCTTCAACGCACATTCTAATGAACTCGCACACCGAATCAGCGTATTCGTCAATGTTGTTGTCTGACGCAATACGAAACATATCCCAGTCCACGTGATGGAAGTAGTCTTGGAGTGTGGAATCAGATTGGTCGGACCAGCGTTGAACAGACGTCAGCGTGGGAGCTTCTTGTTTTAGTTTCTGTCTGTAGGCAGGGATCAACAAAATGGAGTCGTGGTCAGCTTTTCCGAAAGGAGGGCGGGGCAGGGCCTTATATGCGTCGCGGAAGTTAGAATAGCAGTGATCCAAGGTTTTGCCAGCCCTGGTTGCGCAATCGATATGCTGATACAATTTAGGGAGTCTTGTTTTCAGAATAGCCTTGTTAAAATCCTTAGCTACAATGAATGCAGCCTCAGGATGTATGGATTCCAGTTTGCAAAGAGTCAAATAAAGTTCGTTCAGAGCCATCGATGTGTCTGCATGGGGGGAATATATACGGCTGTGATTATAATCGAAGAGAATTCCCTTGGTAGATAATGCGGTCGACATTTGATTGTGAGGAATTCTAAATCAGGTGAACAGAAGGACTTGAGTTCCTGTATGCTTTTGTGACCACACCACGTCTCGTTAGCCATAAGGCATACACCCCCGCCCCTCTTCTTACCAGAAAGATGTTTGTTTCTGTCGGCGCGATGCGTGGAGAAACCAGCTGCCTGCACCGACTCCGATAGCGTCTCTCGGGTGAGCCATATTTCCGTGAAGCAAAGAACGTTACAGTCTCTGATGTCCCTCTGGAATGCCACCCTTGCTCGGATTTCATCAACCTTGTTGTCAAGAGACTGGACATTGGCGAGAAGTATACTGGGGAGTGGTGCACAATGTGCCCGTCTCTGGAGTCTGACCAGAAGACTGCTACGTTTCCCTCTTTTACGAAGTCGTTTTTTTGGGTCGCCGGCTGGGATCCATTCCGTTGTCCTGGGTGAAAGGCAGAACTCAGGATCCACTTCGCGAAAGTCATATTCTTGGTCGTACTGATGGTGAGTTGACGCTGCTCTTATATTCAGTAGTTCTTCTCGACTGTATGTAATGAAACCTAAAATGACCTGGGGTACTAATGTAAGAAATAACACGTAAAAAAAACAAAAAACTGCATAGTTTCCTAGGAACGCGTAGCGAGGCGGCCATCTCTGTCGGCGCCGGAAGTCACGGAAGACTACTGGTCAAATGTTTTAGAACACCTACTCATTCAAGGTTTTATTTTTATTTTGACTATTTTCTACAGTGTATAATAATAGTGAAGACATCAAAACTATGAAATAACATATATGGCAATCATGTAATAACCCCAAAAAAGTGTTGAACAAATCAAAATCTGTTTTGTATTTGAGGTTCTTCAAATAGCCACCCTTCGCCTTGATGACAGTTTTGCACACTCTTAGCATTATCTCAACCAGTTCACCTGGAATGCTTTTCCAACAGTCTTGAATGAGTTCCCACATATGCTGAGCACTCATCCCAAACCATCTCAATTTGGTTGAGGTCGGGGGATTGTGGAGGCCAGGCCATCTGATGCAGCACTCCATCACTCTCCTTCTTGGTAAAATAGCCCTTACACAGCAGAGGTTTGTTGGGTCCCTGTAAGCCCAAACCAGATGGGTGGTATATCACTGCAGAATGCTGTGGTAGCCATGCTGGTTAAGTGTGCCCTGAATTCTAAACAAATCACAGACAGTGTCACCAGTAAAGCACCCCCACACCATAACACCACCTCCTCCATGCTTTACGGTGGGAACCACACATGCAGAGATCATCCGTTCACCTTCTCTGCATCTCACAAAGACACGGTGGTTGGAACCAGCAGACCAAAGGACAGATTTCCATTGGTCTAAATGTCCATTGCTCGTGTTTTTTTGGACCAAGAAAGTCTCTTCTTCTAATTGGTGTCCTTTAGTAGTGGTTTCTTTGCAGCAATTCGACCATGAAGGCCTGATTCACAAAGTCTCCTCTGAACAATTGATGGTGAGATGTGTCTGTTACTTGAACTCTGTGAAGCATTTATTTGCTATTTCTGAGGCTGGTAACTCCAATGAACTTATCCTCTGCAGCAGAGATTACTCGGTCTTCCTTTCTTGTGGCAGTCCTCATGAGAGCCAGTTTCATCATAGCACTCAATAGCTTTTGCAACTGCACTTGTTCTTGAAATGTTCCGTATTGACTGACCTTCATGTCTTAAAGTAATGGTGGACTCTCTTTGCTTATTTGAGCTGTTCTTGCCATAATATGGACTTGGTCTTTTACCAAATTGGGCACTCTTCTGTATACCACCCCTACATTGTCACAACATAACTGATTGTCTAAAACGAATGAACTTTTAACAAGGCACACCTGTTAATTTAAATGCATTCAAGGTGACTACCTCAAGAAGGTGGTTGAGAGAATGCCAAGATTGTGCAACGCTGCCATCAAGGCAAAGGGTGGCTACTTTGAAGAATCTCAAATATAAAATACATTTAGATTTGTTTAACACTTTTTTTGGTTACTACATGATTCCATGTATTATTTTGTAGTTTTGATGTCTTCACTATTATTCTACAATGTAGAAAATAGTCAAAATAAAGAAAAACCCTTGAATAAGTAGGTGTCCAAACTTTTGACTGGTACTGTACATTCAAATTAATACAATTACATCAATATATTTGCCTGGTACTGTATGTTTTTGTGCAATATACCAAATGGCTGTATGGCAAGAATCAAGGTTTTGTTGTTTTTATGAGGGTTTGAGTTATAACGTTGGCAAATTCGACATCTTGCTCTGTCAACCCATAGTGAACCGAACCATGCCCCAATGGTGTCACAACACATGCACAAAAGTTGTCCACAAATCACAATCCTGCCCAGCCTTTCCCCAAGTTGTAACCATGCTCATGCAGTGTAGCGGCAGGCATTCTACAATGAGGAAGCCAGCTCAGCCTCTTGTGAGAATTAAATCATTCCCAAATAGGGTAGCAATGTTTGTTCTATCATGGAAGTGGTTCAGGTTTGAGAAGTTACATGTTCAGCAAACCAATGTCCTATGCAAAGTGTGTCGAAAGACAATTGCTACGAAATATGGTATGCCATCGCGGGCATGTTGATTTTGTCCATCCACACCAGATGTGATCAGGACGCGCAGGTTGAAATATCAGAACGAAGTCTGAACCACCATTGTTATTTTGGGATAGGTTGAAACGCATTAAACATTCATGGCCATTTAGCAAGCTTGCTTTTGCTAGCTAATTGGACCTGCGATATAAACGTTGGGTTGTTATTTTACCTGAAAGGCACAAGGTCCTCTACTCCGACAATTAATCCACAGATACTTAATTCGTTTTTAGTCATCTCTCCTCCTTCAGTCGCTTTCTTCTTTTTCTGACTTTATATGGCAGTTGGCAACCAACTTTAAGGTGCATTACCACCACCAACTGGGCTGGAGTCTGGACCTCAGTTCAGATTTTAAATCCCCCATGTGGGTATACGCTCCTAAAAACTAATGAGGATATCATAAAAATAGAACCAAGTTGCATTTTAGTGCCTGTAACATGTACATTTATTTTGTGTCTTTCATAAGAACAGCCTTTAGCCTCGGGCCTTATTGCTTAAATATACCATAGCTGCATAATTTTCAAACATCATCCCATATGACAAGAACTTTGAGGTGGAAGGAGATAACAGGTGCAGTGACCTATCATATAGCAAAAGATATGGTCCCCTTCTATACAGTGGAGAAGCCTGGCTTCAAAAAGCTACTAAACACAATTGACCCCAAATATCAGCTACCAAACCGAAAAGTATTTTGCAGAAGAAGCAATGCCGCGGTTATACATTGCTACCCGCCAAAGAGTCACTGAGAAGCTGGCTAATGTGTCTTACTTTTCCACCACAGCCAATCTATGGTCGAGCAAAATGTCGGAGCCATACCTAAGCTTGACAGTCCCACTATATAGATGAAAAATAGACATTGCTTAATGTATGCCTCAATACGTCATACTTCCCCGATGACCATACCAGTGAAACAATAGCCCAGGGTCTCAAAGACGCACGAAGACAGACAGATGTGCATGACAACCGACAGCGGGAGCAACATGATAAAAGCATTACACTTGAGCAGGTATGTCCTTAAAAACAAGCGCAAACGTTACAATTTCAAGCAGCGTTAATGGGAAGTTTTAAAAGCACAGTGCCCATGGAAGGAGAGGTGTGCGCTTCTGTGCTGGTGAATCTCGTAATTAGAAACATAAAAATAATATTGGTTTCCCCCCATTTCGTTTAATTTGATTAAAAGCCAAGTATATAGCCTGCCCGCCCCCTTAATCAAGGCTGGTTTAGAAGCAACGCATAGGTGGGTATTTTTGTCCAGGTCATTAACCAAAAGTAGCCTATAGATCACATATGTCAGAGTCAAGGCCCGCGGGCCACATCCGGCCCGCGAGAAGGTTTTTTACGGCCCCTGGGATGATCTTGATTTATTATTAGAACCGGCCCGCAGACCGCAGCAAGCCGGCAGCCCGCAGATCTTTTACACGCACCAATACTACATTTCCCACAATGCAACGGTGACGCACCGAGCAGTAGGCTGCTTCATTTCAATATTTATTGGCACAGCAGTTGTCAGCATCACAGTAAAATTAACTTTCAGATACCCATCAAAAATGGCAAAACGGAAGGTGGACACTGAGAACCGGGGGTTTCAAACAAGGTGGGAGTCGGAGTATTTGTTCACGGAGGTAGCTGGAAAACCTGTGTGTCTTCTGTGTGGAGAAAGTGTGGCGGTACTGAAAGAGTATAATCTGAGACGACATTATGAAACGAAACACGCGGACAACAACAAGAATATGGACATGGAACAAAGGCTACAAAAGGCAGAGGAATTAAAACGAGGCCTCAAATCTCGACAGGCTCTGTTCAAAAAAGCCAAATCACAAGGCCAGGCTGCTGTCAAGGCCAGTTTTATTTTGGCAGAAGAGATCGCTAAATCAGCCCGGCCATTTACGGAGGGGGATTTCATCAAAAACTGCATGATTAAAGTTTGTGACGAAGTTTGCCCAGAAAAAAGGCAACTCTTTTTAAATGTGAGTCTGAGCAGAAACACCATTGCCGAGAGAGTAGACCAGTTGTCCATCAATCTAAAAGAGCAGCTTGTGAAAAAGGGAAAAGATTTCATTGCATATTCCTTGGCTGTGGATGAGAGCACCGACATTTCTGACATTGCCCAGTTGTCAATTTTCATCCGCGGAGTGGACTCCAGCCTAAGCGTGACAGAGGAGTTTTTGGCTTTACGTCCTATGCATGGCACAACTACGGGGCATGATTTGTATGAAGAGGTGTCAAGATGTGTAAATGAGATGGAGCTGCCTTGGGAAAAACTCGTGGGTTTGACAACCGACGGAGCACCTGCGATGTGTGGACACAGGAGCGGACTGGTGGCAAAGATACGGGAAAAGATGCAAGAGGAAAAACGCGACAGGTGAGCTGACAGCTTATCATTGTATCATACACCAGGAAGCGTTGTGCGGTAAAGCCTTGAAAATGGAGCATGTAATGAGCATCATCACGCGCACAGTTAACTTTATCAGAGCCAAAGGTTTGAATCACCGCCAGTTCAAGGCATTTCTGACGGAGTTAGAAACGGAGCATGGTGATTTGCCTTATCACACAGAGGTGCGATGGCTAAGCCAGGGAAAGGTGCTTCAAAGATGTTTCGAGCTTCGTGAGGAGATTTGTCTGTTCTTGGACAGCAAAGGGAAAGACACAACACAACTCCGAGACGAAATGTTTCTGTGTGAAATGGCTTTTCTGTGTGACATTACGAGTCATCTGAATGCAATGAACTTGCAGCTGCAGGGTCGGGATCGTGTCATCTCTGATATGTACAGTACAGTGAAGGCATTTAAAACCAAACTGACTCTGTGGGAGACGCAGATGCGGAAAGAAAATTTGAGCCACTTTCCCAGCTGCCAGACCATGAAAGAGAAGCTCTCTACCAGTGCGTTCCCGAGCGCACAGTTGGCTGATAAAATAGGTATGCTTGCCGCTGACTTTCGACGCCGATTTGCTGACTTTGAAGCACAAAAAAGCAGGTTGGAACTGCTCGGTAACCCATTGCTGTTGACGTGGAAAGCTCACCACCAAACCTCCAAATGGAGTTGATTGACCTCCAATGCAATGATGCACTGAGGGCAAAATATGCGGCAGTGGGTGCTGCGGAGTTCGCCCGTTTCCTCCCCGACACAATGCCCCAGCTGCGCATCCAGGCTGCTCAAACGTTGTCTATGTTTGGCAGCACATACCTGTGTGAACAACTGTTTTCTTTGATGAACTTGAACAAAACATCACACAGAAGTCGACTTACTGCTGAACACCTCCACTCAATTCTGAGGATTTCCTCAGCTCAGAGCCTTACCCCGAACATTGATGAACTTGTGGAAAAGATGGGACACCACCAAGTATCACCCTCAACCTCAAACAAGTGAACATTACTGTGCAATCACATATTTAGAGTTTTTACTCAGTTCAAGTTTAAAAGTTAAAGTTTAATATTTGTTTTCACTGCATGTTACTTCTCCTTAAACAAAGTGTTGTTTTTGATTAATAGATTTTTGCACTTTATTTTATTGTATTTCAATCCAATTATATTTTTAAAATATTTCAGTTGAGTGGATGATAGAAAATTGCTATTATTGTTTTTTTCTATGAAGTAAATTTAGCCCACTTTTGATAAAATAGAAAATATAGGCTACTGATGGTGCCTTGAATACCGGTTTCTTTCATTTAATGTTCATGTTATGGGGATTTTTATATAAAGGAAATTTGTCTTTTGTGTCTGTTGAAAATTAAAGATTACTGACAGAGCCATAAGAAAATATTGCTTTATTTATCTGATCATATTGGAATATATTTGTTAGGTTTTCAGTAGGTTCAATTAGGTTCACTAGACTATATGCGTCATTTAAAATTTTTTCAATGAACATTCGAACAGTCCGGCCCTCGGCTTGTAGCTAAATTTTTTATTTGGCCCTCCGTCCATTTGACTTTGACACCCCTGCTATAGATAAAAGGGGGTTTAAATGGTCTACTGCGAGTGCTTTGAAATATTTTGGAGGGTTTTTGCTCTAATGCTTTTTCATTATTCACTATTCACATGCCTGCATTTGGCTTGTTCAAGTAGGCTATCCATCCCTATTTTCATAGAGTTCCCCTCGACCGGTGGCCATATTTGAGGTGTGTCCTTAAAAACAAGCCTCAAATATGGCTACCCCTCCCACCTTAGCGCAAGCAAGCTGATAATATAAATTGCCGGACCGGGCGTTAAGGCTGGAAAATGCCACTGTGTCAGTTTTGCATGACGAAATTGCAAACTAACACACGCTTCACGCAGTTACAAATAGAGCCCGGGAATGAATGGAAAACAGGGTGTAGTATGAAACCCTAGAATGTTGAACCGTATGAAGTCTACTTCCATATTAAGGTAGGGACTATAGCTGAGGCAGTGTTATATAGGTGAGGCAGTGTTATTGTGGTGAGGCAGTGTTATATAGGTGAGGGGTGGAGTTTGGCCCGGAGACCATGTTCAGTCAGAACTCTTACAGCCTCAATCAATCTGTACCTGAAGGCAGAACATATGTATATTAGATAGCATAAAAACAGGACAGACATCACAGTGACTTGACCGAGGAACAGGCAACATGAATGAAGTCTTGAAGAAAAGTCTGTCCTTAGTACTAGCCTTGAGTGATGTTACTATGACTCATCTGCTGATACTTTCTATAAAATAATAAAATGTCATTTTGATCTGTCTCAAGGCACGTTTTCAATCCTCCCAGAGAGGGATGCTAGTTAGTGGACAAAAAGATGACCATTACTTCACTCTCAGTGGCTCCATTTGGCCTATTCATAATTTTCATTGCCGTCCAGTGAGCTCTTTATAGTTTCCCTCAGAAATGTGTAATTATCTGCCTGGGGAAAATTATGCTGAAAAATATGAAGCACGCTACCTACCAAGGTCATTTTCAGAGCCGAATAAAAGATACCTTCCCACAATTATCTTAGCTGGAAGGTGTAATTTAACAAAAATCGTGTTGCAAAGAGCAAATCAAGTGGAAAAGTCTCACTGTCAAGTGTTCTTCATAAAAACAGGGGATGCCCATGACTATTACACTATTGCCTTGCTAACGGGAGCAATTTAGTCCTAATTTCTGGTTCATTCAAAAAGTGACACCAACAGCACAGATCCGTGGGCCCAGGGTAGAGCAACACTTCACCTGAACTCTTTGTCCCGTGGAGGAGTTAGTACAGTATTGAGTCTGTTGGTGATCCATACTTGACATGATGATCCATACGTAGTGAGAATGGGATACATTAGAAGGACTTTCCTTCTGTTGATATCTAGGGGGAACTTGGCGTTGTAAACTTTGATCTTCTGGGTGTCCTTGTCACTCTGGATGAGGATCTTACCGATATGGATGGACCTGCAGCAGTCTCTGAGTCCCTGCTCCATGGCCTCGCCTACACACACACACAGAAATGGATAGATGTTGAATTCCACTCAGTTCATTCAAATGAAACCTCATACGTAGTAATGATGAGCAACTGATAAGTCAAACAGTGATTGGATAGTACTATGTATGTCAGATGCTTATAGGCAAATCTACCAGTCAGGGATTCTAGTCAGAGACCAATTCAGATGTATTTTGCCTTTAATCTCCTATATAATCAGTGTCTTACCGCTTCTCATAATGCTGACACCGCAGTTGCCTTTCTCAAACTTCACGCCATCATACTTATGCCCTGAAGGAAGAGCTGGGAGAGAGAGCGAGAGATTAAAATAGTCAGTTCTGGTCTTGGTGAGACATTTTACAGTAATGCATAGTATTTGCCCAATTTCTATAATTTCAAACGAATTTCACTCAATATGTCTAACCTGTGGGAGTGGTCACTGTACACTCGCTGTATGGCAGATGATTGAGTCCCTCTTCAACCACTAGTCTGATCTGTGGACAAACCGAGTGGGTCAAGACAATACAGTGTGCATTATACAAATGAGTCATTCACAAAATCTCTAGTTTGAAAGAGACTGTTTTTCTGGAAGCTGTGCTGCACCATTTTCCCCAATGTGGGCCAGCCCCTTAGCAATTAGAGTTCTAGCCAATGAGCTTCAGCTCCTCACCATTTTGAGTGACAGCTAGAAAAATACACACAAAGCAGAGTGAGAGAGTGAGCAATGACATGGTGCACATCACTCTTTATGCGATGCACACGGCAGAGAACACTGGAAGAAGAATTATCACTGAATTATCACAGTTAATTATTGTGAAGTTTGTTTGTCAATTTATCACATAAGGGATGGGCTGCCAACTGGCGATTTGACAAAAAATAAAATGTCATTCATTCATACAGTGCCTTCAGAAAGTATTCACACCCCTTGACTTTTTCCATATTTTGTTGCCATACAGCCTGAATTTAAAATGGATTCAATTTAGATTGTCTGTCACTGGCCTACACACAATACCCCATAATGTCAGTGGAAGTTTATTGACATTTTTACAAATGAATTAAAAACAAAAAACTGAAATGTCTTCAGTCAATAAGTATTCAACCCCTTTGTTATGACAAGCCTTAAGTTCAGGAGTAAAGATGTGCTTAACAAGTCACATAACAAGTTGCATGGATCTGTGTGCAATAAGAGTGTTTAACATGATTTTTTCAATGACTACATCTCTGTACCCCACACAATTAATTATCTGTAAGGTCCATCAGTCGAGCAGTGAATTTCAAAGACAGAGTCAACCACAAAGACCAGGGAGGTTTTCCAATGCCTCGCAAAGAATGGCACCTATTGGTAGATGGTTAAAAAATAAAAAAGCAGACATTGAATATTCCTTTGAGCATGGTGAAGTTCTTAATTACACTTTGGATGATGTGTCAATACACCCAGTCACTACAAAGATACAGGCGTCCTTCCTAACTCAGTTGCCGGAGAGGAAGGAAAATGCTCAGGGATTTCACCGTGAGGCCAATGGGGACTTTAAAACAGTTACAGAGTTTAATGGCTGTGATAGGAGAAAACTGAGGATGGACCAACAACATTGTAGTTACTCCACAATACTAACCAAATTGACAGAGTGAAAATAATGAAATATTCCAAAATGTGCATCCTGTTTGCAACAAGACACTAAACTAATATTTAAAAAAATGTGGCAAAGCAATTCCCTTTTTGTCCTGAATACAACATTTTATGTTAGGGGTAAATACGACACATTACTGAGTACCACTCTCTATATTTTCAAGCATAGTGGTAGCTGCCTAATGTAATGGGTATGCTTGTATTCGTTAAGGACTGGGGAGTTTTTCAGATAAAAAAAATAAACGGAATTGAGCTAAGAACCGGCAGAAATCCTGCTTTCCACCAGACACTGGGAGATCATTTCACCTTTCAGCAGGACAATAACCTTAAACACAAGACCTAATCTACACTGGAGTTGCTTACCAAGAAGACCGTGAATGTGACTGAGTTACAGGGATGGGCAACGTTGATGGGGGTGTGGGCAACAACAAAATCTAAACTCATCATGAGGGGCCGCAGTTGCTCCGCTCCTTAGCAATGATCAACAACTCATTTGACGGCGCTTGAAGAACTTTAAAAAGAATAATGGGCAAATGTTGCATAATCCAGGTGTGGAAAGCTCTTACATGCTGACCATACCACACGCATGTTGATTTTGTCCCCCCACACCAGACACGATCAGGAAACAGGTTGAAATATAAAACCAAACTCTGAAACAACTATATTAATTTGGGGGCAGGTCAAAAAGCATTAAACATTTATGGCAATTTAGCCAGCTAGCTTGCTGTTGCTAGCTAATTTGTCATGGGATATAAACATTTGGTTGTTATTTTACCTGAAATGCACAAGGGCCTCTACTCCCCCGACAATTAATTCACAGATAAAAGGGGTACAAGTTTGTCATATGGGGGTTGGCAACCAACTTTAAGGTGCATTACCACTACCGACTGGCCTGGAGTGTGGACCTCAGTTCATCTTTCTGTTATGCAGGTGAATGAGGACCCAAAAGCGACTTGGCGAAAACAGAGTCTTTATTCCAGTAAAGGAAATAGGCAATACTCCTGGACAATCAGAGCAGCAAAACAAAACATAAAAAACTTAATTCCACTCGTAGTGACGAGGACAGACTGGAGACTCGACCATTCACTGTAGGTTGCCTCGGGAAGGCACCGACCGTAGCAGACTCAGACACCTGCTCACACGCAGCATCTGAGGGAAACAAGACACGACAGGGTGAGACAAAGACACAGCACGGCGAACAATATACAAGGATCCGACAGGACAGAAACGGAAGACAAGGGGAGAAATAGGGACTCTAATCAGAGGGCAAGATACGGAACAGGTGTGAAAAGATTAGATGATTGAGTAGGGGAATAGGAACAGCTGGAAGCAGGAACGGAACGATAGAGAGAAGAGAGAGAGGGAGGGAGAGAGAAAAAAGGGAACGAACCTAATAAGACCAGCAGGGGGAAAACGAACAGAAGGGAAAGCAAAATGACAAGACAATATAAGACAAAACATGACAGTACCCCCCCACTCACCGAGCGCCTCCTGGCGCACTCGAGGAGGAATCCTGGCGGCAACGGAGGAAATCATCAATCAGCGAACGGTCCAGCACGTCCCGAGACGGAACCCAACTCCTCTCCTCAGGACCGTAACCCTCCCAATCCACTAAGTATTGGTGACCCCGTCCCCGAGAACGCATGTCCATGATCCTACGTACCTTGTAAATAGGTGCGCTCTCGACAAGGACGGGGGGGGAAGACGAACGGGGGTGCGAAGAAAGGGCTTGACACAGGAGACATGGAAGACAGGATGGACGCGACGAAGATGTCGCGGAAGAAGCAGTCGCACAGCGACAGGATTGACGACCTGGGAGACACGGAACGGACCAATGAACCGCGGAGTCAACTTACGAGAAGCTGTCGTAAGGGGAAGGTTACGAGTGGAAAGCCACACTCTCTGGCCGCAACAATACCTAGGACTCTTAATCCTACGTTTATTGGCGGCTCTCACAGTCTGTGCCCTGTAACGGCAAAGTGCAGACCTCACCCTCCTCCAGGTGCGCTCACAACGTTGGACAAACGCTTGAGCGGAGGGAACGCTGGACTCGGCAAGCTGGGATGAGAACAGAGGAGGCTGGTAACCCAGACTACTCTGAAACGGAGATAACCCGGTAGCAGACGAAGGAAGCGAGTTGTGAGCGTATTCTGCCCAGGGGAGCTGTTCTGCCCAAGACGCAGGGTTTCTAAAAGAAAGGCTGCGTAGTATGCGACCAATCGTCTGATTGGCCCTTTCTGCTTGACCGTTAGACTGGGGATGAAACCCGGAAGAGAGACTGACGGACGCACCAATCAAACGACAGAACTCCCTCCAAAACTGTGACGTGAATTGCGGACCTCTGTCTGAAACGGCGTCTAACGGGAGGCCATGAATTCTGAACACATTCTCGATGATGATTTGTGCCGTCTCCTTAGCGGAAGGAAGCTTAGCGAGGGGAATGAAATGTGCCGCCTTAGAGAACCTATCGACAACCGTAAGAATCACAGTCTTCCCCGCAGACAAAGGCAGACCGGTAATGAAGTCTAAGGCGATGTGAGACCATGGTCGAGAAGGAATGGGAAGCGGTCTGAGACGACCGGCAGGAGGAGAGTTACCTGACTTAGTCTGCGCGCAGTCCGAACAAGCAGCCACGAAACGGCGCGTGTCACGCTCCTGAGTAGGCCACCAAAAGCGCTGGCGAATAGAAGCAAGAGTACCTCGAACGCCGGGATGACCAGCTAACTTGGCAGAGTGAGCCCACTGAAGAACAGCCAGACGAGTAGAAACAGGAACGAAAAGAAGGTTACTAGGACAAGCGCGCGGCGACGCAGTGTGCGTGAGTGCTTGCTTAACCTGTCTTTCAATTCCCCAGACTGTCAACCCGACAACACGCCCATAAGGAAGAATCCCCTCGGGATCAGTAGAAGCCACAGAAGAACTAAAGAGACGGGATAAGGCATCAGGCTCGGTGTTCTTACTACCCGGACGGTAAGAAATCACAAACTCGAAACGAGCGAAAAACAACGCCCAACGAGCTTGACGTGCATTAAGTCGTTTGGCAGAACGGATGTACTCAAGGTTCTTATGGTCTGTCCAAACGACAAAAGGAACGGTCGCCCCCTCCAACCACTGTCGCCATTCGCCTAGGGCTAAGCGGATGGCGAGCAGTTCGCGGTTACCCACATCATAGTTGCGTTCCGATGGCGACAGGCGATGAGAAAAATAAGCGCAAGGATGAACCTTATCGTCAGACTGGAAGCGCTGGGATAGAATGGCTCCCACGCCTACCTCTGAAGCGTCAACCTCGACAATGAATTGTTTAGTGACGTCAGGAGTAACCAGGATAGGAGCGGACGTAAAACGTTTCTTGAGAAGATCAAAAGCTCCCTGGGCGGAACCGGACCACTTAAAACACGTCTTGACAGAAGTAAGAGCTGTGAGAGGGGCAGCAACTTGACCGAAATTACGAATGAAACGCCGATAGAAATTAGCGAAACCTAGAAAGCGCTGCAACTCGACACGTGACCTTGGAACGGGCCAATCACTGACAGCTTGGACCTTAGCGGGATCCATCTGAATGCCTTCAGCGGAAATAACAGAACCGAGAAAAGTGACGGAGGAGACATGAAAAGAGCACTTCTCAGCCTTCACGTAGAGACAATTCTCTAAAAGGCGCTGGAGTACACGTCGAACGTGCTGAAAATGAATCTCGAGTGACGGTGAAAAAATCAGGATATCGTCAAGGTAGACAAAAACAAAGATGTTCAGCATGTCTCTCAGAACATCATTAACTAATGCCTGAAAAACAGCTGGCGCATTAGCGAGACCAAACGGCAGAACCCGGTACTCAAAATGCCCTAACGGAGTGTTAAACGCCGTTTTCCACTCGTCCCCCTCTCTGATGCGCACGAGATGGTAAGCGTTACGAAGGTCCAACTTAGTAAAGAACCTGGCTCCCTGCAGAATCTCGAAGGCTGATGACATAAGGGGAAGCGGATAACGATTCTTAACCGTTATGTCATTCAGCCCTCGATAATCCACGCAGGGGCGCAGAGTACCGTCCTTCTTCTTAACAAAAAAAACCCGCCCCGGCAGGGGAGGAAGAAGGCACTACGGTGCCGGCGTCAAGAGACACAGACAAATAATCCTCGAGAGCCTTACGTTCGGGAGCCGACAGAGAGTATAGTCTACCCCGAGGAGGAGTGGTCCCCGGAAGGAGATCAATACTACAATCATACGACCGGTGAGGAGGAAGGGAGTTGGCTCTGGACCGACTGAAGACCGTGCGCAGATCATGATATTCCTCCGGCACTCCTGTCAAATCGCCAGGTTCCTCCTGAGAAGTGGGGACAGAAGAAACGGGAGGGATAGCAGACATTAAACACTTCACATGACAAGAAACGTTCCAGGATAGGATAGAATTACTAGACCAATTAATAGAAGGATTATGACATACTAGCCAGGGATGACCCAAAACAACAGGTGTAAAAGGTGAACGAAAAATCAAAAAGGAAATAGTCTCACTGTGGTTACCAGATACTGTGAGGGTTAAAGGTAGTGTCTCATATCTGATACTGGGGAGATGACTACCATCTAAGGCGAACATGGGCGTAGGCTTCCCTAACTGTCTGAAAGGAATGTCATGTTTCCGAGCCCATGCTTCGTCCATAAAACAACCCTCAGCCCCAGAGTCTATCAAGGCACTGCATGTATAGCACCCGAACCGGTCCAGCGTAGATGGACCGACATAGTAGTACAGGATCTTGATGGAGAGACCTGAGTAGTAGCGCTCACCAGTAGCCCTCCGCTTACTGATGAGCTCTGGCTTTTACTGGACATGAATTGACAAAATGTCCAGCAAGTCCGCAATAGAGGCACAGGCGGTTGGTGATCCTCCGTTCCCTCTCCTTAGTCGAGATGCGAATACCTCCCAGCTGCATGGGCTCAGTCTCTGAGCCAGAGGAGGGAGATGGTTGCGATGCGGAGAGGGGAAACACCGTTAACGCGAGCTCTCTTCCACGAGCTTGGTGACGAAGATCTACCCGTCGTTCTATGCGGATGGCGAGTGCAATCAAAGAGTCCACACTGGAAGGAACCTCCCGAGAGAGAATCTCATCTTTAACCTCTGCGTGGAGTCCCTCCAGAAAACGAGCGAGCAGCGCCGGCTCGTTCCAGTCACTAGAGGCAGCAAGAGTGCGAAACTCTATAGAGTAATCCGTTATGGATCGATCACCTTGACATAGGGAAGCCAGGGCCCTAGAAGCCTCCCTACCAAAAACTGAACGATCAAAAACCCGAATCATCTCCTCTTTAAAGTTCAGGTAATTGTTAGAACAATCAGCCCTTGCCTCCCAGATAGCTGTGCCCCACTCTCGAGCCCGGCCAGTAAGGAGTGATATGACGTAAGCAACCCGAGCTCTCTCTCTAGAGTATGTGTTGGGTTGGAGAGAGAACACAATATCACACTGGGTGAGAAAGGAGCGGCACTCCGTGGGCTGCCCGGAGTAACAAGGTGGGTTATTAACCCTAGGTTCCGGAGGCTCGGCAGACCAGGAAGTAGCAGGTGGCACGAGACGAAGACTCTGGAACTGTCCAGAGAGGTCGGAAACCTGAGCGGCCAGGTTCTCAACGGCATGACGAGCAGCAGACAATTCCTGCTCGTGTCTGCCGAGCATGGCTCCTTGGATCTCGACGGCAGTGTTACGAGAATCTGTAGTCGCTGGGTCCATTCTTGGTCGGATCCTTCTGTTATGCAGGTGAATGAGGACCCAAAAGCGACTTGGCGAAAACAGAGTCTTTATTCCAGTAAAGGAAATAGGCAATACTCCTGGACAATCAGAGCAGCAAAACAAAACATAAAAAACTTAATTCCACTCGTAGTGACGAGGACAGACTGGAGACTCGACCATTCACTGTAGGTTGCCTCGGGAAGGCACCGACCGTAGCAGACTCAGACACCTGCTCACACGCAGCATCTGAGGGAAACAAGACACGACAGGGCGAGACAAAGACACAGCACGGCGAACAATATACAAGGATCCGACAGGACAGAAACGGAAGACAAGGGGAGAAATAGGGACTCTAATCAGAGGGCAAGATACGGAACAGGTGTGAAAAGATTAGATGATTGAGTAGGGGAATAGGAACAGCTGGAAGCAGGAACGGAACGATAGAGAGAAGAGAGAGAGGGAGGGAGAGAGAAAAAAGGGAACGAACCTAATAAGACCAGCAGGGGGAAAACGAACAGAAGGGAAAGCAAAATGACAAGACAATATAAGACAAAACATGACACTTTCAATCACCCACGTGGGTATATGCTCCTAAAAACCAATGAGGAGATGGGACTTGCATGACAAATAGAACCATGTTGTATTTTAGCGCCTGGCTACACAGACGCTCGCAAGCAGTGTGGGTGCAATGATTAAATAACATGTATGTATACATTTATTTAGCAATGCTTGCGCACGCGACATGAACGGTGTGGTCAGCATGTTAGACTTACCCAGAAAGACTCAGCTGTAATCACTACCAAAGGTGCTTCTACAAAGTATTGACATTGGGGTGTGAATACTTATATAAATTAGATATTTCTGTATTTCATTTTCTATTCATTGGCAAAAATGTCTTCACATGTTTTGGAGATCCTGGATGCCGATGCCTTCCTGATGTCTCTAAGACACTTCATTACACTTCGAGGCAAGTCATTCGAGCTTCTTTTGCACAGTGATAAGAACTTCGTTGGAGGAGACCGAGAACTGCGAGAGGCTTCAAAGCGATGGCCCCCCACCTGAAGGAACAATTGGCCGAACAGAGGATAACATTCCAGTTCAACCCACCAAGCGCTCCTCACTTTGGTGGAACGTGGGAAAGAGAGGTGAAATCATTGAAGACTGCTCCCAAGGTCATACGCAAGGAACAGATCGTCACTGAAACCGTGCTCTGCACTGTGCTTACAGAAGTAGAGGGAATCTTGAATGCAAAACCCCTTGGGAACATCTCCTCCAATGTCACGGACCCAGATCCCGTCACACTGAGCCTCCTACTCATGGGACGCTACGATGTATCTCTTCCTTAGGTTTTGTATGACTCCAGTAACATCCTAGGGAAACACAGCTGGAGGCATAGCCAAGTCCTTGCCGATCACATTTGGTCCCAGTTCGTTTGCTATTTCTTGCCAAGTCTACAGGAAAGACAAGTGGAGGAAGGATGGAAGGGAACCTACTGTGGATCAAGTGGTTCACATCATGGACCCTCAAGCTTTCTGGCCTGTTGAGAATTACGTATTAGGACTGCTTAAACTTTTGTTATTGACCAAATACTTATTGTGATTTTCTGGATTTTTTTTCCTAATTTTGTCTGTCATCGTTGAAGTGTACTTATGATGAAAATTACAGGCCTCTCTCATCTTTTTAAGTGGGAGAACTTGCACAATTGGTGGCTGACTAAATACTTTTTTGCCCCACTGTAAGCAGCTTTTTCTAATGCTTCGAGCACATCGATGACTATTAGCCGAAGAGAGCCCCTGAGGACAACGAGGTCTTCGTGGTTACAGTCTCCATGTAGGACATACGTGTTAGCCCTTGCAAGGCCAGACAACATCACTAGCCGCGATCTTAGAACATGCTTAACCAGTTGCCTGTTGTGTTTTTGGCAGGGGTTGGAACTGGTTCAGGGAACAGTAAAATAATTTTATCCAAGGTACAGAAACGGAACCTGGAATGAAAATTATCTATACTGTTCTAGAACAGAACCGTTATTTTAAAAGAAAGTAAACCGGTTAATAACATTATTTTACATTCCAGGCATTTTTTTCTAGTCCCACAAAAAAAACACAACAAAGCAACTATGCAAACCCCTCACTCTGTCATTCAAAAAGGTATTCCAGCATCTGCCTGCAAGCTGAAAATCTTTGCCAGTGTGTGTGCGCGTGTTTAGGCTACGTGCCACTCCCTCCTCTGAAGCATAGGCTACTTTACTGACTTTAGAAGCGCAAGAAAATAGGGCTCGATTCTTTTCATTAGCTAGAGATGAATGGATGAAATTTTTTAATGCTAGTTAAGGATACTATAGGCCTAGTTATCACATTGGTATAATTATGTGGACCTAATTCAGATAATGCATGTCATAACAAGATGCTTAGTGCTTCAAGCCTGCTCCTCAACCCTCTCTCGCTTTCTCTCTACCCATAAAATGTTTGTCACATCTTGCACCTTATCTGTCCACCACACATGTAAACAACTAGCTTTCCTGTTCTATCCACACTGACGGGTGAAGTAACTTAATGAGCTAAATAAAATAAAAACTGATTTCACAGGTTAAAAAAGAGGAACAGAAAGGAACAATATAAACCAGTACTGTTTTGGGTTTGAACCGGTTCTGAACTTTTTTTGCTGGTCGGAACAGTGGAACGGAACAAAAAAATAGTGGTTCTGTTCAGAACAAAACTATCAGAAAATAATTTGGTCCCGAACCCCTGTTTTTTTTGTACATGTTCAATCTCTCTCTCTAGCACAGGCTGATATCCCCACCTGCTTCAGGATGTCCATTATCATCCCCGTGCCTAAGAAAGGAAAAGTAACTGAACTGAATGATTACCGACCCATAGCACTCACTTCCGTAGTCATGAAGTGCTTCGAGAGGCTAGACAAAGACCACATCACCTCCTCCCTCAATGACACACTCTACCCGCTCCAATTCGCCTACCACCCTGACAGATCCACAAACGACACAATCACCATGGTCCTTCTGTAGCTCAGTTGGTAGAGCATGGCGCTTGTAACGCCAGGGTAGTGGGTTCGATCCCCGGGACCACCCATACGTAGAATGTATGCACACATGACTGTAAGTCGCTTTGGATAAAAGCGTCTGCTAAATGGCATATATTACCATTGCACTGCACACTGCCCTCTCCCACCTAGACAAAAGGAATGCATATGTGAGGATGCTGTTCATCAACTACAGCTCGGCCTTCAATACCATAGTGCCCTCTAAACTCACGGCCCTGGGACTGAACTCCTCCCTATGCAACTGGGTCCTGGACATCCTGACGGGCCGCCCCCAGGTGGTGACATTACATCCGGTACACTGATTCTCAACACAGGGGCCCCGCAAGGGTACGTAAAAATAATAATAAAGAAAAACCCTTGAATGAGTAGGTGTGTCCAAACTTTTGACTGGTACTATAAGTCCAGTGTAATATGACAGTTATAAATAGTAAGATGGTGTCGATTGACCATTGACTTGGTATACAATGTGTAAGTTCCACATTATTAAACAGTCATCGTCTGGTGTGTAACGGATGTGAAACGGCTAGCTTAGTTAGCGGTGTGCGCTAAATAGCGTTTCAATCGGTTACGTCACTTGCTCTGAGACCTTGAAGTAGTGTTTCCCCTTGCTCTTGTGGAGTGGTGGGTGACTGTTGTCGTTGTGTGCAGAAGGTCCCTGGTTCGCGCCCGGGTATGGACGGTTTAAAAGTATACTGTTACATTGATGCTGTTGACCCGGATTACTGGTTGCTGCGGAAAAAGGAGGAAGGTCAAAAGGGGGGTGAGTGTCACGGATGTGAAACGGCTAGCTTAGTTAGCGGTGTGCGCTAAATAGCGTTTCAATCGGTTACGTCACTTGCTCTGAGACCTTGAAGTAGTGTTTCCCCTTGCTCTGCAAGGGCCGCGGCTTTTGTGGAGCGATGCTTCGAGGGTGACTGTTGTCGTTGTGCGCAGAAGGTCCCTGGTTCGCGCGAGGGGACGGTTTAAAATTATACTGTTACAGGTGCATGATAATACAGTTCAATACCCAGTGCCAGACATGCACTCTGTGGTATTATTATGTACTGACAAAAGATTACTCACTGGTCTGTAATTCTCGAATTTGGTCATTCAAAGGAAGCAGTTTTAATTACAGTCCAATCTTCCGCGGTAGTTCATTGTTGAACACATGATCTCAAGTTTCAGAGACCTCTGCATTTCTATGCGATACTGGCAGGACGCTGTTGCTGCAGCTATTAAACCGAACATGCTTGGTGCTGCTCATTGCCACGTGCTCTTGACTGTCATTGTTGTTCAGCTGCTGATTTTGCAAGGCATTTTGATTTCTGTACCAGTACCGTTGTCAAAATACGTTCTCATTGAATAAAGAACACGTTAAATAGTTAAATAAGCAGTATCATTTTGCTATTCATATTAATGTCTTGGTAGACATTTTTTGTCTTTCCCATTTCTGGGTGGAGGTAGCAAAAAAATATCCTTATTAGCATTAAGCTACAGGCACATAAACAGGAAATTAGGTCACACCTAATTCTCACCTCTGAATGGCCAGAATTTATGTCGGTCTGGACCGTTTGAGGGCGCATTCTGTCAATGAGTGCATGAGACTATTTTTAATGCCTACGATACAATGGGCGAGATGATGATGATGATGATGATGATGATGATGATGATGATGATGATGATGATGATAGTCAAGTGGCCTACATCGATTTTGTCACGCCCTGTCCTTAGAGAGCTTTTTATGTCTCTATTTTGGTTTGGTCAGGGTGTGATTTGGGTGGGCATTCTATGTTCCTTTTTCTATGTTTTGTATTTCTTTGTTTTGGCAGGGTATGGTTCTCAATCAGGCACAGCTGACTATGGTTGTCTCTGATTGGGAACCATACTTAGGCAGCTTTTCTCCACCTATACTTGGTGGGTAGTTATTTTCGGTTTAGTTTTTTCATGCACCTTACAGGACTGTTTGGGTTTTGTTCATTATCTTTGTTATTTTGTTATTAGTGTTCAGTTTAAATAAAAAGCATGAACACTTACCACGCTGCGCTTTGGTCCGATTCCTCCTCTTCAGATGACGACACCCGTTAAAGATTTGCCAAATTTCCACAAGCTTCGGTCCAAAATAAACCCATATAAACGCATTGGGCTTATTTAGTACAGATTTAGGCTAAAGTGAAACCTCTTGCTTTCACCTCTTCTCTGTCTTAGAACAACATGTCTTAGAACAACAACAATCAGCAAACAGCCAGTGGTTGGATTTTGAATAATGTTTATTGAAAAAGTATGGTTTGAGGCGATTAACCAGTTACAGCATAAATCATGGACAAAAATGTACTCTTGAAAAAAACTATTAGTATTTTTTTGTAACATGGTTCCAATAATGAAAATGAAAGATCTTTCAAATTGATCACCTGACAATAGTTCAACAAAAAAATAGACTCATCATCACTTAATTTAGTAGTGATGTTTGGCCTTTGGAGGTTTAGTTTAGAAGTTTTCGTTTTCTTTCAGGAGTGCTTTCGTAAATGAGTTTATTTTTAGATTAGATATATTAACACCATGTTACAGTTGTAGGGTGCCATATTGCCTGGATTAGCGGATTTTGCACTTGCATCTGCGACCGCAGTCGTCCCAGTGGCAGCTGCGTTAGACAATAGGCGGCAGAGTATATAGTCATGTTGGTGTCCCTCTGCCTGTTTGCCTGCCTGCTTGCCTGCCTGCCTGCTTGCCTGCCTGTTTGCCTGCCTGCTTGCCTGCCTGCCTGCTTGCTTGCCTGCCTGCTTGCTTGCTTGCCTGCCTGCCTGCTTGCCTGCCTGCCTGCTTGCCTGCCTGCTTGCCTGCCTGCCTGCTTGCCTGCTTGCCTGCCTGCCTGCTTGCCTGCGTCTCTATTAACAGACAAGTACCCCCGATCATCTGGAACCTGAGTTGCTGTTCTGTCGTGTAGCACTACTGATTCAACTTTCAGAAAGGACATTAGTACTGGTGATATTCTCGCAACAAGTTTTCGGTTGAAGCTCACTAAACACGTTTCCATCCAACCGTTTTATCCAGATGAATTATCTGACGCATGAAAAAAGTCACGACCGGGCTGATGGAAGCATGAAACGCCGGTACAATTTATAAATGCCGATGGATAATTTGGTCGTTCGACATGGTAGGATCTTTGTGTCGGTAAAATTAATTATGCAAGTAATGGCTGTGGAAACGCCTTAATGCGCAAATATTGATACACATATTTATAACCATCATATCCAAGCAAACTTGGAGTCACGTGATGATATGTTGTGTGGTCCTACCACTACGACTTGGGAAAACATTCAGTTTATTAGGCTACATATGAAATTAATGATGATGAACATCACAGGGTGGTGAATGTGCAAGGTAATGAGCTGGGAATAAATATCAATGGTCTTATTCTGGTGAAATGATCGATGCTTGGCTGCCATTTGACAAATACAAATAATATTGCTCATATCCATAATATTTAATAATGTAGGTAGCCGACCCGCACTGTATCTATGAGCTGTTGGCTAGAATGCATGTGCCAAGACAAACGTGTGAGGACATTTACAATATAACGCAACAGTTTTTGTGACAAAACCACCAGGAGAGTTGAAAATGTGATGGAAACCCATTTAATTTCTATTTTCATTCGATATATGGGAATTTAATTGTCATAGTTATTTTATGTGCACCACGTCATCACGCACATGCTTTTATCCGCAAACAGTCATTTCATGTAAACACATCTCTGTGGAAAAATGCTCATATTGTTTTAGGTAGATGAGAATATTCGCATGAAAATCAGTCGCAATTTAGATGGAAACCTAGCTATAATTTAGATGGAAACCTATCCATATTTTCACCTGTTGCTAACTGTGTGTGTGTGTGTGTGTGTGTGTGTGTGTGTGTGTGTGTGTGTGTGTGTGTGTGTGTGTGTGTGTGTGTGTGTGTGTGTGTGTGTGTGTGTGTGTGTGTGTGTGTGTGTGTGTGTGTGTGTGTGTGTGTGTGTGTGTGTATGGTTTTACTATCCTTGTGGGGACCAGAAGTCTTCACAAGTATAGTAAAACAAACAACATTTCGCTGGTCTCCACAAGGAAAAAGGCTATTTAGGTATAAAGTTACAGTTAGGTTTTTAATTTACATGTTTTAATTTAACTAAGCACGTCAGTTAAAAACAAATGCTTATTTACAATAAGAATTTGTTATTTACAATAAGATTGAGTCTCCCAATCACGGTCGACTACGATACAGCCTGGATTCAAATCAGGGACTGTAATGACACCTCTTGCACTTAGATGCACCACTTGGGGTTAGAGGTTAGGGAACATAGGATTTTGAATGGGAGTCAATTCTTTGGTCCCCACAAGAATAGTAAATCAAACATGTGTGTGTGTGTGTTGAAAAATCTGATTTGGAATTCTGCCACATGAGAAGAAGAAGGCAGGAACACCCTTGATAAAGATTAGCAAAAAATATTGTATAATAAAAATACTGAGCTAAACTGTATGCTCCTTAAAATTGTGAAATTGTATTATTTTATACTAATACAATTGTGCAGAAAAATAGATTTTGTTTAAAAAGTAATATTTGTTTTTTCTAAAAAAAGATTAAGGTAAAAATTATTTGCACCCGTTTTCAATATCTTTCAATACACCGGCACTGAGCCTTTTTCAATATACATGGAGAACACATTGGGAGGGATCTTAGACCATTCCTCCATTCAGAATCTGCACTTACAGTATGTGCTTATGGAATGCCCTCTTGAATTCAAACCACAGGTCCGGAGACAGATGACCATTGCAAAATGCAGATTTTATGGTCAGTTAACAATTTATTTGTGTGCTTGGGGATATTGTCTTTCTTGAAAATCAACTTGTGGCCAAGATTTAGCCTCCCGGCAGAGACAACCAGGTTTTTATCAAAAATGTCCTGGTACTGGGTAAAGATCATGATGCTGTTAACTTTAACTAAGGCCCCAGGATCCACCACCATATTTTACAGTAAGTATGGAGTTATTGTCTGCCTATCAAATCCTTCTTTCGTCGCCAAACCCACAACTGGTGTGCATGGCCAAAGAGCTAAATTTTCATTTAATTTGACCATACAACTGGTTTCAATCCAAGTGCCAATGTCCTTCAGCAAACTCCAGGCATTTAAATTTGTTGGATGACGTGAAAATAAAACTCTTTTGCCATGTACACCAGTGGTGGGTTGGCTTCCCCCCTTGGGTTGTGCCGTGGCGGAGATCTTTGTGGGCTATACTCGGCCTTGTTTCAGGATGGTAAGTTGGTGGTTGAAGATATCCCTCTAGTGGTGTGGGGGTTGTGCTTTAGCAAAGTGGGTTGGGTTATATCCTGCCTGTTTTGCCCTGTCCGGGGGTATCGTCAGACGGGGCCACAGTGTATCCCGACCCCTCTTGTCTCAGCCTCCAGTATTCATGCTGCAGTAGTTTATGTGTCGGGGGACTAGGCTGTTATATCTGGAGTATTTCTCCTGTCTTATCTGGTGTCCTGTGTGAATTTAAGTATGCTCTCTCTAATTCTTTCTCTCTCTCGGAGGACCTGAGCCCTAGGACCATGCCTCAGGACTACCTCAGGACTACCTGTCCTGATGACTCCTTGCTGTCCCCAGTCTACCTGGCCGTGCTGCTGCTCCAGTTTCAACTGTTCTGCCTGCTGCCATGGAACCCTGACCTGTTCACCGGAAGTGCTACCTGTCCCAGACCTGCTGTTTTCAACTCTCTAGAGACAGCAGGAACGATAAAGATACTCTGAATGATCGGCTATGAAAAGCCAACTGACATTTACTCCTGAGGTGCTGACCTGTTGCACCCTCGACAACCACTGTGATTATTATTATTTGACCCTGCTGGTCATCTATGAACATTTGAACATCTTGGCCATGTTCTATTATAATCTCCACCTGGCACAGCCAGAAGAGGACTGGCCACCCCTCATAGCCTGGTTCCTCTCTAGGTTTCTTCCTAGGTTTTGGCCTTTCGACAAGAGTTTTTCCTAGCCACTGTGCTTCTACACCTGCATTGCTTGCTGTTTGGGGTTTTAGGCTGGGTTTCTGTACAGCACCTTGATATATCAGCTGATGTAAGATATATATTTGATTTGATTTGATTTGGTGGGTTTGGCATCGAAAGAAGGATGTGAGAAGCAGAATATAACCCAAAACCTACTGTAAAATATGGTGGTGGATCTTTTGGACCAGACTGTAGGTTGTGTCCTTCAGAGTTGTAATCAGTGAGGGGAAGGAAGGTTACTGTTGTGGTTTATTTAATTGGTAAATGCTCTTCCGCACCCGGCACAGCCAGAAGAGGACCCTCAGAGCCTGGTTCTTCTCTAGGTTTCTTCCTAGGTTCCTGCCTTTCTAGGGAGTTTTTCCCTAGCCAATGTGTTTCTACATCTGCATTACTTGCTGTTTGGGGTTTTTAGGCTTGGTTTCTGTACAGCACTTTGTGACATCTGCTGATGTAATAAGGCCTTTATAAATACATTTGATTGATTTGATTGATATAATGTGAGGCCATTGATATTTCTGTTTTTATTTTCATTGTTTTTTTCCTGTGAAGCGCATTGCAATGCATTCATGTCTGAAATGTTCTATATAAATCAAGCTTATTTTTGATTTGATACTGATGGAATGCCACGATAGTGTGAAGAGTTCCCTTTTATTTATCACAAACTATGCTTATTCACTATTTAATGTATGAAGAACATTCATGTTTTTGATGAATGAACTGTTTTACTGTTTTGAGTAGGATGTCTGCTCACGGTACAGTTGTTTGTATATCCTTTTCAAACCAATATTAAAGCATTATATGCCATCCCCCTGGGGTTATTAGCCCAGTATGTGACAGCAACATTAGCAGTGGGAGTTAGTGCTTTTCATGGCATTCTGGTGATAAGAGAAACTTATATTCCATTCACCTGTCCTTTACTTTCATGTGGCGTCAACCTTTCTTGTCAAATTGACTGACATGATTGAATTGTATGAATGCTTATTGTATGGAAAAAGGTGGCGACCGAATTTCAAGAATGTGGGAGGTATTGTTCATGGCGTGAGATTATTGTGTGATAAATCTGTAGAGCGCCTTGCCAAAGTAGAGGGCCAAATGAAAATTGACGACAGACCATTAACACCATAGAATGTGCCCAAGGCTCCTATGGCCCCATTCAGGCAGTAGCTCCTAAACGATTAACACTATACTGCATGTGTGTGAAAAGCCTGTGAATAGACCTGTGCTCTGTTTCAATGAAAGGCCTTCGTTTGGCCGATAATCACAAACACAACATATTCCTAAACCATTTTCTTCCACCTTTTCACCGTCCCATTTTCATTTTCATTTAGTTGAACGTATTTTTAAAGATATTAATTAAAGTCTCGATCTATGGTTCGTCTTAAGCAGGGTGTATACATGTAATGAGAAAGGGAGCGAATGAGAGAGATAACAAGCATGTTTTTGTGTAAGGGAATGAAAACTATCCCCCTCTGCTTTATTGATTTCTATTCAAGAGGTGATCAGCATGGTGCCTGCCATGTTTTGATCTGCAGGCAGTGAAGGGCCAGTTCCAGATGTCATGTTGAAATACATTGGATTGGCACCAAGTCACCAAAACCCCATTGCTCATGACAACCTCTCCCCTGGCTGGCTGCATGACTGGGGGACCAGCTTAGCTTAGTTGTCCCTTGGCAGAGGCTGGTTCCAGTCAAAAAGGTTTCTGAATGTTACGCAACAATTGGTTTCTTCCAGAAAAGTCATTTTAATGTTGCTCTTATTTCTGCCCCTTTCCTGTCACTTAATATAGCATGGGTCTGGCTTGCCAATTGTTCACCTACCTGTTAATGTGCTTAATTGTGACTGCAGGGCTGTTTGGTTTCAAAGCCAAATGTACCCGTCGACAAGGGAAAATAAGTGGCTTTGGCTTTTTATATACAATCCAATTCTCTTTTCTTGTTGTTTTGGTAAGAGATGTACAGTGCATTTGGAAAGTATTAAGACAGCTTGACTTTTTCCACATTTTGTTACGTTACAGCCTTATTCTAAAAAAGATTCAATTGTTTTTTGTCCCCCATTAATCTACACGCAATACCCCATAATGACAACATAAAAACAGGTTTTTAGAAATGTTAGCAAATTTCACATTTACATAAGTATTCAGACCCTTTACTCAGTACTTTGTTGAAGCACCTTCGGCAGCGATTACAGCCTCAAGTCTTATTGAGTATGACGCTAAAAGCTTGTCACACCTGTATTTAGGGAGTGTCTCCCATTCTTCTCTGCATATCCTCTTAAACTCTGTCAGATTGGATGGGGAGAGTCGCTGCACAGCTATTTTCAGGTTTCCAGAGATGTTCAAGTTCGGGCTCTGGCTGGGCCACTCAAGGACAGGACATTCAGAGACTTTTCCCGAAGCCACTCCTGCATTGTTTTGGCTGTGTGCTTAGGGATGTTGTCCTGTTGGAAGGTGAACCTTTGCCCCAGTCTGAGGTCCAGAGCGCTCTGGAGCAGGTTTTCATTATGGATCTCTCTGTAATTTGTTCCGTTCATCTTTCCCTCGATCCAGACTAGTCTCCCAGTGCCTGCTGCTGAAAACCATCCCCACAGCATGATGCTGCCACCACCATGCTTCATCGTAGGGATGATTCCAGGTTTCCTCCAGACGTGACTCTTGGCATTCAGACCAAAGAGTACAATTTTGGTTTCATCAGACCAGATAATCTTGTTTCTCATGGTCTGAGTCCTTTAGGTGCCATTTGCCAAACTCCAAGCGGGCTGTCATGAGCCTTCTAGTGTCTTCCGTCTGGTCACTCTACCATAAAGGCGAGATTAGTGGAGTGCTCCAGAGATGGTTGTCCTTCTGGAAGGTTCTCCCATCTCCACAGAGGAACTCCAGAGTTTTGTCAGAGTGACCATCAGGTCTTTGTCACCTCTCTGACCAAGGCCCTTCCCCCCGAATTGCTCAGTTTTGCCGGGCGGCCAGCTATAGGAAGAATCTTGGTGGTTCCAAACTTATTCCATTTAAGAATGACAGAGGCCACTGGGTTCTTGGGGACCTTCAATGATGCATACATGTGTTGATACCCTTCCCCATATCTGTACCTCGACACAATCCTGTCTTGGATGGTGTCCTGTGTGAATTTAAGTATGCTCTCTCTAATTATTTCTCTCTCTCGGAGGACCTGAGCCCTAGGACTATGCCTCAGGACTACCTCAGGACTACCTGTCCTGATGACTCCTTGCTGTCCCCAGTCCACCTGGCCGTGCTGCTGCTCCAGTTTCAACTGTTCTGCCTGCTGCCATGGAACCCTGACCTGTTCACCGGAAGTGCTACCTGTCCCAGACCTGCTGTTTTCAACTCTCTAGAGACAGCAGGAGCGGTAAAGATACTCTGAATGATCGGCTATGAAAAGCCAACTGACATTTACTCCTGAGGTGCTGACCTGTTGCACCCTCGACAACCACTGTGATTATTATTATTTGACCCTGCTGGTCATCTATGAACATTTGAACATCTTGGCCATGTTCTATTATAATCTCCACCTGGCACAGCCAGAAGAGGACTGGCCACCCCTCATAGCCTGGTTCCTCTCTAGGTTTCTTCCTAGGTTTTGGCCTTTCGACAGAGTTTTTCCTAGCCACTGTGCTTCTACACCTGCATTGCTTGCTGTTTGGGGTTTTAGGCTGGGTTTCTGTACAGCACCTTGATATATCAGCTGATGTAAGATATATATTTGATTTGATTTGATTTCAAATCAAATTTTATTTGTCACATACACATGGTTAGCAGATGTTAAATGCGAGTGTAGCGAAATGCTTGTGCTTCTAGTTCCGACAATGCAGTGATAACCAACAAGTAATCTAACTAACAATTCCAAAACTACTGTCTTATACAGTAGGTGGGTTGGTGGGTTTGGCATCGAAAGAAGGATGTGAGAAGCAGAAAATAACCCAAAACCTACTGTAAAATATGGTGGTGGATCTTTTGGACCAGACTGTAGGTTGTGTCCTTCAGAGTTGTAATCAGTGAGGGGAAGGAAGGTTACTGTTGTGGTTTATTTAATTGGTAAATGCTCTTCCGCACCCGGCACAGCCAGAAGAGGACCCTCAGAGCCTGGTTCTTCTCTAGGTTTCTTCCTAGGTTCCTGCCTTTCTAGGGAGTTTTTCCCTAGCCAATGTGTTTCTACATCTGCATTACTTGCTGTTTGGGGTTTTTAGGCTTGGTTTCTGTACAGCACTTTGTGACATCTGCTGATGTAATAAGGCCTTTATAAATACATTTGATTGATTTGATTGATATAATGTGAGGCCATTGATATTTCTGTTTTTATTTTCATTGTTTTTTTCCTGTGAAGCGCATTGCAATGCATTCATGTCTGAAATGTTCTATATAAATCAAGCTTATTTTTGATTTGATACTGATGGAATGCCACGATAGTGTGAAGAGTTCCCTTTTACTTATCACAAACTATGCTTATTCACTATTTAATGTATGATGAACATTCATGTTTTTGATGAATGAACTGTTTTACTGTTTTGAGTAGGATGTCTGCTCACGGTACAGTTGTTTGTATATCCTTTTCAAACCAATATTAAAGCATTATATGCCATCCCCCTGGGGTTATTAGCCCAGTATGTGACAGCAACATTAGCAGTGGGAGTTAGTGCTTTTCATGGCATTCTGGTGATAAGAGAAACTTATATTCCATTCACCTGTCCTTTACTTTTATGTGGCGTCAACCTTTCTTGTCAAATTGACTGACATGATTGAATTGTATGTGTTCCCCATATCTGTACCTCGACACAATCCTGTCTTGGAGCTCTATGGACAATTCCTTCAACCTCATGGCTTGGTTCTTGCTCTCTGACATGCACATGTGGGACCTTATATAGACAGGTGTGTGCCTTACCAAATCATGTCCAATCAAGTTGTAGAAACATCTCAAGGATGATCAATGGAAACAGGATGCACCGGAGCTCAATTTCGAGTCTCAAAGCAAAGGGTCTGAATACTTGTGTAAATAAGGTATTTATGTTTTTATTTGTAATACATTTGCAAAAATGTCTGAACCTGTTTTCGCTTTTTCATTATGGGGTATTTTGTCTAGATTGAATGTTATCAATTGCAGAATAAGGCTGTAACAAAATGTGGGAAATGTAAAGGGGTCTGAATACTTTCAAATGCACTGTATATTTGATTTGGATGGCAATATACATGGAGGTCAATTTTTTTATTTTACCTTTATTTAACTAGGCAAGAACAAATTCTTATTTTCAATGACGACCTAGGAACAGTGGGTTAACTGCCTGTTCAGGGGCAGAACGACAGATTTGTACCTTGTCAGCACTGGGATTTGAACTTGCAACCTTTCGGTTACTAGTCCAACGCTCTAACCACTAGGCTACCCTGCCGCCCCGTCAATAAAGACACCCACTGTAGCATCTGTGCATGCATTCAATAAATTCTGTATCATTTAAATGAATAGTATTCTGTTAATTTCAAATAGCATGAATTCATTCTAAACGGCATCTATCGACAGCAGCGTTTCTTGATGTATAAGTCAGTCTTTTGTAGAATAACATGCAGCACAGCAGCCTCACTTTCAATCTCTGCCTCTGCTGAATATTTTAATGAAACCGTTTTAAGTCTTGTTCATGGAACTCTGTGGAGATTAATTGGTTCTGTGAAAAGGGAGGAATGGCTCTTGCTGGAAACAAAGGCAAAACATTTTTTTTTTTTTTATTTTTTACATATGACAGAAAGCTTGGCTCCTCAAATAGAATTCATGTAAGCAGCTTATTTGAAATGCTTCCAAATCACCTCGGCATCTGAGTGGAATTGTGCTGCTGACTTTTCTGTTCTTTAATGACAGTAAACAGGAGAGTTTATTTTGTCAGATTATGTCAGCATGCTGTGTGTTTCATGTCTGAATATGTTACATTTGTGCAATAAAACACTGGGCACAGTGATCCATACAAAGTATGAAATCTCATCACACACTGGTCCTGTAGAAACTTGTGAGTTTTCAGATTTCCATAAACCATCAACACTGAAAGCAAAAAGAGATGCAAAAATCCGGGCTGGCTTCAATGGGACCAGGTCTGAGTAACCATGTCTGGCAAGGCAGTCCCAGTCAGCAGAGAACACACTTACAGTATTCCAACAGCCAATCCTACATAATAGGACAGCTTCAGTGCCCTTACATCAAGGTTATTATGGTTTAGTGATTTAATATTTGTTTTTTTTTCAAATTAGTTTTGAAATGTATTTTAAATTCAGTTTAGTTTCAATTTGTTTTCAAAGTTGATTTACTAGTTTTTATTTAGTTTCAGTTTGATTAAAAAAAGTTGTGTTTTTATATGATTTGTTTTCAGTTTATGTGTTGTTGGCCTATAGTTTGGGGATGTCACTTCTTGCCACTGGGGGACTGTAATACATAAGGTGATGGGCCAGGACCATAGACTTAGATAGACATAGCATCTCTGTATCTGTGTCATGATGGGGTGAGAGCATGGGTAGCACCGTGTCATGGAATATTCTTTCTACAAACGCTTGAGATGCAGGTGCAGAATCCAGATCCAGTGCCACAGGGTACAGCTTTGGATAAACAGCCATTCTTGCCTGCCAGACCTGGAGAGGTGACTCTGTAAACATGCACCCTTTACCTATACCAGTTATTTTCGCAGTTCACACTGGGCACTTAATCCACTGTCAGGTTGACCCTCCAGCTGCACAGTGACCTCAGACACAATCTTTGATGCGAGGAAGATGTATTTATGAAGCACTGTGGTCGAGATGATTGCTGGATTCATTGTGCTGGCATCTTCCTTGGTTCCTGCTTCTCCGCGGCTGTACTCTCTGATTTGCTAAAGTACATACAAAAGACTGCTTCCCTCATCAGTGGCTCCATCTCTGTTGAGTGAAGTGCCAGAGACACACTTGGGTCCGTCAGACAAGCTGCTGCATCAGTTGGCTCGAAATTGGCTGCCAGAGGATTCAGTATGCATGTGAAGCCCTCATGCAGTGACTTCAGTAGGACCTGTGCCCACTGTTTTGCAGCAGTAGTTGACTGCAAGTGTGCCTCCAAGGTTGAGAAGGTACTGTACCACATCAGACAGCGACTGGCTGTCAGTTTGAAGTTGGTCGGTGTGGATTGAGAACGGCTCCAGCAACTTCACAAGCTGTTTTAGTTTGTCCCAGTCACCCTATGCTCGCCTTCAGATTTCTTTCCTGTTAGTGTCGTGGATAATTGTTTCAGAAATATAATACTCTCAGAAGAACTTTGTGAATTCAATGTAGACTTTAATACAAGTTATTAAGAGCCGTGTTGGTCCGCGGAACAGCCACCGCTTCTCAGCACTGGCTCTGCTTTTATACATACATAGTATTTGTGTACATCACATATGTAAATAAAGTTACTCCCCCTTAGTATCTGCTTTTGGTTACAACGATGGCAGAACTCTTTCCATGTTCTAAAAATAATGTATGTACTGCATGCTTATGTTTTACGTGTTAGTCATCAGTTATCCTGCCTACATCTTTCTTCCTGTATCCTGCTGACCACAGCATGTTCAGCTGTCATGAATGCACGTATGGTCTTGGTTAATGTATTCTTTCAAAAATAGAGTATGGTCTGGGTGTCATGTGGCCTGGATATCATCTTCTCTTAATGTGCATGTCCTTGCTACTTCAGCCTAGCAGCCAAACCTATCTACATGCAATGCTGAGCTTTCCTCAATGGTTCGCTCCAACATTAGCTAGTTATAGCTAGTGATAGTTTTGCACAAGCTAGAGCTATTTGAAACATCAGCATTTACTGGCAGCATTTACCCGCCAGATTCAGAAGCTGGAAAACCCATTCGATTTTTGCCCAATGTTGCGAAAATAAATCAAATTTATGATGTTTTTGTTTATTTTAGTTAGTTTTGCAGTCAAAAATAATAGTTTCAGTACAGTTTTAGTTTTCAAATGTTTTTTGTTTACTTTTGATTTATTTTAGTTTAAGTTTTTGTTTACTATAGTAACCTTGCCTTACATCCCATGTTAGTTGACTGTGAATTAAGCCTTATAAATTACATGTTGAAAATGGCAAAAGAAATTGAATGATTGTGAAAAAATCTGCATTAAATTGACCTTTGTAGACAATGATATTGACAACAGGAGCCTTGTCTACAAACGGCCCCTGCATGGACACATGGACACTGTGTACAGACAACATCCAGGGTCAGAGGTCCCACCTCCTGCAACAGCTGCTGCTGCTCCAGTCACAACGAGCTTCGGGTTCACCAGTGTCACCTGACTGACTGCTGTAGCTCTCACTGTCTGTCTGTGCACTGGGTTTCTAAGAAATCTGATGTGGATGGATTAACCCTCATTATTAAGAAATAACCCCTCGGAATGGGTATGGAACTCTGCAGCTCCAACCTAACTCTGCAGCTCCAACTACAAAATGAGTATAAGAGACAGAAAAACTCCCTGGCTCATATTTTATACCTGGGCTTATTAACTTCCACCATGAAAAATAAATAAGATACCTGCACACTCTTCTCTGATATAATGGCGTTTGCACTCATTTAATGTGCATGCCGCCACCAAATGTACAGGTAGTGAACTGGAGAAATCCATTGCGCAAAGGAAAAATAAAACAACATCACACAAAAGACAAAAATAGATTAAAAATAAATAAATAAACATCCTAGTCCAATCCAAATCACACCCCTACAGAGACTCAGGATAATCTTCAGTCAGTATTCCCTGCAATGTTTCAGCTGTTAATTCTTGAATACCCCTAAACCTTGCAGCCGCAAATACAATCATGTCCAGCTTCTTGGACTTCTTGCTCATTTGGGCAGTACAATTAATCCCTTGCACAATAAACGCCACAAAATCCACCTTCTTCACTATCAATGTATGTGTATCCTTCAACTGATGAACAACATTCTGAATCTCAACTGGCTGCTGAGCATCCACTTTCATAACTTCCTCAGCTCTACTCACTCCTTCAACAATTTCCCGCGTCTCCGTGTAGGAGACCTGCTGTACAGCCGGATCCGTGCTACTTCAAACTCCTTCACCCTAGCAGGGCAGTCCGTGAATTCGGCAACGGGATTACATGAGTCATGACCATACCTTTTGCAATTTCGACACTGTAAAGGTTTATTCACAAATGCTCTCACTGCATATCTTATGTATCCCAGCTTCATATGAGTAGGCAGATACTCTTCTTCAAACATCAGTAACACTGATTGACTTTCTCTTTCTATTCATCTACTACATGGTTTAGATGATGTGTTCCAATCACTCCTGGAATCTGTTTCGTCCGATAACTAGTCACAATGTCCAACGAGACTGCAGATATAACACCTTTTATCTGTGATCAAAACTCCTGATAATTTATGGAGACAAATGCCTTCTGCACTTTTGAGACCCAGGAAATCAAACAAAACCACTCCTGGTCACTCTGACTGACTCTACCTTTCCTAGTGCCTCCTTGACCATCTTTGTGACCTCAAATGGATCACCCAGAAATACATCATTGTTGATGAATTGCACTCCTACAAGAAACTGATGTTCGTTTCCAACTTTTGCTCTTTTTGCTCCATTTTCCATTGCCACTGTCTGCCATTCAATCTCACCGACTTCACTCAACCGCACACCATCAACCAGCACTTCGGCTTCCGCCATCTCTCCCATTTCCCTGCACGCTGTTGAATGCATTCTTTGTTTTTGTTGTAAAGGCTCATCGTACCCCTACAGGACTCCAGTTGCTTCCAATTACCATAGACCACGCCCCTTTCCTCCACACCTGTTTCCACTTCCAAATCACCTCTCCTCTGCCCTTTTTACCTTAGCCTTCCGCCTTCCATTGTGCATGATATGCTGAAGTAAGTGACTTATATTGTATGATTACTTATGTTGTATTCTTTATATCCATGCTATACTAATGCCACTTTTATGTTTAGTTCTGGCATCCTCCTTGGTTTGTAATAATGTTAAGCCCTTTCCCTGTAAGTCACCTGGCACTACGTTGTCATGTCTGCACCTTTATGTTGTTGTGTTCCTCATGCTTCTCTTTTGTATCACCCTTCCAGACCACCACATCCAATCCTATCTCCAAGGCCTTACAAGCCACATCCTAAAGCATATCCTTCCTACCGGCCTTACAAGCCATACCTCTGTTCCAAACCCTCCCCATGTGCCTCTGTTCGTTCCTATGTAATGAATACATTCTGACTGATGCACCATGGTGGCAGAAACAGTCCTGAACCTACCTTACAGTCCGTCCTAGTCCTTTACTTCTGTTTTATTGAGTGCATCGTTTCAACCAGGTCTTTGTTAGGCTTTAGTAACTCTCTTCTACAAAGGACACGGGCATAAACTAACTGCATGTGTTTACTGGTATTTGAACATCATAAGTATATGCTATTTACAATGGCAGTTTAATGAGTAAGTTGCCGTTATACGTCTAAGCCTTTGGGGAAAACTCTGCATTAATGTCTATGGAAAGTTTAGGATTAGGAACATGGTAACCAGAGAGTAGCCTGTTGTGAGCCAAGTTATTAGTGAAATCGCTGTGTCGCCTTGAGGGGGAGCTTACATGTATAGTTTAACAAATGTATTTCAAGGTCCAATGCAGCAGTTTTTATCTCAATATTAAATCATTTCTGGATAACAATTGAGTACATACTGTGATTCTTTTCAATAAAAACAATCAAAAATAAACAATAGTTTCCTATCGAAGATCAATTTCTAAAGAAATCATTTTAATAGGACTGTCTGGGAGTGGTCTGAGTGGGGAGGGGGAAACTTAAAACTAACTGTTATTGGCAAAGAGGTTTGGAATCCGCCTTATTTGTCTAACTAATTTACCAATAAAAATCATGAGCTGGCGCACACCCAGAGAGAAGTATTTGGTGTAGAGGTGCTGACTAATGGGGAATAAACTTGAAGCTATAAAAACAAAGAGTCACACACTCACTATGTATAAACTCCCAGTCATTTATTGGGGAAACCACCAACATTTCTGCATAACTGTGCCTTCTTCAGGATCTTCAGAGTTTATACATAGAGTTTGTGACTCTCTTGGTTTCTATATCTAATTTACGGGCAGGCCAAAACTCCATCCTACCAAAACAGGCAGAAATTTCAGACGGTCTTTAAAAAATCTCTTACATAATATATAATAATAATAATATATGCCATTTACCAAAACAGGCAGAAATTTCAGACGGTCTTTAAAAAATCTCTTACACTAAAAAGGCATGTTCACAGCTTCACAGTATTGTTCCAACCTCAGTATGGAAATGTGTATAAAACACAGGGAAATGTAGTTTTGACTGCACTGGGCCTTTGACAATATGTACATGTTTTTATGAGTTTACACAAGTAACACTGGACCAGAATTCGGGGGGCATTTGTAACTTGATAGATTTTATAAGCCATGTGCTGTTATGATATATATAACATTATTGTTGTCAATTATATGAATCGATAGACAGACAATCAGAAATATGTAATTACACTGTAGATACAGGGATACATCAATTTTTACTTGCTCAATCATTCCTTTCTCCCACTCTGCATCTGTGATCTCAGAAGCAACTGTTCCCTCAGTGAAGGCTTTGTTTTGCCCCCATCCAAGTGCTGAGCAGGTTTAAAGACCCAGTTTAAAGCTGCCACTGTAAAGGGCCAGCCGCCCACTCACAGTCTGTGTAACTCTGTGGGGTAATGAGGAAGGGAGAACCAACACTTAGTTGGGCAGAAAAGTATCGTAACAGTATGAACACTTCTAGTTTGGCAGAGCAGTATAAGAACAACAACAACAGTATGGCAGTATTAAATAAAGTTCCCAAAAGAGACAGGCCACTACTCAGGGCATGGTATGAAGAGAGCACCTGCAGCATCTGTGGTACAGAATATAGCAGATGTTTGAGTGGTTCTTTTCAGTAAATTAAATATGGAGAAGGTTAAGGGGCAGGTTGACTGTAACCCCAAACTCCTAGTCTGCCAGCATGGCTTGCTTCTGTTCCGCAGGACCTTCTCTCTCATAAGATATCTCATCAGGATAATCTTACTCAGACAAAATAGACTGATTATGTCTGTGTAGGCTCTGCAGCATACAACTAAATTGAGTTATGACATTGTTGTTAATAACATTTTAGCGATGGGTTGATTTCAAACTGAAATTCAGTTGTCTTTCTCAGTCAGCAGTCAGAATTGAGCCTTTATTAAGCTCCATTAAGTCCATTTAATTGTCCCCCTTACATATAAAAACACATCAGATAAGTGGAAAATAATGGGGAGAGGGTGGGATTGATGGTTTAGATTGACAGTTTATAACCTGAGCAGCATGGTGAAAGTCACAGCTAAAGGGCCTATGAAATCATACCCGGTAAATGGATTTCTGTGAAGTCAGACATAGCATACCTCCGGCATGTGAGAAAACATATGATCACTTTCACAAAAAAAGTAACATAAAAATGTGACCACTTTAGAAAGATATGAATGTAGTATATTTCAACCATTCTTTCAATAAATCATCAGAATTACTGTTGTTTTCTGATAACAATGCACAGATATTCAGTATGGAACATTTCTATAAGGACTCTAAAGACAAGATTCCTTTATTGGCTGTGAGTAGGAGAAGAAGCATTCTTGATCAGAATGAGAGCTAAATAGATTCAAGGTCACTTATTGAACCTGCAGGCATCTGTCTCCTACTCGCATGATTCCAAAGAGAAGGCTGAGCTATTCTTCCTATAGTTCTGCATATGCTAGGGTCAGGGGTTATGCATGCATTGCTCTATAGCAGCTTCATCATAAGCAATAGCCCTGTTCCTTCTGTCAATTTTCTTCAGTTAGAACACCACAAGGCCTCGTGTCAGTCAGGTCATGTCTACACTTGACACTTGACAATTGACACGTATTCTGCTATCAGAATACGAAGATCGCATTGAAAAGACCGATCTGACTGACCACTTCAGGAGGTGGTCAGGGATGCATGTGTACAGATTTCTCCTCCGTAAGCAGGATACCAAAAGCTCATACAGTGGCGGATGTCATCAGCACTCCTCCCAAAAATCTCCAGAAAACCTGTGCTTTGTTATGCTAACCCGTTTGCAATCTCTTTAACATTGCTTGCTAGCTACAGAGGTTAGCTGGCTAGTAAGCAACAGTAGTTAGCAACTGCCATCAGTTGTTTTTGTGTTATTATATATATGAATATAGTGTGGAAAAAGGTCATCCGGACACACTGTGGACACGGTAGACACATTTAAATGTAGGTGTAGATGCCCGTTCGGAATTCCACGATCATATAGTTCTGAATACTAAAGCTGCATGAACCACCAAGTCTAGACAAGGCCTCAGTGAATATGATATTGAGTGGACAGACTGCATGTTTGCCAATGAGGACAGGGCAATAATTTCCCTCTCCAGCCTCTCCACAGGGAGGTGAGAACTGAGCAGCCAGCTTTGTTTACTGAGCTTGGAGACTTGCCCAGCCAGTTTGGCAAACGTATACCATGGTATTGAAACTAATGGAGGTCACATGATGGCTCCCCGCTGTGCCCCGCATGGGTTCCTGAATGACAGCTTCCTACTTTGAACCCAAATGGGAGTGCTCTGCTAGAAACAGGAGTGTTAATATATATAAAGTACATGGAGACATAGTGTGGTAAAGCTGTGGGACAGCTTGTAAGGGAGGTCGCCACTAAATCATGAACTAATTGCTCGCACCTGTGCCTGCTTGTAAGACCGCCTTGGACTCTGGGAAACTGATATAAGGCAGAGAGTTTAGGTTGGTCTTGGCGGGGGAGCTGTGCTTTGATGAATGTTGGGCTTGTAGCCTTTGCAAGTATCCACATTGCATTCACCTTAACGGGGAGGTTGTCGTCCACTGCTGGGTAGGGTGGCAGGTGATGAAGACAGGTAGTGAGGGGCAATTTTGGAAACCAGATAAGCTAGTGGGGTTGCTAAGAGTGTGAGCCATCACCCCGGCTTTTGGGAAGAGACTGCGCTGCGCATTGTAGCGTGTCCTTGGACATTCAAATGAATTAGCTAGGCTTTATCAGTGTTTGTAAACAGAGCGTGCTGCGAATGTAGTGCGCTCCACTATTATACCTATGGTGATTAGCCTGAATCCGAGTATAACCCAGTTGTTGTTCCTGTCCAGATTGTAGCCTATTCAGTACACCATATTGACTGCCAGTCTGCCACTAGCCAAGTTGATCAACCCAGAGGTGGTGCACACACCCAGACCCCATGGGGGGAGGGGGGGGGGGGCTGGATTGTGAGTAGGATATTATGATATTGTGTTTCATTGGGCTAGGCTCAGTTTGGAGTGAAGTGGTAGTAGAACCTTGGATGTTCAGGTCTATTTAACCGTATACCTATACCTAGTGTGTGGAGTGGCATGTTTAAGTGTGTTATCACATTTAATAGCCTGAGTGCTTTATACGTTCTTCAGATTGGGTTACAGAGACTGCAGATATTTAGTAGGTTGCCTAGTATTGCAAGCACTCTGTCTTATGAAATTGTGTAGTTAATAAAGATCATTGTTTGCTATATCTGTGTTGAGTTTTAATGTCCTATCCTTTGTCACCGGACCATACTGGTCAAACAAAGAGGGTGGCGGCATCACGCTGGTGGTCTAGTGAGAGTTATCACAATAACAACAGTTTAGAGATATTATGCAACGCTGAATCATCGATTTCATGGTGATTCCTATTTATGAAAAGATTGCTGGCAAGTCGATGTGTTGGAGTATACACAAAGCTGATGTATTAACCAAAACGAGGAGGATTGCAATGCAACCGAATCAGTTGGTGATTAATATTGAAATCCGAAGCTTTTGAGCACCAATATCATCAACCAGTTGCTTTTCTTTGCTCCGCTCATTGATCCAAGACCCTTTCATTTCTTTCAAATGTCATTTGAATTAGTCTTTAAAAAAACATTTGCCTTGAATGTGCTATAGAAATGGGGGGACCCTAAGATGATCATTCAGCAGGACTAATATATTAATGTATTGTCATCATAAAATTGAATACAACGAATCTGCACAATATATCTTCTTTTCTCCTCAAACTGTCACTGGAGGTTATCAGAACTGCCAGTTCAGTTCTCTTGGTGTTATTTCTATAAAATATGTATCATGTGGTTATAGTGAGTGAGGCATCATTGATGAGGAGAGCTCAGTTGTGATCTCTCAAGGATACCTGGGAAAAAGGCTGCTCAAAGGAAAGAAAGGTTGTTAGCTAGAGGAAAGGTTAGTATAGATTAGTATGGAGTGCTATTACGCGACATATAAAATACATTTATTGTTCACTTAATTCAAGCGGATCCTGCAGCCTCTCCTAACATAATCCTAATTGCAGGTCTAGTTGTTCGACAATTATCATTGTCTGAGTTGAGGGTGCCAAGTCCAGGGGTCTATTTTCTCTTCTTTCCAGAAGAGGAAGAACTTATCCCAGCCATAAAAGCTGGCAGAGCACGTGGGGACATTGCTTGCATCCGCTATGACAGGCTCATTGTCCACCCTGCCTCCCAAAAGCCTGGAAGGGATGAGAGAGTCAAGCTTGTGGGTTCGTAATGTCAACACCACAACACACAAACACTTACACACCAACTGGTTGATGGACTGCTGAATTTTTGTTGTTGCTTTGTTTGTTCTTTTCCATATGTCTACCTCTGATAAGCTACCCAGGAAAGGGCTAAAAATAACATATTTTAACATATGTCGCATTAGAAATAGTGGTGGTCGGTGACGTTTAAGGTGAGGGAGGACAATCTTTTTTTTTTTTACAAGCATGGCCTTTTTTCTATTACACTATATTGGATGACTGTCATTCATATTCCATTCCCCCAACTCAATGTAACATCAATCGGTTTATGCTACTACATGATACATTTGATCCAATACTCATCATGAAGTTGCTACAACCTAGCCTATGAAATAAGGTTTACAACGGGCTAAACTCTGTATGCTGGAAAAACACCTGGTTTGTTAGTTTTGATTAAAACAAAACCGCTATTAATGAAATATAAATACCAAGCGTGATTTGTGTGGATTCCGCGAGTGCTAGCTGGCAGTACTACAGACACCTGTTGTCTTCGTGGGTAAGACTCATTGTTATCTGCAACAACGGGTTGCAGTAAAGAGCCGACCAGGATACTAAGGAGATCCTGAGGGAAATCGACAAGTACCAACAGCTTTACTCTACGGAGGAACAACATACTCCATCATGGAAAGATCCGACTACCTCACAAAAGAACTTTAATCTGACAAAAAAAATTAAAACAGATTCATCTACAGACACGGATGATTTACTTACCGTTGAAGTAGAGGCTAGTACTCTGGCTGGAATCCATGCAACACTCGAAAAGTTGTGTGAGGAGGTAGCAGGGCTGAGGGGGAGTTTGGAGTTTAGCCAGAGTGAAATTCTCACGCTCCAAGGAGAGAAAAAGGCACACACAGCCAAGGTTAAAATCCACGATTCCAACATGGATTGTCTTCTCAAGAAAACAGGGTGATGAAGGAGTAGCTACTAGACATATAAAGTTGTAGCATGTGTGAATTTTTTTTTCTGGGATTCCTGAGAACGCATCCAATAATCCAGAGGGCGCGATCAGAGAATTCATGCAATCCGCCTTGAAACTTACTGTAGAGACTGTAAACAAGGTGGCTTTCCGCCGAGTACACAGACTTGGAGCGACAAGACCAAGGGTCCCCGACCGATCATCGCAAAATTTGAACACTAACAACAAAAGGAGCTGATCAAAAGCAGGGGAAGGGAGCTTAAAGGGATCAAATTCGGTCTCAATGACCAATTTCCAAGGGAGATAAACAAACGTCCTAAGAGACTGTATCCGGTACAGAGGCAACAGAGGGAGAAGGGTAAGCGTGCCTTTCTCATTATGGACAAACTCTTTATAGATGGACAGCTATTCCAAGAGAGCTCCATAACACCATGGCTGCACTAAATTCTACCGGGACTTCAGGCTACAAAAAAAGATGTTTGGGAACTGTAAAAATATCTGAACACTATGAAGTGGATATGAACACACACGTACTCACTTACATGCTCGCTTACACAAACGGACTTATACATACACACACACACACCTAATCTCGCTCTCTTCTCTCACTCTCTCTTTCTCTCTTTTCTCTTCTATTCTCTCCCTCTTTCACCTCTCTCTCTATTGTTGAGAACTGGTTTATCATTTAATATGTTTCTTGTTTGTCTATCTTTTTCATATATTTGTCTCCAAGTTTATATATGTTTACAACAAGCAAGGGGAAGATATCAGAATAGGGGCATTGGGGAATAATAACATATTGTACGGAATACATTTGTACTGTAGTGAAGCCGTCTCTATAGTAATGCAAGGTCTCTTTCATGATCATGTGAAACATCAATTGCTATGGAAATGCTGGGATGTGTTTTTCAATTATGTTAAAGGTAATTATGATGCAACTATGACGGTGATACAATATGGATTACAATTATCATCATGAATATTAAGGCTATACGCACTACATGATACACACATAGACACTCAACCATGCAAAGCAAAATTGCAGAGTTATTTTTTATTTGGACAGCAAAATGTATAGTCTTACTCTTATACAGACATCGTACACTCTCACTAAATCACATCCAATATCATACACATCAACCTAATCAGATTTATTACACACATAATATCTTGTCTCAATTTTCTATCATCTGTGGCATTGGCTCAGAGGCAAACAGGCAAGAGAATAAAACAAATATAGCTAGAACCTATTTCTTGAATTTTAAATATCAGACATTTGAAAGCTCTACTTTTGACCGTCATAATACCTCTGATGGCAGTAACTTTACAAGCACCAATTATGGTCAGTTTAGACTGAGAATAGTATCTAGTTATGGTAAGGGGTGAAATAAGTATAGCCAGTTATAATTGTAACGGTTTACCAGATTATAAAAAAGAAGATCTGTCTTTATGTGGCTAAAAGAAAAGGAATATAACATATACTGTTTACAGGAAACTCACTCTACATCCTTAGGTGAAGTTGTGTGGAAAAGGGAATGGGGTGGTGAAAGAATTTTCTGTCATGGACAAAGGAACTCAAAAGGTGTGATGATATTAATTAACAAAAATGTTGATCTGAATGTGCAAACAATCAGGAATGATTTGCAAGGAAGGTGGATCTTTTTGAATATGAAAGTGGATGAAAAAGAGATTTGGCTCATTAATCTAAATGGTCCAAATCAGGATTTATCCATACTTATGGTAGGAGACTATAACACAGTGTTAAGTACCTCAATAGACTGTAAAGGAAATCACAAATATTATGGACCCTTTAGAAATAGTTGATATTTGAAGACTAAAAAACCCCGACCTAGTGAGATATACATGGAGGAGACTTAATCAAGCTCGTCATCTTGACTACTTTGTCTATTTCTCTCTTGAATCAAAGGTTAAACATTTTTTTATAGGAGACAGAGTATGATCGGATCATCATCTAATTGGGCTTCACATAACTGTTATAGAATTTCCATGTGGTCGGGGATATTGGAAATTTAATAAAAGTTTACTGGAGGACAACTTATTTTTTAACTAAAACAAAATAATTTACAACTGAATTTTTCCAGTATAATATAGGTTCAGCAAATTCCCTTATTGTTTGAGATATGTTTAAATGTACCTTCAGAGGTCAATCAATTCAATATTCATCAATGAATGAAAAAGCAGTTCTGGCTAAAGAAACAAGACTAACAAGGGAAATCCATGAACTAATAGTACAGGTAGATAGCAATAAAATGATACTACAGAGATACAACATAAGTTAGAGGCAAAACAAAAAGAATTCAAGAACAATCTAATGTAATATATTACAAAAATAAAGCAAACTGGATGGAATATGGAGAAAAATGCACAAAATTCTTCCTGAATCTCCAATACAGGAACGCCAACAAAAATAATTTGCAGAAACTTGTTACTGAAGACGGAGTCATCTATGATTCTCCAAATTATATTTTAAGAGGAAGGTAAATATTGTAGGCAGATGTTCTCTTTTCTGTGTGGTGACTTATTTCTGCTTTACCAAATGAGGAGAGTTACAAACTTCACACACCAGTCAGAGTTATACTTAAACTATATCTTTAATAATAATAAGAGCTTTGCAATAGCCTTTTGACTTTCAATGATGTGCTATCGTTAACGAACCGTTGAAAGTACCAACAGAAAAGTACAAATATGTTTTATAGCCAAGATACACCCCTCTCAACTTATATGACGAACAACAGATACATAGAATGGCAAAGGTTAAGATTTGTATGAAATATATCTATAAAATATAGCAGACAGCAACTGCTGTGTCAACAGTTTCCATTGTATAGACCAGTGTCTGGCCCTCCTACTCCAAAGTGGAACCCGTCTCACCCTGGTACGGTATAGCACAAAAACATTACCTCATGTTATCTGGAAAGCTCTTTAGGCTTTATTACCCAAATACATCGTAAATCTCCTCTGTCAGTGCTATCTCATAGAGGCCCATCCTCAGTGGAACACATACACACAATAGTTAACAGAATAATATATTCTGTCGAATAAAACAACCATTATAATGCAATACAAGCATTATGACATAATCTTGCAATTTTCCACGACATCTATCTCATCCTCTCCCACTGAATGAAGATTACGGTAAGGAATTATTTCCAAATAATATAAAAAATGGAAAATTAACAAATGTCCAGAAATATCAGTGAGAAGTCCAAATTACAGAGGAATAACTTTTTTAGGCTATTAAATCTTTTCAGTCTGGAAAAACCCCAGGGCTTGATGGCATACTGGTAGAGTTATATCAAGCTTTTTTTGATATACTAAAAGATCCATTGTTAGATTGTTTTATCTACTCCTATAGAAATTGTAGTCTGTCAGGTACTCAGCAGGAGGCCTGATTTCTCTATTATTAAAACAAGACCCAGGTGGAAAATATAAGGATATCTAAAAAACTGCCGCCCCTTACACTTCAATGTTGTGATGCAAAAATACTAGAGAAATGCATAGCACTCAGAATTAAAAGGGGTTTACCAGGTATTGTTCATCCTGATCAGACAGGTTTTTTACATGACTGATACATTGGAGATAATATACGACAACTACTAGAAATAATAGAACATCATGAAACATCTAAGAAGCCAGACCTGGTATTTATAGTAGATTTTGAAAAGGCATTTCATAAAGTAAGACTGGATTTTATTTATAAATGCCTGGATTTTTTCAATTTCAGTGTATAGGGGGCCTCCCGGGTGGCGCAGTGGTTAAGGGTGTGGTTCTATGTGCCACCAGAGACTCTGGGTTCACGCCCAGGCTCTGTCGTAACCGGCCGCGACCGGGAGGTCCGTGGGTCGACGCACAATTGGCCTAGCGTCGTCCGGGTTAGGGGAGCTTGGCCGGTAGGGATATCCTTGTCTCATCGCGCACCAGCGACTCCTGTGGCAGGCCGGGCACAGTGTGCACTAACCACATTGGTGCGGCTGGCTTCCGGGTTGGATGCACGCTGTGTTAAGAAGCAGTGGTTGGGTTGTGTATCGGAGGACGCATGACTTTCAACCTTCGTCTCTTCCGAGCCCGTACGGGAGTTGTAGCGATGAGAGTAGTAAAAAAAACAAAAAAACAATTGGATACCACGAAATTGGGGAGAAAAAGGGGTCAAATTCAAAAAATAAAATAATAACAATAATATATAGGTGTAAAAAAGTAAACTTCTCAGAGAGTTTTGAATTGTTTTGAATCTATTCGTTATGGCAGTTTACCTATTAAAATCAGATCCAATAGCAACATTAGAAATCCAAGGCTTAAAAACAAAGGTTTTTTTATGCCAATGACTCAAGTTTTATATTAAGCCCACAAGCTAGTCTAATTGAAGATCTAGATAACTTTTCTGTATTCTCTGGACTTAAACACAATATTACATAAAAAAATACAACTTTTACATTACCTATAAAATGGGCTGATGGTGAAGTAGACATACTTGGTATTCATATCACAAAATATATAAATAAGCTCTCCACAGTGAATTTCAATAGAAAATGTAAAAATAGACAAGATCCTGCAACCTTGGAGAGGTAAATAGCTGTAGTCATATCTCAGTTTACTCAATTACTTATGGCTTTGCCTACAAATCATGATGATTTGCTTTTCACATCATATGAGCAAAAAATATTTAGCTTTTTCTGGGACGCTAAACTAGACAAAATAAAGTGTGCCTATCTATATAATGAATATGAATTGGGTGGGTTGAGATGATTAAATATAAAAGCACTAAACCTCGCTTTAAAAGTTTCACCTACTCAGAAGTTTTACTATAACCCTAAATGGTTCTCAAGTAGACCACTAAGAAAGGCTTATCCATTGTTTCAAAATGCCCTTTTTGTCTTTGTGCAGATTGCCATGTCTCATTTTTGATTAATTGAAATGTATACTTTTTTCAAAGTATCTCTCTTTTCTAACAAGCATTGTAGAGCTGGCTACAATTTAAATTTCATCCCTCTGAAAAGATAGAACAAATATTACAACAAATATTATGGCTGAACTCAAATGTGCTGGTTGATAAAATACCTGTATTTATGGGACAGATGTTGTTGCTAGGGTATTTTGTTCTTAAATTGTATTGTAAATTGGAATTGTTGAGTTATTGTCACGTTCTGACCTTATTTCCTGTGTTTTGTATTTAGTTAGTATGGTCAGGGCGTGAGTTGGGTGCGCAGTATATGTTTGTTTTTCTAGGTTTTGGGAATTTCTATGTTTTGGCCTAGTATGGTTCTCAATCAGAGGCAGGTGTCATTAGTTGTCTCTGATTGAGAATCATACTTAGGTAGCCTGGGTTTCACTGTGTGTTTGTGGGTGATTGTTCCTGTCTCTGTGTTTGCACCAGATAGAACTGTTTTGAGTTTTCACATTTATTGTTTTTTTTGTAGTCAGTTGTTCATGTGTACCTTAACGTATTAAAAAGAACCATGGACACTTACCACGCCGCGTATTGGTCCTCTGATCCGTTTCGCCTCTCCTCTTCGGAAGAAGAGGAGGAAATTCATTACAGTTATGTCCTTTATGGAGTTATCAGAATTGTACGGGAAAGTCTGCTCAATCCAAGAGTACCACCAATTGATTACAGCATTACCCCAAAAAATAAGGAGGCAGAGGGAGGAGGTAGGGAACTGGTCTGTTTGCCCAATATAAAGAATCAAAACTGGTGGAGGAATAAAAACAGCATAAATAGGAAAGTATTCCAGTTTCATTTGAGTACCAGGATGTTGACAACTGTACCATACAGATTGAAAAATAGATGGGAAGAGATTTTTGATGTACTGATTCGATGGTACAGGGTGTATGAGTTGATATATAAAACAACGCAAGATTCAAGACTTTGTGCTTTTCAGCTAAAATGATTATATCGGATTCTTCAACAAAATGTTGAATATTTGGGGCATAAAATCATCAAAGCTCTGCAGATTTTGTTATGAGGACACAGAATGAATAGACCATTTATTTTGATATTGCCCTCAGGTAGCTTGTTTCTGGTTTCAGGTTCAGGAATGGCTGAAAATGCATAGTATTGGTCTAAAATTGACCCTAGAAATATTACTGTTAGGAGATCTGGAGAGACTGGGTCAGTCCAATTACTAATATACTAATATTCTTAAAATGATTTATCTTCAACTCTCAATCTGTGGATTATATTCGATTAGATAGATTGAAATTGTTCGGTAAAAATCACAGCAGAGTTGAAAGATATATGTTTCTTAGAAATCCGAAGAGGTTGGCCAGCAAAGATAGGTGGGATGGGCTGAGGGAAACTGAGGGTTGGGATGGCAAATTGGAGACAAGTGGGAGTGGAGTTGCTGTGCGGGAGATAGAATGATGGTCAAAGATAAAAGTAAAAAATAAAACATAATAAAAAGTATGTTTGAATGACACTGAAGGTCAGTGTTTTTACAGCTAATAACGGTTTTCCCTGAGGCTGATGCCGTGCAGGTGTTTGTACACATGCGTATACACACACTCATTCAAATAAATGCATACAAGAACACACACATACATGTAATAGTGCCAGACATGCACACAAACATATACAGTTGGCATTGGTGTTACATGTACGATTTTAGTTGTCCTTGATGTCCTTTGTTTTTTCGTTTTCTTTTGTTGTTTGTCTGCATTGTTGTTTGCTGTTTTCTTCTGTCTTTTTCTTTTTCTCTCTTTAGTTCATTTTCTTGGTTGTTGATGCATTGGGGGGTTCTTGAGGGTGGGGAATGGTATTAATTATATATATATTTTTCTTCTTCTTGGGGGGGGACTGTGGGAAGGGTGTCGAATGGTTGAGGGACAGCTATTGGGGAACTGTGGGGGGGATCTTGGAGGGTTCGGGTTCATGTCTTTTGGCCTGGTGGGACATCTGTCAACATAACCTTGAGCAGGACATTGACCCTGGAAGCTTCTGTGTGTTGCTCTGAATGGGAGTCTGTTGGATGACTGGTGTGGTGTAGTTGTTGAGTTGTTGTTCACTGCAAGTATAATGTATGTTTTGGATATTCAATAAAACATTTTAAAAGATATATATATATATATATATATATATATATATATATATATATATATATACAGTGCCTTGCGAAAGTATTCAGCCCCCTTGAACTTTGCGACCTTTTGCCACATTTCAGGCTTCAAACATAAAGATATAAAACTGTATTTATTTGTGAAGAATCAACAACAAGTGGGACACAATCATGAAGTGGAACGACATTTATTGGATATTTCAAACTTTTTTAACAAATCAAAAACTGAAAAATTGGGTGTGCAAAATTATTCAGCCCCCTTAAGTTAATACTTTGTAGCGCCACCTTTTGCTGCGATTACAGCTGTAAGTCGCTTGGGGTATGTCTCTATCAGTTTTGCACATCGAGAGACTGAAATTTTTTCCCATTCCTCCTTGCAAAACAGCTCGAGCTCAGTGAGGTTGGATGGAGAACATTTGTGAACAGCAGTTTTCAGTTCTTTCCACAGATTCTCGATTGGATTCAGGTCTGGACTTTGACTTGGCCATTCTAACACCTGGATATGTTTATTTTTGAACCATTCCATTGTAGATTTTGCTTTATGTTTTGGATCATTGTCTTGTTGGAAGACAAATCTCTGTCCCAGTGTCAGGTCTTTTGCAGACTCCATCAGGTTTTCTCCCAGAATGGTCCTGTATTTGGCTCCATCCATATTCCCATAAATTTTAACCATCTTCCCTGTCCCTGCTGAAGAAAAGCAGGCCCAAACCATGATGCTGCCACCACCATGTTTGACAGTGGGGATGGTGTGTTCAGGGTGTTGCTTTTACGCCAAACATAACGATTTGCATTGTTGCCAAAAAGTTCAATTTTGGTTTCATCTGACCAGAGCACCTTCTTCCACATGTTTGGTGTGTCTCCCAGGTGGCTTGTGGCAAACTTTAAACAACACTTTTTATGGATATCTTTAAGAAATGGCTTTCTTCTTGCCACTCTTCCATAAAGGCCAGATTTGTGCAATATATGACTGATTGTTGTCCTATGGACAAAGTCTCCCACCTCAGCTGTAGATCTCTGCAGTTCATCCAGAGTGATCATGGGCCTCTTGGCTGCATCTCTGATCAGTCTTCTCCTTGTATGAGCTGAAAGTTTAGAGGGACGGCCAGGTCTTGGTAGATTTGCAGTGGTCTGATACTCCTTCCATTTCAATATTATCGCTTGCACAGTGCTCCTTGGGATGTTTAAAGCTTGGGAAATCTTTTTGTATCCAAATCCGGCTTTAAACTTTTTCACAACAGTATCTTGTACCTGCCTGGTTTGTTCCTTGTTCTTCATTTTCTTTTCAGTTCTAAAGAAGCATGATATGAAGAAAACATAGTCTATTTCAGAAGAACAGAATAGCATACCCTGAGTTATCCATGTTTTTTTTTATTTTATTTATTTCACCTTTATTTAACCAGGTAGGCTAGTTGAGAACAGGTTCTCATTTGCAACTGCGACCTGGCCAAGATAAAGCATAGCAGTGTGAACAGACAACACAGAGTTACACATGGAGTAAACAATTAACAAGTCAATAACACAGTAGAGAAAAAAAGGGGAGTCTATATACAATGTGTGCAAAAGGCATGAGGGGCAAATAATTACAATATTGCAGATTAACACTGGAGTGATAAATGATCAGATGATCATGTACAGGTAGAGATATTGGTGTGCAAAAGAGCAGAAAAGTAAATAAATAAAAACTGTGGGGATGAGGTAGGTGAAAATGGGTGGGCTATTTACCAATAGATTATGTACAGCTGCAGCGATCGGTTAGCTGCTCAGATAGCTGATGTTTGAAGTTGGTGAGGGAGATAAAAGTCTCCAACTTCAGCGATTTTTGCAATTCGTTCCAGTCACAGGCAGCAGAGTACTGGAACGAAAGGCGGCCGAATGAGGTGTTGGCTTTAGGGATGATCAATGAGATACACCTGCTGGAGCGCGTGCTACGGATGGGTGTTGCCATCGTGACCAGTGAGCTGAGATAAGGCACTCTGCGCTTTTAACGGACCTCTGTGCAGGTGCATTTATACGGAGACTTGATTACACACAGGTGGATTGTATTTATCATCATTAGTCATTTAGGTCAACATTGGATCATTCAGAGATCCTCACTGAACTTCTGGAGAGAGTTTGCTGCACTGAAAGTCAACGGGCTGAATAATTTTGCACGCCCAATTTTTCAGTTTTTGATTTGTTAAAAAAGTTCGAAATATCCAATAAATGTCGTTCCACTTCATGATTGTGTCCAACTTGTTGTTGATTCTTCACAAAAAAATACAGTTTTATATCTTCATGTTTGAAGCCTGAAATGTAGCAAAAGGTCGCAAAGTTCAAGGGGGACGAATACTTTCGCAAGGCACTGTAAATAAAAAAAACATGTAAACAAATAAAATGTTTACAATGCAGGTGCACAGGTCAAGAGAAGAATTTGAGTAATCGAGGTGACAGACAGTAACACATTCAATACCTCCTTGCACACTCTTGCCTGCATCTACAGTTGAAGTCGGATGTTTACATCCCCTCAGCCAATACATTTAAACTCAGTTTTTCACAATTCCTGACATTTAATCCTCGTTAAAAATCCCTGTCTTAGGTCAGTTAGGATCACCACATTCATTTTAAGAATGTGAAATGTCAGATTGATAGTAGAGAGAATTATTTATTTCCGCTTTTATTTCTTCCATCACATTCCCAGTGGGTCAGAAGTTTACATACACTCCATTAGTATTTGGTAGCTTTGCCTTAAAATAGTTTAATTTGGGTCAAACATTTTGGGTAGCCTTCCACAAGCTTCCCACAATAAGTTGGGTGAATTTTGGCCCATTCCTCCTGACAGAGCTGGTGTAACTGAGTCAGGTTTGTAGGCCTCCTTGTTCGCATGTGCGTTTTCAGTTCAGCCAAACACATTTTCTATGGGATTGAGGTCAGGGATTTGTGATGGCCACTCCAATACCTTGATTTTGTTGTCCTTAAGCCATTTTGCCACAACTTTGGAAGTATGCTTAGGGTCATTGTCCATTTGGAAGACCCATTTGCGAACAAGCTTTAACTTCCTGACTTATGTCTTGAGATGTTGCTTCAATATATCCACATAATTTTCCTCCCTCATGATGCCATCTATTTTCTGAAGTGCACCAGTCCCTCCTGCAGCAAAGCACCCCCACAACATGATGCTGCCACCCCCGTGCTTCGCATTTGGATGGTGTTCTTCGGCTTGCAAGCCTCCCCTTTTTCCTCCAAACATAACGATGATCATTATGGCCAAACAGTTCTATTTTTGTTTCATCAGACCAGAGGACATTTCTCCAAAAAGTATGATACTTGTCCCCATGTGCAGTTGCAAACCATAGTCTGGCTTTTCTATGGTGATTTTGGAGCAGTGGTTAATTCCTTGCAGAGCGACCTTTCAGGTTATGTCGATATAGGACTTGTTTTTACTGTGGATATAGATACTTTTGAATCTGTTTCCTCCAGAATCTTCACAAGGTCCTTTGCTGTTGTTCTGGAATTTATTTGCACTTTTCGCACCAAAGTATGTTCATCTCTACGTGCTCTCTTCTCACCTTTTACTTAGCTTGTGGAATTCAGTGCACAACACATCAGCTGTCAGTGACCAGGCGGAAAAACATTTCCAAGCCAAACCTTCATATCATAACCGCTAACCGCTAAACACAGCCTACATCGTTGTCACCATATTAGCTAACATTAGTAACGTCATAGTCGACATAGCTACTAGTACTTATGCCTTAGTAAACCCGCTACAATCTTGCAGTACAGTGTATGGTCAGCAAGCAGTTTAGCAGTTACACCGGCGGGCCCCGGTGGCAATAAATAAAACCAAACGCTAACCTTGACTTGGAAGAGTTCCAGTGTTGGATAGCCATAGCCAGCTAGCAACATAGCATCCCTCTCTGAGGCAGATGTTTGAGTAGGCTAAAGTAACTAGGTGCATTTGCTAGCTAAGTCAAAGTCACATATGTCAGAGTCAAGGCCCGCGGGCCACATCCGGCCCGCGAGAAGGTTTTTTGCGGCCCCTGGGATGATCTTGATTTATTATTAGAACCGGCCCGCAGACCGCAGCAAGCCGGCAGCCCGCAGATCTTTTACACGCACCAATACTACATTTCCCACAATGCAACGGTGACGCACCGAGCAGTAGGCTGCTTCATTTCAATATTTATTGGCACAGCAGTTGTCAGCATCACAGTAAAATTAACTTTCAGATACCCATCAAAAATGGCAAAACGGAAGGTGGACACTGAGAACCGGGGGTTTCAAACAAGGTGGGAGTCGGAGTATTTGTTCACGGAGGTAGCTGGAAAACCTGTGTGTCTTCTGTGTGGAGAAAGTGTGGCGGTACTGAAAGAGTATAATCTGAGACGACATTATGAAACGAAACACGCGGACAAAAACAAGAATATGGACATGGAACAAAGGCTACAAAAGGCAGAGGAATTAAAACGAGGCCTCAAATCTCGACAGGCTCTGTTCAAAAAAGCCAAATCACAAGGCCAGGCTGCTGTCAAGGCCAGTTTTATTTTGGCAGAAGAGATCGCTAAATCAGCCCGGCCATTTACGGAGGGGGATTTCATCAAAAACTGCATGATTAAAGTTTGTGACGAAGTTTGCCCAGAAAAAAGGCAACTCTTTTTAAATGTGAGTCTGAGCAGAAACACCATTGCCGAGAGAGTAGACCAGTTGTCCATCAATCTAAAAGAGCAGCTTGTGAAAAAGGGAAAAGATTTCATTGCATATTCCTTGGCTGTGGATGAGAGCACCGACATTTCTGACATTGCCCAGTTGTCAATTTTCATCCGCGGAGTGGACTCCAGCCTAAGCGTGACAGAGGAGTTTTTGGCTTTACGTCCTATGCATGGCACAACTACGGGGCATGATTTGTATGAAGAGGTGTCAAGATGTGTAAATGAGATGGAGCTGCCTTGGGAAAAACTCGTGGGTTTGACAACCGACGGAGCACCTGCGATGTGTGGACACAGGAGCGGACTGGTGAAGAAGATACGGGAAAAGATGCAAGAGGAAAACGCGACAGGTGAGCTGACAGCTTATCATTGTATCATACACCAGGAAGCGTTGTGCGGTAAAGCCTTGAAAATGGAGCATGTAATGAGCATCATCACGCGCACAGTTAACTTTATCAGAGCCAAAGGTTTGAATCACCGCCAGTTCAAGGCATTTCTGACGGAGTTAGAAACGGAGCATGGTGATTTGCCTTATCACACAGAGGTGCGATGGCTAAGCCAGGGAAAGGTGCTTCAAAGATGTTTCGAGCTTCGTGAGGAGATTTGTCTGTTCTTGGACAGCAAAGGGAAAGACACAACACAACTCCGAGACGAAATGTTTCTGTGTGAAATGGCTTTTCTGTGTGACATTACGAGTCATCTGAATGCAATGAACTTGCAGCTGCAGGGTCGGGATCGTGTCATCTCTGATATGTACAGTACAGTGAAGGCATTTAAAACCAAACTGACTCTGTGGGAGACGCAGATGCGGAAAGAAAATTTGAGCCACTTTCCCAGCTGCCAGACCATGAAAGAGAAGCTCTCTACCAGTGCGTTCCCGAGCGCACAGTTGGCTGATAAAATAGGTATGCTTGCCGCTGACTTTCGACGCCGATTTGCTGACTTTGAAGCACAAAAAAGCAGGTTGGAACTGCTCGGTAACCCATTTGCTGTTGACGTGGAAAGCTCACCACCAAACCTCCAAATGGAGTTGATTGACCTCCAATGCAATGATGCACTGAGGGCAAAATATGCGGCAGTGGGTGCTGCGGAGTTCGCCCGTTTCCTCCCCGACACAATGCCCCAGCTGCGCATCCAGGCTGCTCAAACGTTGTTTATGTTTGGCAGCACATACCTGTGTGAACAACTGTTTTCTTTGATGAACTTGAACAAAACATCACACAGAAGTCGACTTACTGCTGAACACCTCCACTCAATTCTGAGGATTTCCTCAGCTCAGAGCCTTACCCCGAACATTGATGAACTTGTGGAAAAGATGGGACACCACCAAGTATCACCCTCAACCTCAAACAAGTGAACATTACTGTGCAATCACATATTTAGAGTTTTTACTCAGTTCAAGTTTAAAAGTTAAAGTTTAATATTTGTTTTCACTGCATGTTACTTCTCCTTAAACAAAGTGTTGTTTTTGATTAATAGATTTTTGCACTTTATTTTATTGTATTTCAATCCAATTATATTTTAAAAATATTTCAGTTGAGTGGATGATAGAAAATTGCTATTATTGTTTTTTTCTTTGAAGTAAATTTAGCCCACTTTTGATAAAATAGAAAATATAGGCTACTGATGGTGCCTTGAATACCGGTTTCTTTCATTTAATGTTCATGTTATGGGGATTTTTATATCAAGGAAATTTGTCTTTTGTGTCTGTTGAAAATTAAAGATTACTGACAGAGCCATAAGAAAATATTGCTTTATTTATCTGATCATATTGGAATATATTTGTTAGGTTTTCAGTAGGTTCAATTAGGTTCACTAGACTATATGCGTCATTTAAAAAATTTTCAATGAACATTCGAACAGTCCGGCCCTCGGCTTGTAGCTAAATTTTTTATTTGGCCCTCCGTCCATTTGACTTTGACACCCCTGGTCAAAGTGAAAATAAGAAAATACAACTAAATATATATCTCTCTCTCTTGCTTATCCTTCATTTTTAAAGAAGTTATTTTGTTTTAAAGCTGTTCTTCAACTATAGTATTTATCTCTTTGCTAGCTAGCTGAAGCTTATGCTTTCAGTACTAAATACATTTTCTTTGATTGGGTGGACAACATGCCATTTCATGCTGCAAGAGGCCTGATAGGTTGGAGGACGTTTTACAGATGCACAATTGAGAGCATCCTGTCAGGCTGTATCACTGCCTGGCACGGCAAACTGCCTGCCCTCCAGGACACCTACAGCACCCAATGTCACAGGAAGGCCAAAAAGATCATCAAGGACAACAACCACCCAAGCCACTGCCTGTTCACTACGCTATCATGTGATGGAGAGACAGCCTCTATTTCAAGGCCATCAGACTGTTAAATAGCCATCACTAGCAACTTAAGAGGCTGCTGGCCTATATACATAGACTTGAAATCACTGGCCACTTTAATAATGGAACACTAGTCACTTTAATAATGTTGACATATTTTGCATTACTCATCTCATATGTACAGTGCCTTGCGAAAGTATTCGGCCCCCTTGAACTTTGCGACCTTTTGCCACATTTCAGGGTTCAAACATAAAGATATAAAACTGATATAAAACTGTATTTTATTGGATATTTCAAACTTTTTTTAACAAATCAAAAACTGAAAAATTGGGTGTGCAAAATTATTCAGCCCCTTTACTTTCAGTGCAGCAAACTCTCTCCAGAAGTTCAGTGAGGATCTCTGAATGATCCAATGTTGACCTAAATGACTAATGATGATAAATACAATCCACCTGTGTATAATCAAGTCTCCGTATAAATGCACCTGCACTGTGATAGTCTCAGAGGTCCGTTAAAAGCGCAGAGAGCATCATGAAGAACAAGGAACACACCAGGCTGGTCCGAGATACTGTTGTGAAGAAGTTTAAAGCCGGATTTGGATACAAAAAGATTTCCCAAGCTTTAAACATCCCAAGGAGCACTGCATGCCAATTGCACGCTCCCTCAAAACTTGTGACATCTGTGGCATTGTGTTGTGTGACAAAACTGCACATTTTAGACTGGCCTTTTATTGTCCCTAGTACAAGGTGCACCTGTGTAGTGATCATGCATATCAATAAGCTGATTAAATAGCCACACCTGTCAGGTGGATGGATTATCTTTGCAAATGAGAAATGCTCACTAACGGATGTAAACACATTTGTACACAACATTTTAGAGAAATAAGCTTTTTGTGTGTATGGAAAATTACTGGGATCTTTTATTTCAGCTAATAACACATGGGACCAACACTTTGCATGTTGCATTTATATTTGTGTTCAGTATAAGTTCAGGAGTAAAAATGAAGTTAAAAAGTCACATAATAAGTTACAAGTTACCTCTTCTCTGGACACCACATATACAATTATCTGTAAGGTATCTCAATCGAGCAGTAAATTTCAAACACAAATTCAACCACAAAGACCAGGGAGGTTTTCGTTAGTTGCTAAACAGTCAATGTTCAGGTCACCGAAAAATTAGACCTCTTAACATCGCACACTCTTAACATCACACACACAAGCATTTTACACACATTATCTAGATACTGACTGTTAGCACTTGACAGCCTATATAAACACCCTAAAATCATAGGCTAAAGATGAGGCAGGTAGACTTGCAACACTTGAACACTTGACATGAGATAATCTCTAAGTATTATAGGGATATGGCTCTGAACATATACTGAAACAGTGATGAGTTGTGTTGGATTTTCCCCAAACATAACGTTTGTATTCAGGACATAAAGTTAATTTCTTTGCTACATTCTTTGCAGTTTTACTTTAGTGACTTATTGCAAACAGGATGCATGTTTTGGAATATTTTCATTCTGAAACAGGCTTCCTTCTTTTCACTCTGTCATTTACGTTAGTATAGTAGAGTAACTACAATGTTGTTGATCCATCCTCAGTTTTCTCCTATCACTGTCATTAAACTCTGTAACTGTTTTAAAGTCACCATTGGACTCATTGTGAAATCCCTGAGCGGTTTCCTTTCTCTCCGGCATCTGAGGAAGGACACCTGTATCTTTGTAGTCACTGGGTGTATTGATACACCTTCCAAAGTGTAACTAATAACATCATGCTCAAAAGGATATTCAATGTCTGCTTTTTTTTTTTACCCATCTACAAATAATTGCGCTTCTTTGCGAGGCATTAGAAAACACTAACTGTCCTAACTGTCCTATCATGTCGCAAGGGGGCAGTGTTGCAATCTACTGCAAAGATAGCCTGCAGAGTTCTGTCCTACTATCCAGGTCTGTACCCAAACATTTTGAACTTCTACTTTTCAAAACCTCTCCAAAAACAAGTCTCTCACAGTTGCCGCCTGCTACAGACCACCCTCTGCCCCCAGCTGTGCTCTGGACACCATATGTGAACTGATTGCCCCCATCTATCTTCAGGGCTCGTGCTGCTAGGCGACCTAAACTGGAAAATGCTTAACACTCCAGCCATCCTACAATCTAAACTTGATGCCCTCAATCTCACACAAATTATCAATGAACCTACCAGGTACCACACCAAAGCCGTAAACACGGGCACCCTCTTAGATATCATCCTGACCAACTTGCCATCTAAATACACCTCTGCTGTTTTCAACCAAGATCTCAGCAATCACTGCCTCATTGCCTGCATCCGTAATGGGTCAGCAGTCAAACGACCTCCACTCATCACTGTCAAACGCTCCCTGAAACACTTCAGCAAGCAGGTCTTTCTAATCAACCTGGCCGGGGTATCCTGGAAGGATATTGATCTCATCCCGTCAGTAGAAGATGCCTGTTTTTTTTTTTAAATGCCTTCCTCACCATCTTAAATAAGCATGCCCCATTCAAGAAATTTAGAACCAGGAACAAATATAGCCCTTGGTTCTCTCCAGACCTGACTGCCCTTAACCAACACAAAAACATCCTATGGCGCTCTGCATTAGCATCGAACAGCCCCTGTGTTATGCAACTTTTCAGGGAAGCTAGAAACCAATATACACAGGCAGTTAGAAAAGCCAAGGTTAGCTTTTTCAAGCAGAAATTTGCTTCCTGCAACACAAACTCAAAACAGTTCTGGGACACTGTAAAGTCCATGGAGAATAAGAACACCTCCTCATAGCTGCCCACTGCACTAAAGATAGGAAACACTGTCACCACAGATAAATCCACTATAATTGAGAATTTCAATAATAATTTTTCTACGGCTGGCCATGCTTTCCACCTGGCTACCCCTACCCCGGTCAACAGCACTGCACCCCCCACAGCAACTCGCCCAAGCCTTCCTAATTTCTCCTTCTCCCAAATCCAGTCAGCTGATGTTCTGAAAGAGCTGCACAATCTGGGCCACTACAAATCAGTCGGGCTTGACAATCTGGACCCTTTCTTTCTAAAATGATCTGCCGAAATTGTTGCCACCCCCCTGTTCAACCTCTCTTTCATGTTGTCTGAGATTCCCAAAGATTGGAAAGCAGCTGCGGTCATCCCCCTCTTCAAAGGGGGGGACACTCTTGACCCAAACTGCTACAGACCTATCTATCCTACCCTGCCTTTCTAAGGTCTTCGAAAGCCAAGTCAACAATCAGATATCGACTATTTCGAATCCCACCATACCTTCTCCGCTATGCAATCTGATTTCAGAGCTGGTCATGGGTGCACCTCAGCCACGCTCAAGGTCCTAAACGTTATCTTAATCGCCATTGATAAGAAACAATACTGTGCAGCCGTATTCATTGACCTGGCCAAGGCTTCGACTCTGTCAATCACCACATCCTCAATCACCACATCCTCATCGGCAGACTCGGCAGCCTTGGTTTCTCAAATGATTGCCTCGCCTGGTTCACCAACTACTTCTCTGATAGAGTTCAGTGTGTCAAATCGGAGGGCCTGTTGTCCGGGACTCTTGCAGTCTCTATGGGGGTGCCACAGGGTTCAATTCTTGGACCGACTCTCTTCTCTGTATACATCAATGATGTCGCTCTTGCTGATGGTGAGTCTCTGATCCACCTCTATGCAGACGACAACATTCTGTATACTTCTGGCCCTTCTTTGGACACTGTGTTAACAACCCTCCAGGTGAGCTTCAATGCCTCCAATTGCTCTTAAATATAAGTAAAACTAAATGCATGCTCTTCAACCGATCGCTGCCTGCACCTGCCCGCCTGTCCAACATCACTACTCTGGACGGCTCTGACTTAGAATATGTGGACAACTACAAATACCTAGGTGTCTGGTTAGACTGTAAACTCTCCTTCCAGACTCACATCAAACATATCCAATTCAAAGTCAAATCTAGAATTGGCTTCCTATTTCGCACAAAAGCATCCTTCACGCATGCTGCCAAACATACCCTTGTAAAACTGACCATCCTACCAATCCTCGACTTCGGCAATGTCATTTACAAAATAGCCTCCAATACTCTACTCAATAAATTGGATGCAGTCTATCACAGAATCTCAATTCAACAGCTCAGACAGTCAGTCCTTCACTGCAGCCGAGGTGAGTAAAACATTTAAACGTGTTAACCCTCGCAAGGCTGCAGGCACAGACGGCATCCCCAGCCGCGCCCTCAGAGCATGCGCAAACCAGGTGGCAGGTGTGTTTACGGACATATTCAATCAATCCCTATACCAGTCTGCTGTTCCCACATGCTTCAAGAGGGCCACCATTGTTCGTTAAGCTCAGGTAACTGAGCTAAACGACTACCGCCCCGTAGCACTCACTTCCGTCATCATGAAGTGCTTTGAAAGACTAGTCAAGGACCATATCACCTCCACCCTACCTGACACCCTAGACCCACTCCAATTTGCTTACCGCCCAAATAGGTCCACAGACGATGCAATCTCAACCACACTGCACACTGCCCTAACCCATCTGGACAAGAGGAATACCTATGTGAGAATGCTGTTCATCGACTACAGCTCGGCATTCAACACCATAGTACCCTCCAAGCTCGTCATCAAGCTCGAGACCCTGGGTCTCGATCCCGCCCTGTGCAACTGGGTACTGGACTTCCTGACGGGCCGCCCCCAGGTGGTGAGGGTAGGCAACAACATCTCCACCCCGCTGATCCTCAACACTGGGGCCCCACAAGGGTGCGTTCTGAGCCCTCTCCTGTACTCCCTGTTCACCCACGCCTCCAACTCAATCATCAAGTTTGCGGACGACACAACAGTGGGAGGCTTGATTACCAACAACGACGAGACGGATGGAACAGTAGTGGAGAGGGTAGTAAGTTTTAAGTTCCTCGGCATACACATCACAGACAAACTGAATTGGTCCACTCACACAGACAGCATCGTGAAGAAGGCGCAGCAGCACCTCTTCAACCTCAGGAGGCTGAAGAAATTTGGCTTGTCACTAAAAGCACTCACAAACTTCTACAGATGCACAATTGAGAGCATCCTGGCGGGCTGTATCACCGCCTGGTACGGCAACTGCTCCGCCCACAACCGTAAGGCTCTCCAGAGGGTAGTGAGGTCTGCACAACGCATCACCGGGGGCAAACTACCTGCCCTCCAGGACACCTACACCACCCGATGTTACAGGAGGTCCATAAAGATCATCAAGGACAACAACCACCCGAGCCACTGCCTGTTCACCCCGCTATCATCCAGAAGGCGAGGTCAGTACAGGTGCATCAAAGCTGGGACCGAGAGACTGAAAAACAGCTTCTATCTCAAGGCCATCAGACTGTTAAACAGCCAACACTAACATTGAGTGGCTGCTGCCAACACACTGACACTGACTCAACTCCAGCCACTTTAATAATGGGAATTGATGGGAAATGATGTAAAATATATCACTAGCCACTTTAAACAATGCTACCTAATATAATGTTTACATACCCTACATTATTCATCTCATATGCATACGTATATACTGTACTCTATATCATCTACTGCATCTTTATGTAATACATGTATCACTAGCCACTTTAACTATGCCACTTTGTTTACATACTCATCTCATATGTATATACTGTACATGAGGTGGGGTTTCCGGAGACACCTGAAACCCCACCTCTTTAAGGAATACCTAGGATAGGATAAGTAATCCCTCTCACCCCCCCCCTTTAAGATTTAGATGCACTATTGTAAAGTGACTGTTCCACTGGATGTCATAAGGTGAATGCACCAATTTGTAAGTCGCTCTGGATAAGAGCGTCTGCTAAATGACTTAAATGTAAATGTACTCTATATCATCTACTGCATCCTTATGTAATACATGTATCACTAGCCACTTTTACTATGCCACTTTGTTTACATACTCATCCCATATGTATATACTGTACTTGATACCATCTACTGTAGAGCCTATGCTGCTCTGTACCATCACTCATTCATATATCTTTATGTATATATTCTTTATCCCTTACACTGTGTATAAGACAGTATTTTGGAATTGTTAGTTAGATTACTTGTTGGTTATTACTGCATTGTCGGAACTAGAAGCACAAGCATTTCGCTACACTCGCATTAACATCTGCTAACCATGTGTATGTGACAAATAAAATTAGATTTGATTTGATTGATTTGATTTGACAGTGCCATCCGTTTTGTCGCCAAAGCCCCATATACTAGCCACCATTGCGATCTGTACGCTCTCATTGGCTGGCCCTCGCTTCATTCTCGTCGCCAAACTCACTGGCTCCAGGTCTTCTACAAGACCCTGCTAGGTAAAGTCCCCCCCTTATCTCAGCTCGCGCTCCAGCAGGTATATCTCTCCGGTCACCCCCAAAACCAATTCTTCCTTTGGCCGCCTCTCCTTCCAGTTCTGCTGCCAATGACTGGAACGAACTACAAAAATCTCTGAAACTGGAAACACTTATCTCCCTCACTAGCTTTAAGCACCACCTGTCAGAGCAGCTCACAGATTACTGCACCTGTAGATAGCCCATCTATAATTTAGCCCAAACAACTACCTCTTTCCCTACTTTATTTATTTATTTAGATCCTTTGCACCCCATTATTTCTATCTCTACTTTTCACATTCTTCCACTGCAAATCAACCATTCCAGTGTTTTACTTGCTATATTGTTTTTACTTTGCCACCATGGCCTTTTTTTGCCTTTACCTCCCTTATCTCACCTCACTTATTTTTCTACTGTATTATTGACTGTACGTTTGTTTTACGGCCTGCATATTCACCAGACATGTCACCCATTGAGCATCGACAGCGTGTTCCAGTTCCCAATATCCAGCAACTTTGCAAAGTGATTGAAGAGGAGTGGGACAACATTCCACTTGCCACAATCAACAGCCTGATCAACACTATGCGAACGACATGTCGCGATGCATGAGGCAAGTGGTGGTCACACCAGAAACTGACTGGTTTGCTGATCCGTGCCCCTACCTTTTTTAAGGTATCTGTGGCCAACAGATGCATATCTGTATTCCCAGTCATGTGAAATACATAGATTAGGGCCTACTGAATGTATTTATATTGACTGATTTCCTTATATGAACTGTAACTCAGTAAAATATTTTAAATTGTTGCATGTTGTGTTTATATTTTTGTTCAGTATATAATCCATCCAATTTATAAAGCCCCAAAACTAGGCTCCGATTTAGCTAAATATAAATTGTAAGAGAAGAGACCTCTGCTTGTCAATTAAAGTGTCAACTCGAGTGATGGCAGTGTAATAGCTAATTTCCTTGAGAACCAAACTGCACCTGTTAAACTGGGCATGGAGAAGCGCGGTCCCGAGTGAAATTTGTGGGCGCGCTCTTTATGGCACGTCGCAAAAGAGGGGGAGCAAACTGGCACGAGCCTACCGTCGTTGTCAGGGACGGGGTGCATCTGTGGAAAAAAGGATAGGACATAACAATAGCATCATCCAGTTTCGGTGTACATTGATCCAGGGTGCGTCATAGGAAACGAACACGAACATGGCGCCCCTTTATATAACATAATGTACACGACACATGGAATGGCCAATATATTTTTTTGTTTGCTGGATTACGAAGAAGATTGTACAATAAAATGGAGTGGTAGGGGGGCAAAGGCGCGCTGTCTCCATCATAGGGAGGCGCGTCCACCTGCTGATACAGGGAGTCCGGGCTTGGGAAAAACATGGTGAGGTCGCACTCGCTGCATTGAGGAGAAGATACAGTTTCCATCTGTCAAATAAATAACTGTAAATGGGATGATGACGACGGGAAAAGCGCAGCCCGTGTGAAAAGAGAGGTAAGTTAAATGTTGTACAATGACGAATATGGTTCTCAGTTCAGGGCAACACACTTGCATAAAGAATATGCAACGTCAAATAGCCTACAATTTCTTCGGCTGCATTCGAGAGAAAAGGGGGGAGGGTATTTCATGTATCACGTTAAATCAACATTCATCTGTTGTGTTTGTATATTTAAGAATGTATTTAATTGTATACAGTTACTTCACTTTTAAACTGTGCAGAAAAGCAATTGTCATAAAATGCATTGAAAGACAACATTCCTTATTAAGAAAAAAAGTGATACCCTACATTGGAGCATTAGAGGTACCAGCAAACTGCACCCCATATCCCATCCCCCAAAACACACAGACACACAACACACAGGCAATATGAGAATTGTCAGTCCAGGTCCTGGACAACCTTTGCAGTATTTGGCAGTGCTTAGTTCAATAAACAAATGCTTCAACTTGAACATTTCACTGAATAATGTGCTCCCCTTGGCATGAAATCGACCATTGCTCTGTGCTCCCAGATTCATTTATTTTCAGCATGGAGTTCCCAGCTTTTCTTCTTTCCCTGTGGTTAGATGCTGTGTTCAATTTCTGTTCATATTTGTATGTGACATAAGGTCAGACCTGTCGCACTCGCATAAATGCACTCTTAGTGTTTACAAAAAGGACAAGCAAATAAAAATGGTCTCAACATTATTGTTATTACAGTATTATTATCATTGTAAGATTAAATCTCGATCCTAATTATCACATGGATGGCAATAATATATATGGAGCTCTCTGCCAAATTGCAGGGATAGCACAACTAAATGATTCACCATCTTTCCAGAATAATGCCTGGTTAAAGCTATCCTTCACAGGTGGTTGTCCCTAAGAGGCAGAGTTTAACTCAACAACATTCCTTTGTGAAAGGGCTGGGGAATTGTTTATCAGGCTTAATTATGCACAAGTGTTCATTTGAAATTGAAGGTAATTTTTTTGGTTTCATGTTTTTGAAAATACAGAAGATAAGAGTACGAAATACACCCTCTTAATTTAGCCCAAAGTGTCCCCAATAATAGGCACTGAAAATCCTTGAATTTGTTCAGGTCTGTATATCAAGTCAAGCAGGATTCCTGCTAAGAGCTACCCATCCCAGTGCCAGACCTAGTACGTTTCCTTTACTGTCCCAATGTGTTGTTTGGTTGTCCAGCCCCAGGTCGCACCATTTATGTTATAAGGTACTAAAGTAGTTTTGAAGAAACATGCTGTTTTTTCTCCATCTCATTTTGCCTATTATGTTTGAAAGTGAATAGGATTAGGCATGTTCAGGGTGAGGCAACAACAATCCACTTAATGTAGTCCTCTGTGCCTCCGTTCTATGGGTTTTTGTCTTCCTTACTTCAGCAGCCCAATGTTCTCAGAGAGAACAGAGAGAGCAGGTCCTTGAAGGCTGGGCTGCACACAGCACTGCATTGTGTTTATCTGAAAGTAGTGCCAGAGGGGGAGGAGCGAGGCTGCCTGGGAGGTTGGGTGAAAGGTTGTACCAATACCTGGGTAGACGTCACACTGATTAACACATTTCAGTCTTCTATATAGGAGCCGGTATGTATGGTATCAACCGGTATTTCCCACCAGTTAAAATGACCATACAGAACATGAACAGACATGTTTTCATATGATTTAACCTGTTGAATAGTGGGCAAATGTTTTTGTGCCTGGTTGTCAGTCATTCATTAATTCACTCAGAGATAACCCCCTCGGCTCAGTACTGCATTGTTGTGGTGACTGTGGCGCTGCTCGGCATCGGAGGGAGTTGAGGTAGCATGCTGTAATTAACAGAAAGGTAACGACCCCGTGAGATGGGTGGCTCAGCCCTTTTTGATTACTTTCATGACCGCAGGGAAAAAGTCTGAACTGAGCTTCCTCTCTAGTGGGACAGACAGACATTAGAGCAGAGCAGAGTGCTGAGATCTTTAGCTGCCCATGCTGGGCCTGTAACATTCACAATGCTTCTAACCTCTATCCTCCTCACTGGCAGACAGATACAAACACCAACCACACTGCTGATGTCCTGGATGACTCTGGTTTGTCTCTCTATGTCAAATTATGAAGGAATCACTTGCTGTATTTCTTTATTGAAAAATATCCTCTGTGAGACTTTTGCATATGGTATTATACACTGAGTATACAAAACATTAAGAGCACCTGCTCTTTCAATGACATAGATTGACCAGGTGAATCCAGGTAAAAGCTATGAGCCCTTATTTATGTCACTTGTTAAATCCACTTCAATCAGTAGATGAAGGGGAGGAGACAGGTTAAAGAATGATTTTTAAGCCTTGAGACATTGATGTGTATGTGTGCCATTCAGAGGGTGAATGGGAAAGACACAAGATTTAAGTGCCTTTGAACAATGTATGCTAGTATGTGCCAGGCATAGCAGTTTGTGTCAAGAACTGCAACGGGTTTTTGTCACAGTTTCCTGTGTGTATCAAGAATGGTCCACCACCCAAAGAACATCTAGCCAACTTAACACAACTGTGGGAAGCATTGGAGTTAACCAATGGCGATTGTAGCACGTCAATCTTGGTGGAGCAAACAAATTATAATGTGGGATGCATGCCAGCAAAGCCACTACACAACACAACACTAAACAATACATTAATTGCACTATAACGGTGACAAACAGTGGCCCACAAATTGTTAGGGCCTACATAAAGCTGTCCCAACAGCAGAGTCCCAACAGCAGTCCCAACACCTTACCACTGCTACACCTGGCTATCAGCAGAGCCATGTCTGGCAGTGAAACAGTTCATTCAGCCTCATTTACTGCCCTTCAGCCTCATTTACTGCCTTGCTTAAACAAATGTGGTTTCTACTAACAATTGAGATGTACAAAATACGGAATAAGGGCGGATAAGATGCAATCCGTAATTTCGATTAAGACATTAATGAGCAAGCTTGGACGTACGTAGTCAGTATAACTATTTGTTCAGCACTTTTGAAATGTACAGTGACAGAATTCAAGAACGTGGGCCGTTCTTACAGTGTTCTCCCTGTACACCAAGTTAGAACCATAGGATGAATAAAGGGGGCATATAAGCAGACAATTAAAGTTCTTACAGTATGTGATGATTACATTTCTCAAAAACAGGTTATAGGCTACATGTGCACCACCAAGTCAGAACAGTAGGCGAAATTAAGAGGTGAAAATAGACCAAATTATTAGGGTGAGGCACATGGGCTACTAACAGCTTACTACACAACATACACTTAGTATTACTTTCTTAACTACAGTATACATATCTCCCTGGCATATTACATTATTTATGCAGCAGCATACAGAACATTTTTGGACTCACCTTGTTGTGCTGTGCTCACTTGAACAGGAAAGTGGCGCAGCGGTCCTTCGTGGGCAAATTTTGTCATCAAACTTTGTAATCAAAGTCTGGCATTCTCTGGATTTATGGTTCATTCAAGACAACTGGTAATTCTAAAAAAAGTTTAATCATGATGACGTCATTGATCTTCAGGTCGTAGCTCTAGAAAGAGGCCTGAGATCCCGATTTACAATTCTGAGTTGGATGAAAGTTCAAAACTTATCTTCCCAGTTGTAGCTCGTTTTTCCCAAGTTCCCAGTTGTCTTGAACTCACTAAAGTCAGATTTTGAGTTAACAATTGTTTTGAGCGAGGCACAAATCATGCTTCATTGACAGCAAGGCCAATGTTGAATGTATATAATTTTAAACTAAGAAAAGAGACCATTAAACTTAGACTTGGAACCACACAGCCAATCCACTGAATAGCAGGCTAATGATTGCTTTGCAATGTTTGCAGTTATCCACTGATTCCTTCCAAACCACTCATTGTTGAATTTGCTATTTCCAACTTGTTGTGTAATGTTTATGTCCAATGGCCGATGAGCACCGATACGTTTTATCTATAATTATTTATCTTCATATGACAAGGATTTAAAAGGATTTGCCAGTAGATTGTCGAATTGATTCATGATGATGACTGCTAGCTAAGATTTTGAAAGTATGATGTTCATAGTCCAATCAAAGCTATTGTACATATAACGTGTTTTGACTTAATTTTGTCTGTGGCCAATGACTTTGAGCCTTCTTGGATGAGCACTTCTAATGTAACTCTATGGCAGCACCCAAGGGGCTTGAATTTTTGATCTCTACCGTTAGACTTGGCGTTGACGTAGTGTTCCCATGAGTGACAGAACACTGAGCCAATCACGGGTATATATGTTAATTAATGGAAATATATGCAAAGTAATATTAATACCATTTAAATGTAGATGTTTTTTGCATAGCATATATTTACCATATCATATGGAGACAGAAACATAAACCTTTTACATTATCATAAGTAGACACAATTAAAAAATGATTAAATCCTTCCAATATACATTTTTTTAAACAATTTTGTTTTTAATTTTAATGAAATGAGTTGACTCTTTGCATCGGATGATTTCACTGAACAACAAAGAAAGGGAATATTGAATGATCCCCAATGATTCATCGCATCTCCCAAAAATGTTTTCAACATACATCTGTGAATGATAGTCTAGAAACTAAAGCTTTGTTTGTCTTCCTCTCAGGCTTCCATGTCTTCTCTCTGGACCTCCTCAATGTCCACCTCTTGAACATCAGACTCTGAGGCTTCATCTTCACTGTCACTTTCCAACCTAGTTGAGGATGGTTCGTTGTCATCCTCAACGAGTACCCGCAAAACAGGAGACTCTGGGATGCTGACCTTCTAGGCAGAGTTGCAAATAAAAAGCCATATCTCAGACTGGCCAATAAAATGAAAAGATTAAGATGGGCAAAAGAACACAGACACTGGACAGAGTAACTCTGCCTTGAAGGCCAGCATCCTGGATTTGCCTGTTCACTGTTGACGTTGAGACTGGTGTTTTGCGGGTACTATTTATTAATGAAGCTGCCAGTTGAGGACTTGTGAGGCGTCTGTTTCTCAAACTAGACACTCTAATGTACTTGTCCTCTTGCTCAGTTGTGCACCGGGGTCTCCCATTCCTCTTTCTATTCTGGTTATAGCCAGTTTGCTCTGTTCTGTGAAGGGGCTAGTACACAGCATTGTAAGAGATCTTCAGTTTCTTGGCAATTTCTCGCATGGAATAGCCTTCATTTCTCAGAACAAGAATAGACTGATGAGTTTCAGAAGAAAGTGCTTTATTTCTGGTCATTTTGAGCCTGTACTCGAACCCACAAATGCTGATGCTTCAGATATTCAACTAATCTAAATAAGGCCAGTTTTATTGCTTCTTTAATTAGGACAACAGTTTTCAGCTGTGCTAACATAATTATAATAATAATAATAATAATAATAATAATAATAATATAATAATAATAATAATAATAATAATAATGTTAGCACAGCTGAAAACTGTTGTTGCTGTGCAAAATAGTTTTCTAATGATCAATTAGCCTTTTAAAATTATGAACTTGGAGTAGCTAACACAACGTGCCATTGCAATACAGGAGTGATGGTTGATAATAATGTTTCCATCTACAATAGTCACTTACAACATTGACAATGTCTACACTGTATTTCTGATCAATCTTATGTTATTTTAATGGACAAAAAATGTGCTTTTCTTTCAAAAACAAGAACATTTATAAGTGACCCCAAACTTTTGAACGGTAGTGTATACATATTTTTACATTGTTTGCAAACTGATATCTAGTACGTATTAATGTAAAATAACATGCAAAACAGGCAAGTCCCCCCCCCCCAAAAAAAACATGAAATGCGGGTCTCAAAACAGGGTGACAGAATGCCAAGAGTGCAAAGCTGTCATCAAATCAAATCAAATCAAATCAAATTTATTTATATAGCCCTTCGTACATCAGCTGATATCTCAAAGTGCTGTAAAAGCCTAAAACCCCAAACAGCAAACAATGCAGGTGTAAAAGCACGGTGGCTAGGAAAAACTCCCTAGAAAGGCCAAAACCTCCCCCTAAATGACCAGCATGGGGCAGAACAGTTGGCCAGTCCTCTTCTGGCCTGTGGGCTCAGGTCCTCCGTAAAATAACAGAACATGACCAAGATGTTCAAATGTTCATAAATGACCAGCATGGTCAAATAATAATAAGGCAGAACAGTTGAAACTGGAGCAGGGACTGGGGACAGCAAGGAGCCATCATGTCAGGTAGTCACGGTGGCTGTGCCAGGTGGAGACATGGTTGAATAATAGTAAGGCAGAATGGCCAGGTGGACCAAGAGTGTCAAAGGTGGACTCATCATGTCAGTCATCACACCGAATAGGACAGCAAGTACTCCAGATAAACAAACTGACCCTAGCCCCCCGACACATAAACTACTGCAGCATAAATACTGGAGGCTGAGACAGGAGGGGTCAGGAGGCAAAGGGTGGCTACTTTGAAGAATCTCAAATATCTCAAAACACTTTTTGGTTGCTACATGATTTCGTATGTGTTATTTCATAGTTTTGATGTCTTCACTATAATTTTTCAATGTAGAAAATAGTACAAATAAAGAAAAACCGTTGAATGAGTGGGCGTGTCCAAACTCTTGACTGGTACAGATTATAAATATATTTTTCCTTTATTATTTTTCCCTAACCCTGCCACACCTCCCCCTAATTGGAGTAAACGAATGGACAACAACACTTCTACTTTCGGCTTATACATATTATATGTACTTGTTTGTGCATGTGACATTAAAACTTGAAACTCTATATATTTTACGGACACAGTATATTTTACATGAGTTATATTTTGTTTGTTTTTAGTCCTTCAGCTATGCTCAACCCCTCCCATCTATCTATGAAGACCATCCAGTTTCTATTTGCTTGCCATATATTTTTCAACTTGCTGCTGGGACTTGCTTCCATTCAGCCACAAGAGCATTAGTGAGGTCGGGCACTGATGTTGGGCGATTAGGACTGGCTTCCCAATTTATTCCAAAGGTGTTTGATGGGATTGAGGTCAGGGCTCTGTGCAGGCCAGTCAAGTTCTTCCACACCGATCTCGACAAACCATTTTTGTATGGACCTCGCTTTTTATATGGGAGCATTGTTATGCTGAAACAGGAAAGGGCCTTCCCCAAACTGTTGCCACAAAGTTGGAAGCACAGAATAGCCTGGAATGTCATTGTAAGCTGTAGCATTAAGATTTTCCTTCACTGGAACTAAGACCATTTTTTCTCCTCCACCAAACTTTACAGTTGCCACTATGCATTGGGGCAGGTAGTGTCCTCCTGGCATCTGCCAAACCCAGATTTGTCTGCCAGATGGTGAAGCATGATTCATCACTCCAGATAACTCGTTTCCACTGCTCCAGAGTCCAATGGCGGCGAGCTTTACACCACTCCAGCCGACGCTTGGCATTGCGCATGGTGATCTCTTAGGATTGTGTGCAGCTGCTCAGCCATAGAAACCCATTTCATAAAGCTGAAGACGAACAGTTATTGTGTTGACGTTTCTTCCAGAGGCAGATTGGAACTTGGTAGTGAGTGTTGCAGCCGAAGATAGACGATTTTTACACGCTCAAGCACTCGGCGGTCCCACTCTGTCAAATGAAATAAAATGTTATTGGTCACATACACATGTTTAGCAGATGTTATTGCGGGTGTAACGAAGTGCTTGTGTTTCTAGCGCCAACAGTGCAGTAATATCTAACAATTAATATCTAACAATTTCACAACAATACACACTAAGGTAAAGGAATGGAATTAAGATTATATAAATATTTGGATAAGCAATGTCAGAGTGGCATAGACTAAGATATAGTAGAATAAAATAGAATACAACATATACATATGAGATGAGTAATGCAAAATATGTAAACATTATTAAAGTGACTAGTGTTCCATTATTAAAGTGGTCAGTGATTTCAAGTCTATGTATATAGGCCAGCAGCCTCTTAAGGTGCTAGTGATGGCTATTTAGCAGTCTGATGGCCTTGAGATAGAAGCTGTCTCTCCGTCCCATGATTTCGTAGTGAACAGGCAGTGGCTTGGGTGGTTGTTGTCCTTGATGATCTTTTTGGCCTTCCTGTGACATTGGGTGCTGTAGGTGTCCTGGAGGGCAGGCAGTTTGCCCCCGGTGATGAATTGGGCAGACCGCACCACCCTCTGGAGAGCCCAGCGGTTGCGGGCAGTGCAGTTGCCGTGCCAGGCGGTGATACAGCCTGACAGGATGCTCTCAATTGTGCATCTGTAAAAGTTTGTGAGGGTTTTAGGTGCCAAAACAATTTTTTTTCAGCCTCCTGATGTTGAATATACTGTATGCGGGGGGGACCATTCCAGTTTGTCAGTGACGTGAACGCCAAGGAACTTGAAGCTTTCCACATTCTCCACTGTGGTCCCGTTGATGTGGATATGGGGATGCTCCCTCTGCTGTTTCCTGAAGACCACGATCATCTCCTTTGTTTTGTTGACATTGACTGACAGGTTATTTTCCTGACACCACACTCCCAGGGCCCTCACTTCCTCCCAGTAGGCTGTCTCGTCGTTGTTTGTAATCAGGCCTACTACTATTGTGGCATCTGCAAATTTGATGATTGAGTTGGAGGCATGCGTGGCCACACAGCCATGGGTGAACAGGGAGTACAGGAGGGGGCTGAGCATGTACCCTTGTGGGGCCACTGTGTTGAGGATCATCGAAGAGAAGGTGTTGTTTTCTACATTCATCACCTGGGGCGGCCCGTCAGGAAGTCCAGGACCTAGTTGCACAGTGCGAGGTTCAGACACTAGTGCCCTGGGCTTAATGATGAGCTTGGAGGGTACTATGGTGTTGAATGCTGAGCTAACGTCAATGAACAGCATTCCTACATAGGTATTCCTGGCAGTGTGCAGTGTGATGGCGAATTGCAAATAAGCAAATTGACTGTGAGCTTGTGTGGCCCACTACTTTGCGACTGAGCCGTTGTTGCTCCTAGACGTTTCCACTTCACAATAACAGCACTTACAGTGGACCAGGGCAGAAATTTGACGGACTGACTTATTGGAAAGATGGCATCCTATGACAGTGACACTTTGAAAGTCACTGAGCTCTTCAATAAGGCCATTCTACTGCCAATGGTTGTCTATGAAGATTGCATGGCTGTGTGCACGATTTCATACACCTGTCAGCCATGGGTTTGGCTGAAATTGCCAAATCCACTCATTTTGTACATATAGCGGGAACTCAAATCATGACGTTGGTGATATTCAGTTTGAAAAGTCTGCCCTCTAGAAAGATGCCTGAGTGTCCGACTTGGAATTCCGAGTTGGATGAGTTCAAATCTATTATTCCCAGTTGGATCTCGTTTTTATTTCCGATTTCCCAGTTGCCTTGAATGCACTGAGGTTTGAAGCTGGATATATAGGAGTTCCCAGTTGTTTTGAACACAGCATTAGTCTCAGTGGAGGGAGGAAGAGAGCAGCAGAGGGTCTGCCTCTCATGGTCCCTGTTCTTTCCTTCTTTTCCTCCTGTGAAACTGACCTGATTTTGCACCTACTGTTGGCCCCTTTATCTTTGGCTTTTCTCCAGAAATGTTTGGTGATCGACTAGGAATGCCTGGAAGATCGACCAGTCAATCGACCAGTTGGCGACCACTGACTTGGAAGTTAAATCATAGGGATTTATTTTACGCACTGGCAGAACGTAGGCTTTCACCAAATCAACTGGAGTTTCATGATTTTTATTTCTGGGGGTGGATTATCCCTTTAAATGTTTTGTATACTCAGTGTATTATTAATAAGGCATAAATATGGCACACACACTCTAAAAAGAACTAACATTTTGTAGATTCCCTAAGGCATTAGAGAGTTAGAAACAGTGAAGACAGTTGTTATATCTGTACCTTTAGATTGTTCTCTCAGCTCCATCCTTATTTGCTAAATAACCTATTCCAATGTCTCTTAGCTGAGGACTCTTGCACGTTTCTATTATTAACAAATATGTGACTATTGGCTTTGATTCACAATGATATTTAGGGAGAAGGTGTTGCTATTGTAGTCTGAGTGCATGTTGGCATTCTGGGCTGTTGCAGAATGTCAGGCTGCCCGTCAGAGGTCTTTCTGTAAAGAGGCCCTAGTGCTGTTGTTGTAGGGGCATGCATTCAGAGAGGATTGGCAGGAGGTTTTTGTGTCGTCGTCGTCCCCCCGCTTGAAAATGGAGCCTCCAGTTTAATGCACTAGAGCTGTGAAGGGGGAGGAGTCGTTCTGCCAGTCATTAATGACTTGTGTCATCAGAAAAGTTCCTCCTTGCATTCAAACAAAAAAACAGCAATGTTTTACGTTTCTATTTTGATAGGGCCCAAGTTTTCAAAGGTACGGCTGTTGTTATGTCCTGTCTCTCACAATCAGACACCTCAACATTTTGGTTAACCTCTCAGGTCAACCTCTCAGTAAATGACCATACTCTCCAGTCTCTCAGAGTCAGTGTTTGCTCAATTACATGTTGTATTGATACAGTGCATTCGGAAAGTATTCAGACCCCTTGTCTTTTTCCACATTTTGTTCACATAAGTATTCACACCCCTGAGTCAATAAATGTTAGAATCACCTTTGGCAGCGATTACAGCTGTGAGTCTTTCTGGGTAAATCTCTAAGAGCTTTGCACACCTGGATTGTACAATATTTGCACATTATTCTTAAAAAATATATATTTCAAGACAATTGAAGTCAAAACTGTAACTAAGCCACTCAGGAACATTCAATTTCATCTTGGTAAGCAACTCCAGTGTATATTTGGCCTTGTGTTTTAAGTTATTGTCGTGCTGACTGGTGAATTTGTCTCCCAGTGTCTGTTGGAAAACATACTGCACCAGCTTTACCTCTAGGTTTTTGCCTGTGCTTAGATCTATTCCATTTCTTTTTGTCCTAAAAAACTCCCCATCCTTGCTGATGACAAGTATACCCATAACATGATGCAGCCACCACCATGCTTGAAAATATCAAGAGGTGTACTCAGTGATGTGTTGTGTTGGATTTGCCTCAAACATAATGCATTGTATTCAGGAAATAAAGGTATTTTCTTTGCCACATGTTTGCAGTTTTAATTTAGTGCCTTATTGCAAAATGTTTATTCTGTCCAGGTTTCCTTCTTTTCACTCCGTCTATTAGGTTAGTATTGTGGAGTAACTACACAATCCGTCCTCAGGTTTCTCCTATCACAGCCATTAACCAGTTAAATGTAACAAAATGTAACCAGAAATGTAATCTACTTAATCCTCCAAAGTAATGATTTATTATGAGAGGGCCATAAACAATAACTAGTAATGCTGCATACACCAAGAAAGGTTAAAATCTCACCTTTCTGGTAGAAAAAGTTATAAATTGCTGTAGCCAATTTTGTGGACACAAGCTCAAGTATCCAGTACAAATATGATAAAAATATGAAAATATGAAATATTTTATGATGTATTTCCTATTCTACAAAACTGTATGACTAATGCTTGAAATGACATATATTCTTTCTAAATATAGTACAATCAAATTATAAATTGAATAACTATGAGATTTCACCTTCCTTATAACTGTAAAATACATATTTGTATGTCTAGAGTTAGAGAAAATGTGCATATTTTCTAAAGGTCTCTCTTGTTCAAAACGTCTGCCCCCACCGCTGTGAACTTCTCACAGAGCTCTAGTGTGGCTTCATGAACTCATTAGGAACTCACCTTTCATCTCATATTAATCGTGGCTCATATTAGACTACTGGCTCTAAATCGATCTCTGAAGGTGCTACAGCGGCAAAACCACGTTGCACTACGATGTAATGAGTCAAGGCTTATGCATTGTTTGTGGCTGTGACGTAGGGTTCAGTCAGGAGTTGATGGAAAGTCTGAAGAGCCAATGAAATGGTAGGAGGGACATTCCAGATTCTAGTGGTGACAGATTTCACATCCTGCTTCACACAGGCAAGAGAGACATATTCCTGCGTCTGTGAAAATCAGGGCTAACGCTCAATGCAAGCCGTTTTGATCTATGGTGTCCACAGATCGATTTAAAAGTGAAAATGTTGGTCGGAACCAGTACCAGAACCAAGCAGTTCCCCAAAACAGGGGACATTAAAACCTCTTAGTTGTGGACTCTGTAACTGTTTAAAATTCACCATTGGCCTCATGGTGAAATCCCTGAGTGGTTTCCTTCCTCTCCGACAACTGAGTTAGGAAGGACGTCTGTATCTTTGTAGCGACTGGGTGTACAGTAGGTGCCCTTCTTTGTGAGGCATTAGAAAAGCTCCCTGGTCTTTGTGGTTGAATCTGAATTTGAAATTCACTGTTCAACTCAGGGAGCTTACAGACATGTGTGGGGCCGATAGATGAGGTAGTCTAGTGGTTAGAGCGTTGGACTAGTAACCGGAAGGTTGCAAATGCAAATCCCCAAGCTGACAAGGTACAAATCTGTCATTCTGCCCCTGAACAGGCAGTTAACCCACTGTTCCTAGGCCATCATTGAAAATAAGAATTTGTACGGAACTGTCTTGCTTAGTTAAATAAAGGTAAAATTAAAAATGATTGCACACAGAGTGAGTCTATGTGACTTATTAAGCAAATGTTTACTCCTATTTAGGCTTACCATAACAAATGGATTGAATACGTATTGACTCAAGACATTTCAGCTTTTCATTTTTAATGAATTTGTAAAATATTATACAATCATAATTCCACTTTGACATGATGGCATGTTGTGTGTAGGCCAGTGACACAAAATATAAATTGAATCCATTAAATTCAGGCCGTAACACAACAAAATATGGAAAAAGTCAAGGGGTTTGAATACTTTCTGAAAGCGCTATAGGTCAAAGTTCAGTGGTGCATAGGTCAGAGGTTGGATTAACCTTTAAGCGGTGTAGGGATAAAAAGTTGTACTCAATGCTGTTCTGCTACTACTTTTTTATTTTATTTAACTAGGCAAGTCAAATTCTTATTTACAATGACAGCCTACCCCGGCCAAATCCTCCCCTAACCCGGATGATGCTTTGCCAGTTGTGCGCTGCCCTAAGGGACTCCCGATCACAGCTGGTTGTGATACAGCCCGGGATTGAACCAGGGTCTGTAGTGATGCCTTTAGCACTGAGATGCAGTGCGTTAGACAGCTGTGCCACTCGGGAGAAAAATTGCTAGAAACGTATCATCTTTTCAACCCTACATCGAGCATATGATAAATAAAATGCAAATACTCCTCCCACAAAGAAATTGACGGCATAGACATTTTCCTTTATGTACTGTAATTCTGTCAGGACTTTGCATAACGCTTTTATTGAGGATGAACTAATATTCCTAAAATTCCTTTCTCCAGCCTTGTGATTCCAATAAATCTTCAAGGCTTGAAAAAGAATAATGACTTTCAGCTGGTTTCCCTTCTTCTATAACTCCTTGACTGGGGGGGACTGTCTAGTCCGTCTAGTTTCAGTCTTAAGGATGGCTCTAATGCTGGATAAATATTAATCACATTTTTTATAAAAGGAGTTTGCTGAAGGAGCTGCTGTCAGGCCCGTCCATCAGTAGAAGCGGAGGCACCTCCTCGGAGAGAGGACCGGCCCTGGCCCTGCTCAAATCAATGGCTGTTTACTAGGCTTTGTACTGCCCTGCCTTTGGGCTGCTCAGCGTTATTTATATTGCCCACTCTTTATTCGGCTCCTTCATTCTTGTTTGGGGCGAAGATGAGAGAAATCAAACAAAGACCTTCCACAAAACAGTGCGGAGGGAATTAGAGAAGCTATAATATTGAACAACAGTTATTGTTGTCCCCAGTCTGAGCCTCAGGTACAGTACTATTATGAGAGTCTTTACCAATCCAATGTACCGATGATTCTGTAGATGCCAAATGCTTGTCATCTTCTCCTCTCACTATGCTACTGACTAATTATGTCAGCACGTCATCACACCACATATAAGTTTAAAAAAGGTTCTGTAGCAATTTGAGCCTCTTTGTTCATCAGCATTTTGTTCTCTAGCACTGACAAGTAATAGATTACAGCGCTCCAAGATCTTCAGAGGATATTTGGTTTGATAGGATAGGAAAATGGAACTGAAAAGGAATTCAGTTAGATGACAAACCTAAAGCTCTAGCTTCACACATTCTGTTCCTTCCTCCCTGCATCCTCTGAGCTTTTGACCCACAGCATCTCTCTCTCTCTCTCTCTCTCTCTCTCTCTCTCTCTCTCTCTCTCTCTCTCTCTCTCTCTCTCTCTCTCTCTCTCTCTCTCTCTCTCTCTCTCTCTCTCTCTCTCTCTCTCTCTCTCTCTCTCTGACACACACACCAGCTCACTGGCATTTGGGCTGAGTGACAGAGCAGCCCATCGGTACAGTAATTGGTATTCAGAAGGGCAGCTGGGATGCACGCCTCGCAGACAGAGGGGGAATTTAGTCAATACACTGCTTCATTAGAGCTGTGAGTCACCACGCCATGCTTCATTTGTTTGTATTTGTCCAGTACTCTATCAGGAGAAATCAACACCTCCTCCCATGCAACATGCCTAACCCCATGCTAACCTCTGATTGGTGGTTAACTTGTCCCCTGCTCATTATTTACCCAGGAAGATATTTACTGTGGTACAGTGATTGAGAGGTGGCGTCAATATGCTCACAGTTACACATCCACACCAGAGCTGTACTGTATGTCCTTTGAACCATATTGGCCAGAAGGACAGTTTATCTCAGAACACATCTCATCCTGAGGCAGAGGCCTTAAACCCTTGAGTCTAGGATTTTATTTAATCTCTTACAACAAATATGTTTAATTCATCACAATATTTTCATATTTTTACATAATCCAGGCTACTGGATGCTGAATATGTTACAATATGATTATATCAGAAGATAAAGTGGGAGTAGTCGGCTCCAGGAAAGAAATTGAAATGTATGAATGAAGGGGGACCTGACCACTTTGTTGTGTGTTTTTTTCAGCAACAATGAAAGTCAAACCAAAGTACTGTCAATGGGTTATGGTATAGGCAAACATGATCTCTGGACAACGAACACAATTGCATTTGATCAATGTCAATTTGAATGCACAGAGATACCGTGAAAAGATCCTGAGGCCCATTCTCGTGCCATTCATCTGCTGCCATCACCTCATGTTTCAGCATGATAATGCCCAGCCCCATGTCGCAAGAATCTGTTAACAATTCCTGGAAGCTGCAAATGTCATAGCTCTTCCATGGCCTGCAGACTCACCAGACATGTCACATATTGAGAATGTTTGGGATGCTCTGGATCAACGTGTACGACAGCGAGTTCCAGTTCCCGCCAAATATCCAGCAACTTCCCACATCCATGGAAGAGGAGTGGGACATTCCACAGGCCACAATCAACAGCCTGATCAACTCTATGCGAAGGAGATTTGTCATGCTGTATGAGGAAAATGGTGGTCACACCAGATACTGACTGGTTTTCTGATCCACACCACTACCTTTTTTAAAGCTATCTGTGACCAACAGATGCATATCTGTATTCCCAGTTAGGTGAAATCCATAGATTAGGGCCTAATGAGTTTTATTTGAATTGACTGATCTCTTTAATATGAATGTTATGCTGGTGAATGAGGACCCAAAAGCGACTTAACAGAAACAGAGTCTTTATTCCAGTCTTTAACAAAAACGATAATCCTGGAAATTATCTCAGGAAAATACAAACAGGAAAACTGAAATCCTCTCGTCAGTAGAGAGGAACGCCTGGAGACGCGACCACAGACTGCAGGTCGCTTCGGGAAGGCAGAGGCCGTAGCTGACATAGACACCGGCTCACGCGCAGCATCTGAAGAAGGCAAAAACACGACGGAACAAGAACACAGCACAGCAAACATCAAACAATGATCCGACAAGGACAGAAGCGGAAAACAGAGGGAGAAATAGGGACTCTAATCAGAGGGCAAAATAGGGGACAGGTGTGAAAGAGTAAATGAGGTAGTTAGGAGAATGAGGAACAGCTGGGAGCAGGAACGGAACGATAGAGAGAGAGAGAGGGAGAGAGGGAGGGGGAGAGAGAGGGATAGAAAGAGGGAAAGAACCTAATAAGACCAGCAGGGGGAAACGAACAGAAGGGGAAGCACAAGGACAAGACATGACAATATATGACAAAACATGACAATGAACTGTAACTCAGTAAAATCTTTGAAATTGTTTCATGTTGTGTTTATATTTTTGTTCAGTATATTAGTCCTTTTCACAATCCCCTCCTGAAAACATGTTTTGAAAACTCTAGATACTAAAGATACTAGAGGTCGACCGATTAATCGGAATGGCCGATTAATTAGGGCCGATTTCAAGTTTTCATAACAACCGGGAATCTGTATTTTTGGGCGCTGATTATTTTTTTTATTGAAATTTTTTACAATATTCTTTTGATACCTTTTATTTAACTAGGCAAGTCAGTTAAGAACACATTCTTATCCTCAATGACTGCCTAGGAACTGTGGGTTAACTGCCTTGTTCAGGGGCAGAATGACAGATTTTCACCTTGTCAGCTCAGGGGTTCCAATCTTGCAACCGCACAGTTAACAAGTCCAACGCTCTAACCATTACACTCCATGAGTAATCTGCCGGTTATGCGAATGCAGATGAAGCCAAGGTAAATTGCTAGCTAGCATTAAACTTATCTTATAAAAAACAATCAATAATAATCACTAGTTATAACTACTAATCCAGTTTAGCAGGCAATATTAACCAGGTGAAATTTTGTAATTTCTCTAGTGTTCATTGCATGCAGAGTCAGGGTATATGCAAGTTTGGGCTGCCTGGCTCATTGCACAATGACACAATGACTAATCACTAATTTACCAGAATTTTACGTAATTATGACATACATTGAAGGTTGTGCAATGTAACAAGAATATTTAGACTTAGGGATGCCACCGGTTAGATAAAATACCGAACGGTTCCGTATTTCACTGAAATAATAAACGTTTTGTTTTCGAAATGATAGTTTCCGGATTCGATCATATTAATGACCAAAGGCTCGTATTTCTATGTGTTATTATGTTATAATTAAGTCTGATTTGATAGTGCAGTCTGACTGAGCAACAGCAGGCCCGTAATCATTCATTCAAACAGCACTTTAGTGCGTTTTGCCAGCAGCTCTTCGCAAGCACAGCGCTGTTTATGACTTCAAGCCTATCAGCCTAATGGCTGGTGTAACCAATGTGAAATGGCTAGCTAGTTAGCTGGGTGTGCGCTAATATCAAACGTCACTCACTTTTAGATTTGGAGTAGTTATTCCTTCTTGCGTTGCAAGGGCTTTTGTGGGGCGATGGGTAACGGAAGCTATACTGTTACACTGGCAATACTATAGTGCCTATAAGAACATCCAATAGTCAAAGGTATATGAAATACAAATGGTATAGAGAGAAATAGTCCTATAAATACTATATTAACTACAACCTAAAACCTCTTACCTTGGAATATTGAAGTCTCATGTTAAAAGGAACCACCAACTTTCATATGTTCTCATGTTCTGAACAAGGAACTTAAACGTTAGCTTTTTTACATGGCACATATTTTACATGGCACATATTTTTACATATGACTTTCTTCTCCAACACTTTGTTTTTGCATTATTTAAACCAAATTGAACATGTTTCATTATTTATTTGAGGCTAAATTGAGATTATTGATGTTTTATATTAAGTTAAAATAAGTGTTAATTCAGTATTGTTGTAATTGTCATTATTTCAACAACAAAAAAACAAAAGAAATGGGCCGATTAATCGGTATCAGCTTTTGGGGGGGAATTCACCAATAATCGGTATCGGCGCTGAAAAAATCATAATCGGTCGACCTCTAAAAGATACACTCTAAACTGGATGAAGTGGCGAGTTCATTTGTGATAGACATGTCTCACTCTGTGGAGTTGTTTTTATTTCCTGTCATTTGTGGCATCAGGCACCCTAGAATGAAGTCTTTGTGCTTTATAATGGAAAAGTTATCACATTTGTGACTGTAAAAGGAAAAACTAATTTCAAAAGCCCTGGGATGAGGGCCGTTTGCATGTTAATGAGCATATTGAGCTTTTGCTCCTTTGTTACAGTCACCATGTTTTTCCTCCTTGTGTCCTCTGGTTGGATCTGAAATAAAATGATAATCATACGCATGATGACAAATAAGTTGTGACAACGGAGGACAAAGGGATATGCAGTCACCAGCAATTCTGTTTTTGCTTGTTTTTTTTTCTTGCACTGGAAATGTGGGAAGAATATAATTCATTTCTTCAATGATGTACAAAATGTACACAATACACGAAGGCCTAAATTATATACTCTATTAGATTATACTCTAATAAGCATTGTATACAGTATGTTTCATAAGAGGTTAACCTAATTGCTCATTCGTCTTTTAATTTTGACGTGCTGTCTAATGATTTGGAGTGAAACATAAGAGGAGGCTGATGTATGGGAGAATGAAAGGGCAGGTCAGCCAGCAATGTTGACAGTTGTCTTCAATACAAAATCTAACACTCGAAACTGGTCAGAGTGATAACGAATGGCACCCTTCCACTATGTGTGTATTAGGTTTGTTTGTGTGCTGGAGGTGTTATTGACTGTATTAAGGAAGAGCTACTCCTGTTTACTGCAGAGGCTCCTCTTATCAGGTAGCTGTACTCCTTCCCAGTTCCCACCTGAAGGAAGAGGGAGAAAACATGCTCAACCATCACGTCTCCAGTTCTACCCAGGACATCTCCTATATGGGCTGTATCGTGCAATCGGCATTCAACCCCTCTACTTCTCTGTTCTTTTGCCCCCTTTCTGTCACACACCCCTCCCCCGACTCCCCTTCCTTAGCCCCACTCCACCCACCTCCTTACCCGCCCCACTCTGTTTGAGATGTGGCCTGCCTGTGTAACTGGAGGGGGTTAGTGGAGGGGGTTGTATGGGTACAGAGATGAGAGGCTGAATCTCAATTAGCTTGAGTTTTTGCCTCTCAATACAGCAGCACAAATGGGCCAAAGAGTCTTGAGCTACAAGAGACGTCAGACAGGAAACAGGACCAGAAAATGTCACATTTTGTGGATTCGTTGTTTGAACGTATTTGCTATTTCATCTCAAATAAAAATCTATTTAGCATCTTTGAATAACCTTTATTGTTCCATTTGTTTTCTCTCTAAATTAATGTCAAAAAGGCAGAAATAATATAGATATGAGAGAAATCCAGCATCATGATTCATGCCTTAAACTGTAGCCATTATAATTGCTTATTGAACCAGATGAGAGCCGAGGCTTCTAAAGTCTTGACTTTACAGCAAAGTTAAACATATCACCTTAGCTTCGTTATGTTTTATGGAGAAAAATGAATGGCTGAAAACAAAACTGTCTAATTTACAAGGTTGTTGCTATAATCTTTGGCCCCTCTTTTGGGTTCTGTCAAGGCCTACATCATATTGACATTCTGTTGGCTCTCTTTCTGGTTAAACTTTCCATGCGTTCTTCAGCAGAAATCCTTTCTCAATACTTGATTGAATTATCCTCTTATGGGTGAACACCCTGTATAGAGTCATTTTCAAGGTTTATACAAATATGTCCACTCAATAGAACATTCAGTCAGAAAAGCAATAGTACAAACCCCATGTCTCTACCATATAAGGTTAAAAAGTTACATACAATGTCTTCACAGGCAGGATCAAAAAGTGGTCACTGCTCATAGAACTCTGTGGTGCTGCTCTGCGGCAGAACGTCGCTAACTTTGAATGTCAACTGACAACTGCAGGTTCGTGAGTGAAAACATCAGCTTTTTCTAAATGAAATCCGCTGAATACAAAACTAAATAGGGACTAAATACACTGCTCAAAAAAATAAAGGGAACACTTAAACAACCCAATGTAACTCCAAGTCAATCACACTTCTGTGAAATCAAACTGTCCACTTAGGAAGCAACACTGATTGACAATACATTTCACATGCTGTTGTGCAAATGGAATAGACAACAGGTGGATATTATGTCATGCAGGTGAAAGAGGACCCAAAAGCGACTTAACAGAAACAGAGTTTATTTAAGTCCAAACAGGGAATAACAGAAATCCTCTAGTCTGTAGAGGGGAATAACTGGAGAAGCGGCCACAGACTGCAGGTCGCTTCGGGTAGGCGCAGGCCGTAGTAGACAGAGACACCTGCTCACACGCAGCATCTGATGAAGGCAAAAACACGACAGGACAGGGCGATACACAATCACAGCAAAAACACGACAGGACAGGGCGAAACGCAATCACAGCATGGTGAATACTAAACAAGGAACCGACGGGACAGGAACGGAACACAAAGGAATAAATAGGGACTCTAATCAGGGAAAGGATCGGGAACAGGTGTGGGAAGACTAAATGATGATTAGGGGAATAGGAACAGCTGGGAGCAGGAACGGAACGATAGAGAGAAGAGAGAGCGAGAGAGTGAGAGAGGGGAGGGGGAGAGAGAGGGATAGAAAGAGGGAAAGAACCTAATAAGACCAGCAGAGGGAAACGAATAGAATGGGGAGCACAGGGACAAGACATGATAATAAATGACAAACATGACAGTACCCCCCACTCACCGAGCGCCTCCTGGCGCACTCGAGGAGGAATCCTGGCGGCAACGGAGGAAATCATCGATGAGTGAACGGTCCAGCACGTCCCGAGACGGAACCCAACTCCTCTCCTCAGGACCGTAACCCTCCCAATCCACTAAGTATTGGTGACCCCGTCCCCGAGAACGCATGTCCATGATCTTATGTACCTTGTAAATAGGTGCGCTCTCGACAAGGACGGGAGGGGGGGAGGGAAGACGAACGGGGGTGCGAAGAAAGGGCTTAACACAGGAGACATGGAAGACAGGATGGATGCGACGAAGATGTCGCGGAAGAAGCAGTCGCACAGCGACAGGATTGACGACCTGGGAGACACGGAACGGACCAATGAACCGCGGAGTCAACTTACGAGAAGCTGTCGTAAGAGGAAGGTTGCGAGTGGAAAGCCACACTCTCTGGCCGCAACAATACCTTGGACTCTTAATCCTGCGTTTATTGGCGGCTCTCACAGTCTTCCCCGCAGACAAAGGCAGACCGGTAATGAAGTCTAAGGCGATGTGAGACCATGGTCGAGAAGGAATGGGGAGCGGTCTGAGACGACCGGCAGGAGGAGAGTTACCCGACTTAGTCTGCGCGCAGTCCGAACAAGCAGCCACGAAACGGCGCGTGTCACGCTCCTGAGTCGGCCACCAAAAGCGCTGGCGAATAGACGCAAGAGTGCCTCGAACACCGGGATGACCAGCTAACTTGGCAGAGTGAGCCCACTGAAGAACAGCCAGACGAGTGGAAACAGGAACGAAAAGGAGGTTACTAGGACAAGCGCGCGGCGACGCAGTGTGCGTGAGTGCTTGCTTAACCTGTCTTTCAATTCCCAGACTGTTAACCCGACAACACGCCCATAAGGAAGAATCCCCTCGGGATCAGTAGAAGCCACAGAAGAACTAAACAGACGGGATAAGGCATCAGGCTTGGTGTTCTTGCTACCCGGACGGTAAGAAATCACAAACTCGAAACGAGCGAAAAACAACGCCCAACGAGCTTGACGGGCATTAAGTCGTTTGGCAGAACGGATGTACTCAAGGTTCTTATGGTCTGTCCAAACGACAAAAGGAACGGTCGCCCCCTCCAACCACTGTCGCCATTCGCCTAGGGCTAAGCGGATGGCGAGCAGTTCACGGTTACCCACATCATAGTTGCGCTCAGATGGCGACAGGCGATGAGAAAATAAGCGCAAGGATGAACCTTATCGTCAGACTGGAAGCGCTGGGATAGAATGGCTCCCACGCCTACCTCTGAAGCGTCAACCTCGACAATGAATTGTCTAGTGACGTCAGGAGTAACGAGGATAGGAGCGGACGTAAAACGTTTTTTTAGAAGATCAAAAGCTCCCTGGGCGGAACCGGACCACTTAAAACACGTCTTGACAGAAGTAAGAGCTGTGAGAGGGGCAGCAACTTGACCGAAATTACGAATGAAACGCCGATAGAAATTAGCGAAACCTAAAAAGCGCTGCAACTCGACACGTGACCTTGGAACGGGCCAATCACTGACAGCTTGGACCTTAGCGGAATCCATCTGAATGCCTTCAGCGGAAATAACGGAACCGAGAAAAGTAACGGAGGAGACATGAAAAGAGCACTTCTCAGCCTTTACGTAGAGACAATTCTCTAAAAGGCGCTGTAGAACACGTCGAACGTGCTGAACATGAATCTCGAGTGACGGAGAAAAAATCAGGATATCGTCAAGATAGACAAAAACAAAGATGTTCAGCATGTCTCTCAGAACATCATTAACTAATGCCTGAAAAACAGCTGGCGCATTGGCGAGACCGAACGGCAGAACCCGGTACTCAAAATGCCCTAACGGAGTGTTAAACGCCGTTTTCCACTCGTCCCCCTCTCTGATGCGCACGAGATGGTAAGCGTTACGAAGGTCCAACTTAGTAAAGCACCTGGCTCCCTGCAGAATCTCGAAGGCTGATGACATAAGGGGAAGCGGATAACGATTCTTAACCGTTATGTCATTCAGCCCTCGATAATCCACGCAGGGGCGCAGAGTACCGTCCTTCTTTTTAACAAAAAGAACCCCGCCCGGCCGGAGAAGAAGAAGGCACTATGGTACCGGCGTCAAGAGACACAGACAAATAATCCTCGAGAGCCTTACGTTCGGGAGCCGACAGAGAGTATAGTCTACCTCGAGGAGGAGTGGTCCCCGGAAGGAGATCAATACTACAATCATACGACCGGTGAGGAGGAAGGGAGTTGGCTGGGACTGACTGAAGACCGTGCGCAGATCATGATATTCCTCCGGCACTCCTGTCAAATCGCCAGGTTCCTCCTGAGAAGTAGGGACAGAAGAAACGGGAGGGATGGCAGACATTAAACACTTCACATGACAAGAAACGTTCCAGGATAGGATAGAATTACTAGACCAATTAATAGAAGGATTATGACATACTAGCCAGGGATGACCCAAAACAACAGGTGTAAACGGTGAACGGAAAATCAAAAGAAATAGTCTCACTGTGGTTACCAGATACTGTGAGAGTTAAAGGTAGTGTCTCAAATTTGATACTGGGAAGATGACTACCATCTAAGGCAAACATGGGCGTAGGCTTGTCTAACGGTCTGAAAGGAATGTTATGTTTCCGAACCCATGCTTCGTCCATGAAACAACCCTCAGCCCCAGAGTCAATCAAGGCACTGCATGTAGCACCCGAACCGGTCCAGCGTAGATGGACCGACATAGTAGTACAAGATCTAGATGAAGAGACCAGAGTAGTAGCGCTCACCAGTAGCCCTCCGCTTACTGATGGGCTCTGGCCTCTTACTGGACATGAATTAACAAAATGTCCAGCAACTCCGCAATAGAGGCACAGGCGGTTGGTGATCCTCCGTTCCCTCTCCTTAGTCGAGATGCGAATCCCTCCCAGCTGCATGGGCTCAGTCTCAAAGCCAGAGGAGGGAGATGGTTGCGATGCGGAGCAGGGAAACACCGTTGATGCGAGCTCTCTTCCACGAGCCCGGTGACGAAGATCTACCCGTCGTTCTATGCGGATGGCGAGAGCAATCAAAGAGTCCACATCTGAAGGAACCTCCCGGGAGAGAATCTCATCCTTAACCACTGCGTGGAGTCCCTCCAGAAAACGAGCGAGCAGCGCCGGCTCGTTCCACTCACTAGAGGCAGCAAGAGTGCGAAACTCAATAGAATAATCCGTTATGGACCGTTCACCTTGGCATAAGGAAGCCAGGGCCCTAGAAGCCTCCCTACCAAAAACTGAACGGTCAAAAACCCGAATCATCTCCTCTTTAAAGTTCTGGAACTTGTTAGAGCAATCAGCCCTTGCCTCCCAGATAGCTGTGCCCCATTCTCGAGCCCGGCCAGTAAGGAGTGAAATGACGTAAGCAACCCGAGCTCTCTCTCTAGAGTATGTGTTGGGTTGGAGAGAGAACACAATCTCACACTGCGTGAGAAAGGAGCGGCACTCAGTGGGCTGCCCGGAGTAGCAAGGTGGGTTATTAACCCTAGGTTCTGGAGGCTCGGCAGGCCAGGAAGTAACAGGTGGCACGAGACGTAGACTCTGGAACTGTCCAGAGAGGTCGGAAACCTGAGCGGCCAGGTTCTCCACGGCATGGCGAGCAGCAGACAATTCCTGCTCGTGTCTGCCGAGCATGGCTCCTTGGATCTTGACGGCAGTGTAACGAGCGTCTGAAGTCGCTGGGTCCATTCCTTGGTCGGTTCCTTCTGTCATGCAGGTGAAAAAGGACCCAAAAGCGACTTAACAGAAACAGAGTTTATTTAAGTCCAAACAGGGAATAACAGAAATCCTCTAGTCTGTAGAGGGAATAACTGGAGAAGCGGCCACAGACTGCAGGTCGCTTCGGGTAGGCGCAGGCCGTAGTAGACAGAGACACCTGCTCACACGCAGCATCTGATGAAGGCAAAAAACACGACAGGACAGGGCGATACACAATCACAGCAAAAACACGACAGGACAGGGCGAAACGCAATCACAGCATGGTGAATACTAAACAAGGAACCGACGGGACAGGAACGGAACACAAAGGAATAAATAGGGACTCTAATCAGGGGAAAGGATCGGGAACAGGTGTGGGAAGACTAAATGATGATTAGGGGAATAGGAACAGCTGGGAGCAGGAACGGAACGATAGAGAGAAGAGAGAGCGAGAGAGTGAGAGAGGGAGGGGGAGAGAGAGGGATAGAAAGAGGGAAAGAACCTAATAAGACCAGCAGAGGGAAACGAATAGAATGGGGAGCACAGGGACAAGACATGATAATAAATGACAAACATGACATATTATAGGCAATTAGCAAGACACCCCCAATTAAGGATTGGTTCTGCAGGTGGGGATCACAGACCACTTCTCAGTTCCTATGCTTCCTGGCTGATGTTTTGGTCACTTTTGAATGCTGGCGGTGCTTTCACTCTAGTGGTAGCATGAGACGGAGTCTACAACCCACACAAGTGGTTCAGGTAGTGCAGCTCATCCAGGATGGCACATCAATGCGAGCTGTGGCAAGAAGGTTTGCTGTGTCTGTCAGCGTAGTGTCCAGAGCATGGAGGTGCTACCAGGAGACAGGCCAGTACATCAGGAGACGTGGAGGAGGCCGTAGGAGGGCAACAACCCTGCAGCAGGACCACTACCTACGCCTTTGTGCAAGGAGGAGCAGGAGGAGCACTGCCAGAGCACTGCAAAATGACCTCCTGCAGGCCACAAATGTGCATGTGTCTGCTCAAACAGTCAGAAACAGACTCCATGAGGGTGGTATGAGGGCCAGACTTCCACAGGTGGGGCTTGTGCTTACAGCCCAACACCGTGCAGGACATTTGGCATTTGCCAGAGAACACCAAGATTGGCAAATTCGCCACTGGCGCCCTGTGCTCTTCACAGATGAAAGCAGTGTCACACTGAGCACATGTGAGAGACGTGACAGTCCGGAGACGCCGTGGAGAACGTTCTACTGCCTGCAACATGACCGGTTTGGCGGTGGGTCAGTCATGGTGTGGGGTGGCATTTCTTTGGGGGACCGCACAGCCCCCCATGTGCTCACCAGAGGTAGCCTGACTGCCATTAGGTACCGAGATGAGATCCTCAGACCCCTTGTGAGACCATATGCTGGTGCGGTTGGCCCTGGGTTCCTCCTAATGCAAGACAATGCTAGACCTCATGTGGCTGGAGTGTGACAGCAGTTCCTGCAAGAGAGGAAGGCATCGATGCGATGGACTGGCCCGCCCGTTCCCCAGACCTGAATCCAATTGAGCACATCTGGGACATCATGTCTCGCTCCATCCACCACAGACTGTCCAGGAGTTGGCGGATGCTTTAGTCCAGGTCTGGGAGGAGATCCCTCAGGAGACCATGCGCCACCTCATCAGGTGCATGCCCAGGCGTTGTAGGGAGGTCATACAGGCACGTGGAGGCCACACCCACTACTGAGCCTCATTTTGACTTGTTTTAAGGACATTACATCAAAGTTGGATCAGCCTGTAGTGTGGTTTTCCACTTTAATTTTGAGTGTGACTCCAAATCCAGACCTCCATGGGTTGATAAATTTGATTTCCATTGATAATTTTTGTGTGATTTTGTTGTCAGCACATTCAACTATGTAAAGAAAAAAGTATTTAATAAGAATATTTCATTCATTCAGATCTAGGATGTGTTATTTTAGTGTTCCCTTTATTTTTTTGAGCAGTCTATGGATTGATCACCCTGTTGCTGGCCGCCTTTGAGGAGGGTGTATAGTGTGAAAGGCCGAAACACCCTAGGAACCAAAGGTACACTACTGACGATGCGCTCCCCAAATTTCACCATGCTCACTGTTCATTAACTCTTGGAAGTGCTTGCACAAAGGATAGTAACATCTCATCCTGTGTTCTTGGAATCTGAATTACAAAGCAAACAGACTGAATTTCAATATCCACCCACCGCGAAGACTAGCAGTTCCAGTTTTCATTGTGCATTTCTGATTATTTCCCTTTAAGTCGGCGTAGAAACAGCCCCTCTCAAGGTAGATGATTGCCAATATAGGCAATGAAAGGATCTGTGCCCAGATTCACAAAACATTTCTTACGCAAAAACGTTAGAAGCTTATTAAAAAAAATAATAAGTGCAATTCCTCAACAATCTTAAGATTTTATGATTTTCTTCAAAGATATCTTACATGAATTAAACATGTTGGTTCTTCCTTTATAAGTGGTGTCATACTGCAGCACAGCTTGCGGGCAGCCGCACAATTCTATGGCACGCTATTTAAGTGACACGTTATTTAAGTGTCAGCCATTTTTACCATTAATGGTAGCTAATGCTAGTTTGCCCACCAGAGACATATAGCTGTAGGCCTAAGAGTCAAAGGGAGCCTTGGCTAATGGGGTTCAGTTAGGACAATATGGCACTGTACAAAGTGTTTCTATTCCAAGAAAACGAATATGCATTTGTAACTATAGCTGTTTTAGCATAACTTACTTATTGGCATGAAGGCCCACTTAAATATAGAGTACTTCAATCAATCACTCATTAATTTGTGTATGTCATCACACATCATACAAGTCATCCATGTCTTTAAATATAGTCAAGCATTTTAGTTATAAAACTAAATAACAATGGGAGCCTTCATTAATTTTACTATCACGGCTAAAGCGATTTAACTAAGGGTTTCAGTTAGGAACATATGGCGCTGTACAACATGACCGGTCAGGAGTAAGCCTAAGCTACTAAGTGACTGCGAGTGTAGGGCAAAATAATACTTACATTTCCATATAAACATCTGATTCATTTATAAAGACCAGTCCCCATGCTCTGTCATTCAGCGATATTTATTCCTATAGTAATTCGTTATGGATCCATCTAGATTTGGTAAGAAAACAGTGCATTTGGTGGGCTATGCAAAATATATGGGAGAAGTGCCATGCCTCGCAAACATCCATTAACCTCTCCTCACAAGTATTACTAGCATTTTCCAACCAAGCATTAGCGTCATGAAAGTCAGAAATAACAATAAAATAAATTGCTTACCATTGAAGATATTTCTCTGGTGGCAATGCCAAGTGTCCTATCTACACAGTGAATGTTTGTTTTGTTTGATAAAATCCATATTTATAGCCTAACATGAAACATTTGTAAACCGCTTGCATCATGATTTCCGTCTCATTCAACTTTGGAAGATGCGTTCGTGGTAATTACACACACTAAACAAATGTTTATCCAGCCATGGTTGGTTTCATTGCAATCCTCTGGTTGTTACTAACACAACCATACTTGATGGTTCGTTTCCCGGGACATTTTTCCCTGAAGAAAAACAATTTGAAAACACCAATCAATGACATCATTGTGCACCAATGGTAGGACTGGTCTATCGTTGATTGACAGTATTTTGGCCCAATGACCACTGATCATCTTGAAATCTAGCTTGGAAGATAGCCAATGAGCTGAGGTAAACGGCAATATGTCATCGTTATACATTTGAATACCAGCCTTTGTCGTAAACTCTGGCGTAAAACAGGTTCATTCGCCATTGCAAATCCTACTTGACGGAGCCACGGGTGTTATGCATAGCAGTACATATAACAATAGCATTTTCAACAAGTTTATATATTCAAAATATGGCGAATAAATCAGGAAAAGCTAAAACAAAGTCTAGGTATACAGATTTAGAGGAAATAGATAAATACGTCGTCAGGCGTGTGAAGGACGGTGCCAGGGCATGGACCACAAAAAATGTCCCCGTTCCAGCTGCTGTGAAGGACTACAACAAGAGCATGGGAGGTGTGGACCTGTCAGATGCGCTGATAGGATACTACAATGTTCTCCACAAGACCATTAAATGGTACAAGACATTTTTCTATCATTTCATTGACATTGCTGTGGTGAATGCCTTCATCCTCCAGAAGGAAATGGCTAAGAGCTGTGGATAGTCCCCCATCTCACAGCTAGCTTTCAGGGAGCTGCTCATCCAGGAGCTTGCTAGCTACAGCAAGTCCACTGTATATTTTGTAAATATATATATATATATATATATATATATATATATATATATATATATATAAATTTGGGGGGGGGGGTGTTAGAATAGCATTTATGTATTTTGTATATAGTTCTTTCCTTCAAAATGTATCACTGTACCAATTCGGCCACTTGGGTACATTTGGGTACATTTGTGTGGGACACCTGGGTGACTTCATGCTCAATGTCATGTACCTCGCTCATTTTTGAAGTTATCTGTCCAAAACTTTGCTCAGCAATTGTTGCCATCTTTTGTTCTTCATTCAAATCATCCACAGCATCTTATCTGTATGTTTGGCTGTTCTTGATCATTTGAAAGATGATGCAGCAACAATAAAAAACAGAAAACTTATGTTTATTTCCTTGTATTTTCTTCTACCAGATCTATTGTGTTATATTCTCCCACATTCAATTCACATTTCCACAGAAGCCACAGTGTTTCCCTTCAAATGATCCCAAGAATATGCATATCCTTGCCTCTGGGCCTGAGCTACAGGCAGTTAGATTAGGGTATGTCTTTAGGCGGAAATTGAGAAGAAGGGGGGGGGGACCCCAAAGAAGTTAATACTGTACATTTAAAGTCTCTAAACTCGGCAAGAGTCTATTGTCCTGCTGATTGCCCATCAAGGGTGGATCGATTCTAGCCCATCAAGGACATGTTGTTTGCAGAGTCCACAAATAGGAGGTGGAGATCCAGAGCTCACAGGTGTGCCTGGCATGGATTGTGACTCCATCCCATTCCTCGCCCTATTCAATGCGTCATTCCCTGTCTGACTCTCCGCCAATGCCGCCTGACTCTCCGCCAATGACGAGTGACTCTCTGCCAATACCACCTGGCTCTGGAGAAATGCATCAGCTGATTAATTTTACAATCACAGCTAAAACGATTTAATTAAGGGTTTCAGTTAGGAAAATATGTCACTGTACAACGGGACCAGTCGGGAGTAGGCCTAAGCTACTAAATGACAACAAGTGAAGAGCCAAATAATCCTAACATTTCCAAATCAAAATCTGATTGATTTGTCAATCAATTTTTCCTATTGTCCTGCTGATAGTTGAAAGAAACATCTGCATTTTGAAATAGTATTTTTATCATAATTTTATTAACGAAAGCATAAATACTGTACAGTATATCCTTGATCTGACATGTTGTGGTTGCATGAGGTTTGGAGTTAGAAATGTAAACCTTTAGAGTACTTTTTTTTGGTAAAGGCTGTCCTGCTAATAGCCCATCCCGGAAACGTTGTTTTCAGAATTCACAGCCCGCTACGCTTGTGAAAAACAAAATGACTCAAGCTGTCCATCACTACTGTAAATAAAAACAGAATAACTAAGGGGATTTTATATAATTATAATGCAGGGTTAATAATAATAATAAGCGTTGGATAATAGATCGGATCTCGGAACTCATTATACATTTTTATCACAATTTTCTTTAACCTATTTTGGTCTTTAATGCTGGCCCGACAGACAAGTTCCTTACTTCCCTTCCACTTGATAAAGTTTTTGATCAATTAGTATATTTAAGTTTAATCACAATATCGGTTGTATTATTTCTTTGGTCTTTTCTGGATTAAACTGAAATTGCAAGCAACTTTCTATGGCTTTATTTTCAAATAACCGAAAGTGAGCGGTTGTAATCTGAATAAAAGCTATTCTTGAACATGGGGTGAGACATTCTTACTAATTTGTAAATAAAGCCAGTTTGTTCTTTACAATTTTGTTTTTAGAGGGAGAGAAATCAAAAGCCCACCGTGCCCATTTTTCGAAAATCGTCAATCCACATGTCAAGTGTAATTCCCCCAAGTTCTCCTAATATGTAAATAAATTATCAAATTTAAGATGGCGAATAGTATATTCATTACCGGAGATAAATAACAAAGTGTGCGCCCTTACCGGAACATGCTACAAACACTACAGCCAAAATGGGAGCCACTTACAAAAACTACAAATTCTAGCTCATTTTTCAAAAAACAAGCTGAAACTCTTTTGAGAGACTGTTGACATTTAGTGGAAGCCCTAGGAACTGCAATCTGGGAGGTATTCCTTTTATATTCCCATTGCCGGCCATTATGATCAGTGGTAAGGTGGGGAAAAACATTCTGGATGGATTGTCCTCAGGTTTATGCCTGCCATATCAGTTCTGTTATACTCAGACATTATTTTAACAGTTTTGGAACATTTAGAGTGTTTTCTATCCAGTACAACCAATGATATGCATATTCTAGCTTCTGGGCCTGAGTAACAGTCAGTTTACTTTGGGCACCTCATTCATCTAAACTTCCGAATACTGCCTCCTATCCCGAAGAAGCTAACTCCAGGACTACCAACAGTTTGTTGTTGCCTGATACAGGACTCTAGTGCCAGAGACTGACTGAAAACACCTCCATTAATTTACAATAATATAGTCAATTTGTGCCACAGTTTAGACTACTGATAGATCAGCGGTCTAACTTCTCCCTTGTGATAGTGCAGTGCAATTACAGAATGCCACCCATCTATCACTAATGGCATAAGCTCGTAACTTTTAAAGGAAGAACCACTGTAGACGCTGGAAGTTGAGAAGCAGGTGATAAGTTTAATATAAGAAATAACATGGAATGATACAACGTAGGAGTAGCGTCTTGACATGAACAGAAACAATACTGCTTGGGGAAGGAACCTAAGGGAGTGCCAGATAAGGGGGGGGGTAATTGAGTCCAGGTGTGCTTAATGATGGAGTGCAGGTGCACATGAGGACTGGTGATTAGTAAACTGCCAATGTTGAATGCCGGAAGGGGGAGGAGTAAACGTGACAGTACTGAGGGAGGGAGAGAAGTGACGCTTCCAAAGAAGGTTTTCCAGATGGATGGCCATCGTGATGAGTGCAGCCAAGGAGAGGTTGTCGTCTCGACAGACCAGTCCCGTCTGAACCTCCTCAAGCAGTTCCTCTTCTGAATAGCGTACGAAGCACCATCTCATTCCAACCGCTGGATGCTGCCATTGTCCGGAAGGTTAGCGTGTACTCGGCAGCCGCCTGGTCCTCCTTCCCTAGTTGGAGTAGGCGCTCACCCCCCCTCTCTGCTCTCTGGTGGAGGATCGAAGATACCTCTGAAACGAGCCATGAACCCATCATACGAATCCAGCTCCTCTTGTCCATTGGCCCATTCCAACGCCCGCCCAGTCAGCAGAGAAATAACTGTGGCAGCCTTGGACCTCTCAGTGGTAGGAGCTCCCAACTGCTTCGCAAGATAGAGAGAGCACTGTAGTAGAAAGCCCCATTTAGATGGGGTGCCATCATTTATCTGGGATGGACAAATGGGCATCGCTGGCCTGGGCAGGTTACTGAATGGGCTGGTGTGCTGTCTTGACTGGTGGTAGAGTATCCTCCGCTAGGTGAAGGCAACGCCTCTCGGGTATGTTTGAGGCATTGAACACTGAAGAACCTCTTCCATACCCATCCCCAGTTTTGCCAGCTGGTCATGGTGTTGCTGAAGTAGGTATCCCTGCTCATCGACCGTCAGATGTTCTGATTTCCTGCTGCTTCCATTTTGTGAGGCAGTATTCTGTCATGTAGACCCTGGGAGCTGAGAAGCAGGTGGTAACTTTAATATAACAAATAACGATACACTGTAGGCATCTAGACATGAACAACAGAAACAATACTGCCTGGAGAAGGAACCTAAGGGAGTGCCAGATAAAGGGAAGGTAATGAGTGAGGTAATGGAGTCCAGGTGTGCTTAATGATGAAGCACAGGTGCGCATAATGATGAAAGCCAGGTGAGCGTAATGATGGTTCCCAGGACCTGTGATTAGTAAACCGGCAATATTGAACGCCTGGAGTGGAGGAGCATTAGTAGATATGACAAAGGGTTTAGCCATCTTGGAATAAAGAACATTTCCAATAACTTTATTTTCAATAATCAAATTTCTTCTTAACTTTTTGCTTAAGGAGAAACATAAGAAATAGCTAAATAAAATGTCCAAGAACCTTTTTGAGGAATAGCAACTTTGCTTAACTTTCTTCTTAAGTCTTTAAGGAAAATTGGCAGTTAAGAAGAGATTTCTTCTTAAGAAGGGTTTGTTAATCGCAGATTAATCGCAGATGGAGGTGAAAATTGTGAAGGTATCAAGTTGATTTGGATTTTGCTCATTTAACTTGTATTCTTTAATTCTGTACATGGAAATTGAACCACAAAAGTTGTATTCATATGCACTAAGTCATCACACACTGCCTTTTATCCGCAACAGGTCAATTTGATGGAAACACATCTCTGGTGGCAAAATGCGCAAATTGTTTTTATTCGGATTTGGATGGAAACCTAGCTACTGACAGTGTTAAATTTAACACTGTCCCAGTGTCTATACGGATCCACACTTTTCACTGTTAAATTAATACACTGATTAGTGTAAAGGCTTATTTTTCAAATTTCCCAGAGTACCTTGCCTTTCTGGTGAATTGTAGAGTTACCCCCCATGACTGTATTTGTTAGTGACAAAGACATGGTCGTTGCAGTCTCTTTTTTTCGTCCTTTTTCTTTCACCAAGTGAGATCTTAAGCAAATATGTCATTAAAGTTAAATTATTCGACACAAAATTATTTAATAAGGCATTATTTTGAGGGCCTGAATCTGCTGGTTTTCAGGCCTGCAAGTCACATTATACTGGCTTGCAAAGCGAAGTGTAATTCCTCTTGGATTCCATCCAGAGTGGGGAAGTGTTAAGACATGATACTACCTAAACCATCTTAACTGGAACAATTTGTTTAGAAAAATGTATGGTTTCAAAAAATATATTTGAGTAGCATAAGATTAATGAATCCAGGGTTTCTCAAACTCGGTCCTTGGCCCCCCCCCCTCTGGGTGCACATTTTATTTTTTGCTCTAGCATTACACAGCTGATTCAAATAATCAAAGCTTGATGATAAGTTGTTTATTTGAAGCAGCCGTGTAGTGCTAAGACAAAAATCAAAACGTGCACCCAAATTAACACCAGCACTTGGGTTATTTTACACCAATGAGTGTTAATTTGACACTTACAGAGTTAATTTAACACTTGAATCAACACTAGAAATGTTACACTGAAAAATCTAAACTAGGTAACACTGGCCAACTTGCTGTGTGGCTTTAATAAAATGATAGTTACAGATTTCAATATTTTAACATGTGTAGGGCCCTATGAAATCTGTTGTATTTTTTGCCTGATTCTGTTTAGTTTTTCCCAAATTCCGTTTCCATTTTCCCACCAGTTTTTAAGGTGTTCGCTTTCAAAATCACACTTTTTAAAGAGAAAAACAACAGAATTGGATGCTGTAAGTCCACAACAATGATTAAACCGCATCAGGAGACCACTTTTGAGGTCTGGGAAAAATAGAAGAAATTTGGAATTTGGGTATAGTTACCCTTTAATGCAAGTGCAAACAAGAAAGAGACCGTTGTTTGGTTTGCAATTCTTCTGTAACACTCATGTGAATGCAGAGTTTGCAAAACAAATGGCCACTGGATTGCTGCAAATAATCATGATATCATTCTGCCAGGTACACATAGGCTACTAGGCTACTTTGTAACATTTAATTTAGACCGTTTTTGGGAAAGCCTTTCCATCTCTACCAGAAGGAGGTTATAATTAGCATCATCGTAGCCATACTGAATGTGTGCACCACACACACAGACAAGGGCATTCCTGTGCCTTTTCAGAAAGTTGCAAGAAAACAAGAATCACTGATTCATTTTGTTCATGTCTTATGACCAACTTGGGAAAATGAATGTATTTTCAAAACAATAGTTGATTTCCTACTAAGTTTAACACATGTTCTAATATTGTTAAATCCCGTTTTAATGTCTGGATTCTGTGATTCCATCCACGTTTTCTGCGATGCGTATTTTATGGGGACCTACATGTCGGCCCTACATTTATCTTATCTTGGCCAATCCATCCAATCATCATTGTACATGCTTCTATGCTTTTAGCCAAACCTATGTTAGCTAGTTAATTTGGTTTGCTTTGTCATGCACAAATGCCTTGTGTTCATTCTCCTAAAGTGAGATGCATGTGGACCACCAATCAAGTGCTTTCTAGCTGATCTACTGAGATGTTTTTAGATGCGGTCCCTCTCTTTTGTTCTCTCTGACTGTGCTCTGTTCTGGACCAGTCGACCATGTGGATTTCCCGATCTGTCACTTAGGGTCCCATATGCAGTGAGTCTGAGGACTCACTTTTGGATGGAGGAACATTTTGGATGGATGCAGTGCTATCTGGTCATAGAGAGGATGGGTAGTTGAAATAGCCTATGTAGGTGTCGGATCATAATTCGACCCATTTTTTCGCTGGTGTAAAATAATCCTGCAGCAGGAGGATTTTTTTTTATTTGTATGTATGTAAATGTAATTTCTAATGGGAAATTCGTTTTGATAGGGTGCACTGTAGGCTATAGTTTACGTGTGAGATGTAGTGAGAGAAGAATAACTGCGGGTTTTCAGTTCATTTAAATCGCAAGGATCATTTAAATTTCCTGTTGCGCAGTACAATTCTCTGTGACAACAGAGTGATCAAATTAGGATACAACATCTGTACATGAGGTATTCCTGGATCTAGAATTGAGACTAAAAGTCCAACCGTATTGTGATGAGTATAACTTTGGAGTATAACTTCAGCAAGTGTTTTCTCTGTGCTGTATTTTCCTTCCAAAAGTCAGTTGGTGAATTGACAGTTGAGGGTGGATGCATTTGACTGCGCTGTTAAGACCTGATTTCTTATTTTTGTGTTGCTTTGTTTATGCAGGGCAGGCAATTGGCAGGCGTTCCAAGTCTAGTACACCATGCTTGGAGGGGGCGGGGGTGTCTATTGGAGCGCCAACTATTTGCTTCCAACAAAAGACACTGGGCAAAATATAGTCTGTCAGGATTTACATGTGCTTCAATCGTCACCAAAACATATCGACGAGCCTACAACCTTTTTTTCTCTGCTTTATTTTCTGACGTCTTTCAGGATATTTTATCCAGTATTTATTTGAAGGCTCTAAAAGTATTTAATGTCTCGGAATTAGCTCTTCAATTATATGAAGTTTGAATCCAGCAACTCTCTCAGTCTTTATTCAATGACAACATGGTTGGAGTCAGAAGGCTAAGTAGCCAGTGCATTACTATACTATTTCAGCTAGCCTGCATGCATAAACAGCCCCACACCAGGAAGGGAAAGCAGTTGCAGCTTTGGTATTTCCCCAGGAGGATACATAAGTGTAATTTTATATTTTTCACTCTCCAGCCATATCCCCATCCCCATGAATAGGATCACAAAGAAAATATGCTGTGTATGTATGAGTACAACAGCAATTTTATCTCTCCCTCTGTCTTTTGGCCGCTCTCTGGGCAAGATCATTTTGCAATTAGAGGCAGTTCAAAATGTACTGGGGGTGGGGGGGGGGAATAGGAAGTGTTATAAAACATTTTTTTGCTTTGGGGTTTTTGTGGTTTACATTCCCCATTTTACATATTTTACTACATCATTTCTTTCATATAGCCAAATTCCCTCTTGTACTTGCATGTGCCTCTCTTATCTAAGTGTTTTGGGACTTCCCTTATGCACTAAGCTTTTCTGCAAATTATACAGTCAACTCTATCTTGACCTCTATCCACAGTGACAATAGTGGTAAGTGGATCGTTTGTCCAGATCTGCAATAGGTTAACAAGCAATCATACCCAGGGCTGTTGCGGTGACCATATTACCGCCACACCGGCGGTCCCCGTCCATGAATGCAGTCAAATTCCACATGACGTTTAGTCACGGTTATTAGGCTTCTCCAAACTCTGATGCTGCTGATGGTCATTAGTAGCCTACCTAACTTGCTAACTGCCTGGTACTCAGCACTATATTGTTCCTCTAATCACTCTGACATCAATGCAAATGTTATTGAAAATCTAATCAAACACTTCATGAGAGCCCATGAGTTCATGTTGCGCAACATTTCTATAGGCAGAGTGATGGCCTCCATTAAAAAGAATAGGATAGGTCTGCTATATTTATTTAATAATATAATAATAATAATAATATATGCCATTTAGCATCTTTATCCACAGGAGTCATGTGTGCATACATTCTACGTATGGGTGGTCCCGGGGATCGAACCCACTACACTGGCGTTACAAGCGCCATGCTCTACCAACCTTCCTAATATTAAGCACATTGCTTATCTTTACAACAGGAGTATAGCCTACCTGGTGTTAACCGATCAACACAGAATAGTCGCATGTTCACACTCCCTCAAATCTTTTGGAGAAAATATCATTTATATTTTTTTCAGCTGTGTTCAATTGTATTCTTCATACTATAGAATAGTACAAAATAATGATACGGAATTCTAAGCAAATCTTGTCTGCTAAATGAGCTAGTGTAGCCCACAGCTATTTGTTATAGCCACATCAGGACCTGTTACAGACCTATATCCATTCTGCCCTGCCTATCTAAGGTCTTCGAAAGCCAAGTCAACAAACAGGTCACTGACCATCTCGAATCCCACCGTACCTTCTCCGCTATGCAATCTGGTTTCCGAGCCGGTCACGGGTGCACCTCAGCCACACTCAAGGTACTAAACGACATCATAACCGCCATCGATAAAATACAGTACTGTGCAGCCGTCTTCATCGACCTTGCCAAGGCTTTCGACTCTGTCAATCACCAGATTCTTATCGGCAGACTCAGTAGCCTCGGTTTTTCGGATGACTGCCTTGCCTGGTTCACCAATTACTTTGCAGACAGAGTTCAGTGTGTCAAATCGGAGGGCATGCTGTCCGGTCCTCTGGCAGTCTCTATGGGAGTGCCACAGGGTTCAATTCTCGGGCCGACTCTTTCCTCTGTATATATCAATGATGTTGGTCTTTGCCGTGGGCGATTCCCTGATCCACCTCTACGCAGACGACACCATTCTATATACTTTCGGCCCGTCATTGGACACTGTGCTATCTAACCTCCAAACGAGCTTCAATGCCATACAACACTCCTTCCGTGGCCTCCAACTGCTCTTAAACGCTAGTAAAACCAAATGCATGCTTTTCAACCGATCGCTGCCTGCACCCGCATGCCCGACTAGCATCACCACACTGGATGGTTCCGACCTTTAATATGTGGACACCTATAAGTACCTAGGTGTCTGGCTAGACTGCAAACTCTCCTTCCAGACCCATATCAAACATCTCCAATCGAAAATCAAATCAAGAGTCGGCTTTCTATTCCGCAACAAAGCCTCCTTCACTCACGCTGCCAAGCTTACCCTAGTAAAAATGACTATCCTACCGATCCTCGACTTCGGCGATGTCATCTACAAAATCACTTCCAACACTCTACTCAGCAAACCGGACGCAGTTTATCACAGTGCCTTCCGTTTTGTCACTAAAGCACCTTATACTACCCACCACTGCGACTTGTATGCTCTAGTCGGCTGGCCCTCGCTACATATTCGTCGCCAGACCCACTGGCTCCAGGTCATCTACAAGGCCATGCTAGGTAAAGCTCCGCCTTATCTCAGTTCACTGGTCACGATGGCAACACCCATCCGTAGCACGCGCTCCAGCAGGTGTATCTCACTGATCATCCCTAAAGCCAACACCTCATTCGGCCGCCTGTCGTTCCAGTACTCTGCTGCCTGTGACTGGAACGAATTGCAAAAATCGCTGAAGTTGGAGACTTTTATCTCCCTCACCAACTTCAAACATCAGCTATCTGAGCAGCTAACCGATCGCTGCAGCTGTACATAATCTATTGGTAAATAGCCCACCCATTTTCACCGACCTCTGTCAGGATTTGGCCAGGGTTGTTCCGGTTTTTGGTCACTAGATGCCCCCATTGTGCCTTTTGACCTTTTGTTTTCCTTTGATCCCCATTATTATTTGCACCTGTGCCTCGTTTCCCCTGATTGTATTTAAACCCTATGTTTTCCTCTGTTCTTTGCTCTGTGTTTGTATGTTAGCACCCAGCCCTAGTACTCTGAGAACTCTTGTTGATCCCGGTGGACTCTCCTTGTGGATTTACCTTTTTTGTCTTGGAGGATTACCTTTGTTCTTGTAGGATTCCTTTTGAGGTTGTGGAGTTACATGTTTTCCTGAAGAACTTCACTTTTACTTCATTAAATACACCGTCTCAAGTACTGCTGTGTCTGCCTCATCTTCTGGGTTCTGCCGACTATTCGTGGCTCAGTTGGTTAAGTGACTGTTTCTCACTCCGGAGACCCGGGTTCGTAACCGGGTCCTGACAGACCTCATCCCCACAGTTTTTATTTATTTACTTTTCTGCTCTTTTGCACACCAATATCTCTACCTGTACATGATCATCTGATCATTTATCACTCCAGTGTTAATCTGCAATATTGTAATTATTCCCCTACCTCCTCATGCCTTTTGCACACATTGTATATAGACTCCCCTTTTTTTATACTGTGTTATTAACTTGTTAATTGTTTACTCCATGTGTAAATCTGTGTTGTCTGTTCACACTGCTATGCTTTATCTTGGCCAGGTCGCAGTTGCAAATGAGAACTTGTTCTCAACTAGCCTACCTGGTTAAATAAAGGTGAAATAAATAAAAAACATGGATAACTCAGGGTATGCTATTCTGGTCTTCTGAAATAGACTATGTTTTCTTCATATCATGCTTCTTTAGAACTGTCTAAAATAAATTATGGATTTATTGTGAAGGTGTAGGCTATATTACATGGATTTATTATACTTTTTAAAATGTAGATGTTCCAAAGGTCTGCATCAGTGGCTTGTAGGCGTGTGGAAGCCAGGAGATGCTAAATGTGTTTATGTTAATTAACGGTCAATTACCGTGAGACAGTTATTTGCTTGATAATCACCGGCTGACGAAATTTTGTGACCACCACAGCCCTAACTAAACATACCACACATAAAATTATTCAAATCTGCACCAATTGTCTATATAAATCCATAAGAACATAGAGGTAGCTGATAGGCAGCGGAGAGGCCAGGTGCGTCATTGGGCATGAAAGAGCAGTCAAGACATGAGACACACAGCTCAAAAAGCTCCCCTATTTATTTGATTTAGGCCATACAAATTTGATTTACTATATAACGCATGCCCCTCTTTACATTTCTCAAAATAGTAAAAACTAATGAATAAATAGTGACTAATTTAATTCATATGAAAATATTTTAACTATTTTTGACAAATTGAATGATGCGCTTCAGGGTCCGGTTAAATCACGGTGAATTGAATCATGGGAATCTAAATAATAATTTGTGAATTGCAAACAGTTGTAACGGATCTTGTCCTCCTCTTCTGAGGAGGAGTAGAGAGAAGGACCGGAGGACCAATTTGCAGCGTGGTAAGTGTTCATTATGTAATATTTAATGAATCAAAACTGAACACTGAAATACAAAAAACAATAAAGTGAAAGAACGAATACCGAAACAGTCCTGTCTGGCGACATACACAAAGACAGAAAATAAACACCCACAAAACACAGGAAAAAGGCTACCTAAGTATGATTCTCAATCAAACGACACCTGCCTCTGTTTGAGAACCATACTTGGCCGAACACAGAAACCAACATAGAAAAACAAACAGACTGCCCACCCCAACTCACGCCGCAAAACCTGAACCTATAGGGGAGAGTCTGGGTGGGCGTCTGTCTGCGGTGGCGGCTCTGGCGTGAGACGTGGACCCCACTTCACCATAGTTTTTCTCCACCTCCGTGGCCTCTTAAAAACAGCGACCCTCGCCGCCGACCTCGGACTGGGGACCCAAGCCACGGGCACCGAATGGACGGGAGATTCCAGCAGCGCTGGACAGGCTGGGAGACTCCGGCAGCGCCGGACAGGCGGGAGCACCTGTAGGGAGGAGACAGAGAGACAGCCTGGTGCGTGGGGCTCTCACAGGGCCCACCAGGCTGGGGAGACCTACAGGAGGCCTGGTGCATGGAGAAGGCACCGGATGGACCGGGCTGTGGGGGAGCACTGGAGCTCTGGTGCGCAGCCTTGGCACCACTCCTCCAGGCTGGATGCCCACTTTAGCCCGGACCCTCCCGAGTGCAGGCACAGGTTGAACCGGGCTGTGGGTAAGCACTGGAGCTCTGGTGCATACCACTCACACCTCTCCCTTCGGCTCAATACCCACATTCACCCGGCACGGGCGGAGCGCAGGCATAGAACGCACTGCACCCTCCCAGCGCCTTGGAGACACAGAACGCAGCCCCAGCGCAGGATACCCTGGACCAAAACGGCATACTGGAGACCAAACACGCTGGGCTGGCACAACACGCTCTGGCTGGATGCCTACTCTCGCATGGCACTTGCGGGGGGCTGGCTTATAGCCCACCAGGCTATGAGCACGTACTGGCGACACTGTGCGTTTGACAGCATAATACGGTGCCTGACCGTAAGCACGAGGAGTGGGCTCAGGTCTCCAACCTGACTCTGCCCCACTCCCCGTGTGCCACTCCCCCCACAAAAACAAATTTGGGGGCTGCCTCTCGTGCCTGTTGCGCTGCCGTGCTGCCTCCTCATATCGGCGCCGCTCAGCTTTCGCTGCCTCCAGCTCTGCCTTGGGGCGGCGATATTCCCCAGCCTGTACCCAGGGTCCCTTGCCGTAAAGTATCTCCTCCCATGTCCAGGATTCCGGAGATCGCTGCTGCCCGATACCACGCTGCTTGGTCCTTGGTTGGTGGGTGTTTCTGTAACGGATCTCATCCTCCTCTTCTGAGGAGGAGTAGTGAGAAGGATCGGAGGACCAATTTGCAGGAGGACCAACTCACGCCCTGGCCATACTAAAATAAAGACAAAACAAAGGAACTAAGGTCAGAACGTGTAAAATAACAGTAAAAAAATAACAGAACAGTAAAATTAAAATAAAGTAGCTGTAGCCTTCCATTGGAGTTGTTTTGCTGCAAAACTCATTTTGTAAATACAGTTGGCATTCGAAAATTATTCTAAGTTTTTTTCCACCTCATCAAACTACACACAATATCCCATAATGACAAAGCAATGTAAGTAATGTAACACAATTTGGAAAAAGTAAAGGTGTCTGAAAACTTCCCGAATACACTGTACTTTAAGTAGATTTGGACATAATATTTATGGGACTTTGCAACGGCTCTATCGGCTCTATAAAATCTGTGGTGCACGCTGAAACAGTATTTTCAATGTTTTACCTCCAAACCCTACCCAATTAAATGTTGATTGCAAAGTTGGCCTACCTGACATAATGACATCATCATGATTTGTATCAATCAGGTGTACATTTGTTTTGCATACTCTACCATCACATGTGCAGTACAGAAACCTGACAGAATCACTGCTAGCCTAACACCTGACACCAATATAGTGGATTAGATGGGTACTATGACTGGGACTCAAACCCTAGACCCTGTCACTGTCATTCCTGAAAATGACTTTGTCACAATCCTCACAATGAGGGTGTCAGGTAGCCTAGCAGTTAAGAGCGTTGGGCCAGTAACTGAAGGTTCTCCCAAATGACAAATTTAAAATGTAATGATACTATTCCTACTAAATGGGTTAACACTATTGCCACGATGCATAGGGTGTTTGCTTTTCACGCCAACGACCCAGTTTCACTTCCCCGTTCTCCCATTTGCTACATTGGTCTCAGAAGTAGGATGGCGGCCGTGCAGCCTTCAGAACGCATGGCTCAGACCTCAATTGAGGACCAATTGAGGGTCTAATCTCAACAGATTATAGAAAAGCAGAGTACAGGACAGTCTGGCTGTATTTTTACTTCTGATACTGATCGCTTTCTGTGGCAGATCATCATTATCCCAAGTCGTCCTGTAGTCACATAGGCCTATGCTCTCAGCAGGCCCAGTTATTCAGGAAAGCTTAACTCGCATTCTGCCTCCTTTCCAATCCGAGCTGCTATTCCTTGACCTGTAACCTTGAACACTTCAGTATAGGCTAAATATGTCATTTAACTTTTAAAATGTATTACCTTTTATGTGTGGCATAAACACAACCAGTCACAATGTTTTAATCAAATTAGGCTACTTCAAAAGTCTACTGTAAACTACCTGCGCACATTCATCCATGCCACTCTTAACATAATTCCAGCATCCAAACTGCGCACCGGCCATTCGATGAATGGAAAGAGACATCTGTTAAAAAACACAAGTTTAATGACATTTGGATATTGTCAAGCCAAGCCTTCAATACAGAGTAGGGAGGGATGTATTTTCTGTTTGTCGAGATTGACATACTCTATTTGATAGTGTCGTTTAAAACGCAAACAATGACGAAGCACTCATCGCTTTGCAGTGGTCCGACAGACGATTACGTGAAACCCAGAATGCATTGTATATCAACAAACATGGCTCCACACATAGCCGGAATTAGCTTAGCTCATCATAATCAGTACAAGCTTCAAAAAAGTATTTTACAAACATAATATGTGCCCATTACAATCTTTGCAAGAATCGGAATGCATGATTTATCACTGGTACTTGAAAAACGTGAATAAACAGTAAATATATCAATAATTACCACACAAATCATTTTCTGTTAGTGATTTATTGATACAAATGGCGCGTGCAGGCAGTAAATCACATAACCTCTCATCCCCACTCTGAGCCATTCGGTGTTGTTGTTTATGTATGTAGCTAGTGAGCTAAGCTGTAGCATTAGCAATGTCTTTCAAAAGGAGACAACTCACAAATGCAGAAATTCTGGAGATTTTAAAAAATTCTGACAATGAGTCTGAAAGTCAGGAATCAGATTCTGACAGTGACAGTGAGGAGCTGCCCCCCCAGCCAATGAGAACCCTGAATCTGAGGACCCCTTGTCCACTGACAAAGTCCCAGTTCCCTTTGAAGATGCTGGTGGTGATGGAGGCAGACCGACAGTGGATGAAGTACAGGAGTTCTGTGGTAGCTGGAATGCTGCCAGACATTTCACCCCTCCTGGCCCTGCTGTTTGCTTTGATTCCCAGTCTGGAGAGCAACGCCCCTTGCCATTTCCATCTGAGGCAGAGTGCTTCAAGTTGTTTCTGACAGAGGAGCTGGTGGGAGACATAGCATGTCATGCAGGTGAAAGAGGACCCAAAAGCGACTTAACAGAAACAGAGTTTATTTAAGTCCAAACAGGGAATAACAGAAATCCTCTAGACTTGTAGAGGGGAAATAACTGGAGAAGCGGCCACAGACTGCAGGTCGCTTCGGGTAGGCGCAGGCCGTAGTCGACAGAGACACCTGCTCACACGCAGCATCTGATGAAGGCAAAAAAACACGACAGGACAGGGCGATACACAATCACAGCAAAAACACGACAGGACAGGGCGAAACGCAATCACAGCATGGTGAATACAATACAAGGAACCGACGGGACAGGAACGGAACACAAAGGAATAAATAGGGACTCTAATCAGGGGAAAGGATCGGGAACAGGTGTGGGAAGACTAAATGATGATTAGGGGAATAGGAACAGCTGGGAGCAGGAACGGAACGATAGAGAGAGGAGAGAGAGGGAGGGGGAGAGAGAGGGATAGAAAAAGGGAACGAACCTAATAAGACCAGCAGGGGGAAACGAACAGAAGGAAAAGCAAAATGACAAGATGATATAAGACAAAACATGACATAGCAGAGACCAATTGCTATGCCTTGGAGCTACAGGAGAAGAGAGAGTCAGGAGTGGGGGGACAACCACAATTAGTGAAATGTATACCTTCCTGGTGACAGTTCTTCTCATGGGGATAGTAAAGAAGAACTCCCTAAGAGAATACTGGAGCACAGATCCTATGTTTGCAACTCCCTTCTTTGCCACCCTCTTTTCTCAAGACTGCTTCCTAGTTCTGCTGCGGTGACTGCATTTCATCAACAATGCTACTGACATCCTAAATGACCTGTTAAACAAAATAAGAAATGTCAACAGCTGGCAGTAAAGTGGCATGACAAACGAGACATCCATGTCCTCTCCACTGTCCATACAGCAACCATGTCGGCCTCAATCCCATAGAACATTTGTGGACAGAACTGAAAAAGCGTGTGTGAGCAAGGAGGCCTACAAACCTGACCCAGTTACACCACCAGCTCTGTCAGAAGGAATGGGCCAAAATTCACCCAACTTATTGTGGGAAGCTTGTGGACGGCTACCAGAAATGTTTGACCCAAGTTAAATAATTTAAAGGCAATCCTACCAAATACTAATTGAGTCTATGTAAACTTCTGACCCACTGGGGATTTATTTTTTATTTATTTTATTTCACCTTTATTTAACCAGGTAGGCTAGTTGAAAACAAGTTCTCATTTACAACTGCGACCTGGCCAAGATAAAGCATAGCAGTGTGAACAGACAACACAGAGTTACACATGGAGTAAAGAATTAACAAGTCAATAACACAGTAGAAAAAAAGAAAAAAAGAGAGTCTATACATTGTGTGCAAAAGGCATGAGGAGGTAGGCGAATAATTACAATTTTGCAGATTAACACTGGAATGATAAATTATCAGATGGTCATGTACAGGTAGAGATACTGGTGTGCAAAAGAGCAGAAAAGTAAATAAATATAAACAGTATGGGGATGAGGTAGGTAAATTGGGTGGGCTATTTACCGATAGACTATGTACAGCTGCAGCGATCGGTTAGCTGCTCAGATAGCAGATGTTTGAAGTTGGTGAGGGAGATAAAAGTCTCCAACTTCAGCAAGTTTTGCAATTCGTTCCAGTCACAGGCAGCAGAGAACTGTAAAGAAAGGCGGCCAAATGAGGTGTTGGCTTTAGGGATGATCACCTGCTGGAGCGCATGCTACGGGTTGCCATCGTGACCAGTGAACTGAGATAAGGCGGAGCTTTACCTAGCATGGACTTGTAGATGACCTGGAGCCAGTGGTTCTGGCGACGAATATGTAGCGAGGGCCAGCCGACTAGAGCATACAGGTCGCAGTGGTGGGTGGTATAAGGTGCTTTAGTAACAAAACGGATGGCACTGTGATAAACTGCATCCAGTTTGCTGAGTAGAGTATTGGAAGCTATTTTGTAGATGACATCGCCAAAGTCGAGGATCGGTAGGATAGTCAGTTTTACTAGGGTAAGTTTGGCGGCGTGAGTGAAGGAGGCTTTGTTGCGGAATAGAAAGCCGACTCTAGATTTGATTAGATTGGAGATGTTTGATATGAGTCTGGAAGGAGAGTTTACAGTCTAGCCAGACACCTAGGTACTTATAGATGTACACATATTCTAGGTCGGAACCATCCAGGGTGGTGATGCTAGTCGGGCGTGCGGGTGCAGGCAGCAAACGGTTGAAAAGCATGCATTTGGTTTTACTAGCGTTTAAGAGCAGTTGGAGGCCACGGAAGGAGTGTTGTATGGCGGTGAAGCTCGTTTAGAGGTTAGATAGCACAGTGTCCAAGGAAGGGCTGGAAGTATACAGAATGGTGTCGTCTGCGTAGAGGTGGATCAGGGAATCGCCCGCAGCAAGAGCAACATCATTGATATATACAGAGAAAATAGTCAGCCCGAGAATCGAACCCTGTGGCACCCCCATAGAGACTGCCAGAGGACCGGACAACATGCCCTCCGATTTGACACACTGAACTCTTTCTGCACAGTAGTTGGTGAACCAGGCAAGGCAGTCATTAGAAAAACCGAGGCTATTGAGTCTGCCGATAAGAATATGATGATTGACAGAGTCGAAAGCCTTGGCCAGGTCGATGAAGACGGCTTCACAGTACTGTCTTTTATCGATGGCGGTTATGATATCGTTTAGTACCTTGAGCGTGGCTGAGGTGCACCCGTGACAGGCTCGGAAACCAGATTGCATAGCGGAGAAGGTTCGGTGGGATTCGAGATGGTCAGTGACCTGTTTGTTGACTTGGCTTTCGAAGACCTTAGATAGGCAGGGCAGGATGGATATAGGTCTGTAACAGTTTGGGTCCAGGTTGTCTCCCCCTTTGAAGAGGGCGATGACTGCGGCAGCTTTCCAATCCTTGGGGATGGAAGAGAGATTGAACAGGCTGGTAATAGGGGTTGCGACAATGGCGGCGGATATTTTCAGAAATAGAGGGTCCAGATTGTCAAGCCCAGCTGATTTGTACGGGTCCAGGTTTGGGTAAAGGAGAACCTGGAGAGGCTTGGGCGAGTAGCTGCAGGGGGGGGGATGTTGGGCGAGGTTAGAGTAGCCAGGAGGAAGGCATGGCCAGCCGTTGAGAAATGCTTGCTGAAGTGTTTGATAATCATGGATTTATCGGTGGTGACCGTGTTACCTAGCCTCAGTGCAGTGGGCAGCTGGGAGGAGGTGCTCTTGTTCTCCATGGACTTTACAGTGTCCCAGAACATTTTGGAGTTAGAGCTACAGGATGCAAATTTCTGCCTGAAGAAGCTGGCCTTGGCTTTCCTGACTGACTGTGTGTATTGGTTCCTGACTTCCCTGAATAGTTGCATATCGCGGGGACTATTCAATGCTATTGCAGTCCGCCACAGGATGTTTTTGTGCTGGTCGAGAGCAGTCAGGTCTGGAGTGAACCAAGGGCTATATCTGTTCTTTGTTCTGCATTTTTTGAACGGAGCATGCTTATCTAAAATGGTGAGGAAGTTACTTTTAAAGAATGACCAGGCATCCTCAACTGACGGGATGAGGTCAATATCCTTCCAGGATACCTGGGCCAGGTTGATTAGAAAGGCCTGCTCGCAGAAGTGTTTTAGGGAGCGTTTGACAGTGATGAGGGGTGGTCGTTTGACTGCGGATCCGTAGCGGATACAAGCAATGAGGCAGTGATCGCTGAGATCCTGGTTGAAGACAGCGGAGGTGTATTTGGAGGGCCAGTTGGTCAGGATGACGTCTATGAGGGTGCCCTTGTTTACAGATTTAGGGTTGTACCTGGTGGGTTCCTTGATGATTTGTGTGAGATTGAGGGCATCTAGCTTAGATTGTAGGACTGCCGGGGTGTTAAGCATATCCCAGTTTAGGTCACCTAACAGAACAAACTCTGAAGCTAGATGGGGGGCGATCAATTCACAAATGGTGTCCAGGGCACAGCTGGGAGCTGAGGGGGGTCGGTAGCAGGCGGCAACAGTGAGAGACTTATTTCTGGAGAGAGTAATGGTGATTAAAAAAAAAGCTGAAATAAATCATTATCTCTTCTATTATTCTGACATTTCATTCTTAAAACAAAGTGGTGATCCTATTTTGACAGGGAATTTTTACTAGGATTAAATATCAGGAATTGTGAAAATCTGAGCCTAAATGTATTTGACTAAATTGTATGTAAATGTACGACTTCAACTGTATACATCAGTATGTGGACACAGCTTCAAATTAATGGATTCGGCTATTTCAGCCACAGCAGTTGCTGACAAGGCTATAAAATCGAGCACACCGCCATGCCATCTCCATAGACAAACATTGGCAGTAGAATATCCTTACTGAAGAGCTCAGTGACTTTAGACGTGGCATCTTCATAGGATGCCACCTTTCCAACAAGTCAGTTCATCTAATTTCTGCCCAGCTAGAGCTGCCCCGGTCAACTATAAGTGCTGTTATTGTAAGGTGGAAGCGTCTAGGAGCAATAACGCCTAGCCTCAAAGTGGTAGGCCACACAAACTCACAGAATGGGACAGCCGAGTGCTGAAGCGCATAACGCTTCTGTCCTCGGCTACAACACTCTACTGAGTTCCAAAATGCCTCTGGAAGCAACGTCAGCACAAGAACTGTTCCTCAAGAGCCTCATGAAATAGGTTTCCATGGCCAAGCTGCCGCACAAAAGCCTAAATTCACCATGCACAATGCCAAGCATCTGCTGGAGTGGTGTTAATCTCATCTCCATTGGACTCTAGAGCAGTGGAAATGCGTTCTCTGGAGTGATGAATCACGCTTCACTTCTGGCAGTCCGGCGGACGAATCTAGGTTTGGCGGATTCCAGGAGAACGCTACCTGCCCCAATTTGTAGTGCCAACTGTAAAGTTTGGTGGAGGAGGAATAATGATCTGGGGCTGTTTTTCATGATTCGGGCTTAGTTCCAGTGAAGGGAAATCTTAACGCTACAGAATACAATTACATTCTACACACTTCTGTGCTTCCATATTTGTGGCAACAGTTTGAGGAAGGCCCTTTCCTGTTTCAGCATGACAATGCCCCCGTGCACAAAGCGAGATCCATACAAAAATGGGTTGTCGAGATCGCTGTGGAAGAACTTGACTGACCTGCATAGAGCCCTGACCTCAACCCTATTGGTTTTAAATATATTTAAGTATCAAAAGTAAATGGAATTGCTCAAATATACTTAAGTATCAAAAGTAAAAGTATTAATTATTTAAAATTCCTTATATTATGCAAATCAGATGAGAAAATGTGGATATATTTTTTTATTTCCAGATAACCAGGGGCACACTCCAACACCCAGACATTAATTTATAAATGAAGCATTTGTGTTTAGGTATATTCTCTTGTGAATTGGACTATTTTCCTGTCAAAATGTAACAAGTATTTTTGGGTGTCAGGAAAATGTATGGTTGTAACAGCTTTCCTCCTCTTCTGAGGAGGAGTAACGAAAAGGATCGGAGGACCAATGCGCAGAGTGGTAAGTGTCCATAATGTTTATTTACAGACATAAACTGAACACTACAAAACAATAAACGTGAAAACGACCGAAACCGAAACAGTACCATGTGGCAACAAACACTCACACGGAAACAAACACCCACAACTCAAAAGTGAAACCCAGGCTACCTAAGTATGATTCTCAATCAGAGACAACTTACGACACCTGCCTCTGATTGAGAACCATACTAGGCTGAACTCAAAACCCCAACATAGAAAAACACACATAGACTGCCCACCCCAACTCACACCCTGGCCATACTAAATAAAGACAAAACAAAGGAAATAAAGGTCAGAACGTGACAATGGTACAATGTACAAAGTACATTGTTTTCTTTAGGAATGTAGTAAAGTAGAAGTTAATATAAATAGTAAAGTACAAACTATTTAAGTAGTATTTAAGTAGTACTTTAGTACACCATAATTTGCAAATACATTCATTAAAAATCCTACTGTGATTTTCTGGATGTTTTTCTTCTCATTTTGTCTGTCATAGTTGAAGTGTACCTATGATGAAAATTACAGGCCTCTCTCGTCTTTTTAAGTGGGAGAACTTGCACAATTGGTGGCTGACTAAATACTTTTTTGCCCCACTGTATATTCATGACAAGATATAAAAACAGTAATTTGTTGATTGTATCAGACACTATGTTGTGTCCTTATACGCGTCCCTATACGCATGAATCAATATCATCTTCTCTTTATGCTTCGGCTCCACAGTCGGCATACAGCTTCTGGGCTTTATGTGAGCTAGCCCCACAAACAAATCGGTTGCCCTGCACACAGTTTTCATGGGCCTTGTTTCATGTGCAACTGCCGCAGGTGTCTCATAATCTCTGAAGCAGTTGCGTGGCATGGACTCTCGGAAAGAGTCCACCCCATACCTTTCAGACCAAAAAGACTCCACTTCCATGCTCTTTCTGCTGTATGCCCCACAGATATACAAGAGTGCAATAAATGCTTTGAGTTCATCCATAGACATGTCCTAGGTCCTAATATCTGATGTGCTGCAACATCTGCATGTCACATAAACTCGTCACTCTTTTCTACCCAAACCATGCCTCCCTCCCAGACTCCTGTCTCATCGTGGAAGTTGGGATCACCTTCTCAGTTGGCTCTGTTCTGTGTTTTCTCCGGCGATGCTCAGGCATTGGAGGCGGAGGCTCAAAGTCAACATCAGAATCAGATGAAGACACTTCATCATCAACGTTGATTTTAAGCTCAATATCTTATCCGACTAAAACTCATCTAAATTCTGCAGCATTTGCAATGCTGTCAGTGCATCCATTTGTTTGATTTGGCTTGCCATTGTGAACTACACACATTGAATGTTGTATCTCCGAGGAGTAATTATATACCATTTCCAGCCTTTCATAATAAAATAATTAGACTGCCCACAATTCTTAATCATCATTACACTATTGTTCTAAATTCAATCACCCTCATTTACCCTCCTCATCATTCAGTTCATGCAACACCTCACATGCACCTTTATCAGTTTCTAGCTGGATCTATTGCCCATTCATCCAATGACGACAGAATAGCATTGTTTCATTTGAAGTTTATTATGTTACTAGTTTTTGCTTAGTTGTCAGAGCAATGCTGCTTTGCGAATGGTCATGTGCTGAATGCATGGACAGCACGGATATTCTTGGGATAAGTGATTTTTTTTGTTATTTGACAAATGTAAGTGTCATAGAAACTGCAGAATCTGCTCTTTCTGATAATATACTGAAGCAAAATATAAACGCAATATGTAGTGTTGGTCTCATGTTTCATGAGCAGAAATAAAATATGTAAAACTTTCATCAATGCAAATGGGTAGCTACTACTAGCTACTTTGAAGAATCTAAAATTGTATTTTAAATTGGTTTAACACTTTTTTGGTTACTACATGATTCCATATGTGTTATTCTGCAATGTAGAAAATAGTAAAAAATAAAGAAAACTGTTAAATGAGTAGCTGTGTCCAAACCTTTGACTGGTTCTGTAGAAATCAACATGTTTCACGTGCATGTGACACTGAAGGAGGATTTGATAAAGTGATGGTCCTTTCCATGCATCTGTCAATTACATGATGCGTCCTTCACTTCATGTACAATTTGACAACAGATAAGCCTAATATTGTCACTCATCAGATTATTGTCAATTGAATCTTGTCTATAGCAGTAGCGGTCAGTGCCGTTTATGATGATTGAGGACAATTTTATTTTCCATGAGCATGGCCTTATTTCTATTACAGCATGTTGGATGATTGTCATTCATATTCCATTCACCCAGTTCAATGTAACACCGTAGTTTAGGCTACTACATGGTACATGAATTTTCCCTATACCCATCATGTGGTTGCTACAACCTAGCCTATGAATGAAAGTTCACAACGTAGGTGCACACAGGTCGAGAGAAAAATTTGAGATAACAGACAGTGACACATTCAATACCAGCTGGCACAATCTTGCCTGCATCCAGCTTTTCTAGGATGTAATCATTAGTCCAACAGTCCCTGATTCATTTGCTTCCATTTAAGTAACGTTTTTCAACAGAATCGTCGGAATGAATACACACCTGATCATAGCAGCCACGTTATATTCATTCTAGCTTCTATGCACTCTCCTCCTCTCACCTTTGCCCTTCATTTGTGGACTTCAATGAACAACACATCAGCTGTATGTGACCAGGCGAAAAAACTTTTCCAAGCATAACCATATCATAACCGCTACACACAGTCTAGATCATTTTCCCAAATTAGCTAAAGTAACATCCTAGTCAACATACAGTTGAAGTCGGATGTTTACATACACCTTAGCCAACTACATTTAAACTCCGTTTTTCACAATTCCTGAGATTTAATCCTGGTAAAAATTCCCTTTTTTTGGGTCAGTTAGGATCACCACTTTTTTTTAAGAATGTGAAATGTCAGCATAATAGCTTCTTTCATCATATTCCCAGTGGGTCAGAAGTTTACATACACTCAATTAGTATTTGGTTGCATTGCCTTTAAATTGTTGAACTTGAGTCAAACATTTTGGGTAGCCTTCCACAAGCTTTCCACATTAAGTTGGGTGAATGTTGGCCCATTCCTCCTGACAGAGCTGGTGCCTCCTTGATCGCACATGCTTTTTAAATTCTGCCCACACATTCTATGGGATTGAGGTCAGGGCTTTGTGATGGCCACTCCAATACCTTGACTTTGTTGTCCTTAAGCCATTTTGCCACAACTTTGGAAGTACTCCTGGGGTCATTGTCCATTTGAAAGACCCATTTGCGACCAAGCTTTAACTTCCTGACTGATGTCTTGAGATGTTGCTTCAATATATCGACATAATTTTCCTCCCTCCTGATGCCATCTATTTTGTGAAGTGCACCCTCCTGCAGCAAAGCACTACCACAACATGATGCTACCACACCCGTGCTTCACTGTTGGGATGGTGTTCTTCGGCCTCCCCTTTTTTTGCTCCAAACATAACGATGGTCATTATGGCCAAACAGTTCTATTTTTGTTTCATCAGACCAGAGGACATTTCTTCAAAAAGTATGATCACTATCTGGATAGTGAAGATAGCAATGTACAATATACAGTGCTGTTTAAACACCACTGTTCTCAGTTATGGGCATTGATATGACTAGTTTCATGTGCAGTTGCAAACCGTAGTCTGGCTTTTTTATGGCAGTTTTGGAGAAGTGGCCTCTTTCTTGCTGAGCGGCCTTTCAGGTTATGTCGATATCTGACTTTTTTTACTGTGGATATAGATACTTTTGAACCTGTTTCCTCCAGCATCTTCACAAGGTCCTTTGCTGTTGTTCTGGGATTGATTTGCACTTTTCACACCAAAGTACGTTCATCTCTAGCAGACAGAACTTGTCTCCTTCCTGAGCGGTATGATGGATGCATGGTCCCATGGTGTTTATACTTGCGTACTATTGTTTGTACAGATGAAATTGCTCCCAAGGATGAACCAGACTTGTGGAGGTCTACCATTTTTTTTCTGAGGTCTTGGCTGATTTCTTTTGATTTTCCCATGATGTCAAGCAAAGAGGCACTGTGTTTGAAGGAATGCCTTGAAATACATCCACATGTACACCTCCAATTGACTCAAATGATGTCAATTAGCCTATCAGAAGCTTCTAAAGCCATGACATCGTTTTCTGGAATTTTCCAAGCTGTTTAAAGGCACAGTCAACTTAGTGTATGTAAACTTCTGACCCACTGGAGTTGTGAATCAGTGAATTATAAGTGAAATAATCTGGCTGTAAACAATTGTTGGAAAAATGACTTGTGTCATCTGTAACAGTATAGACTTTACGTCCGTCCCCTCGCCCGACCTGGGCGCGAACCAAGGATGCTCTGCACATGTCAACAGTCACCCTCGCTCCACGACCCTTGCTGAGCAAGGGGAACCACTACTTCAAGGTCTCAGAGCAAGTGACATCACCGATTGAAACACCACTAGCGCGCACCACCGCTAACTAGCTAGCCATTTCACATTGGCTACACTCACCCACATTTTGACCTCCTCCTCTTTCCGCAGTAACCAGTGATCCGGGTCAACAGCATCAATGTAACAGTATAACTTTACGTCTGTCCCCTCGCCCCGACCTGGGCGCGAACCAGGGACGCTCTGCACATGTCAACAGTCACACTCGAAGCATTGTTACCCATCGCTCCACAAATGCCACGGCCCTTACAGAGCAAGAACATGAATATATTTGTTAGAGTTTTATTTAAGAAGTTTAACTTTTTCAATGTTTTACCATTTTTATTTTTATGAAATTCACTGAGTAGGATGGTCCTCCACTTCCTCCTCTGATTAGCCTCCACTGGTTTATAGGCTCTCTCTTATTATGTGTGAAATTCGATTCGGGATATAGTTTAGGTGTAGTTTCGATGCTCATCAACTTTTGTTTTGCATTATTCTGAAGGCCTACTGCAACACGTAGCATGTTTTAGTTTCCCTTACAATACATTTGATTAGTAATATAGTTACATTAAATAGAACAGTCATGTAACAGCTTATTTTTACAACTTAAAATGTAAAAGAGAATGATATCAACCCTCAAGGCGTGCACTCAAATTACAATATTAACATGAGTGCCAACACTGATAAATAGGCATAACTCAAACTCATCATTAAACTATTGTTGTTTTAAAATAAATCAACCTCATCATTCAGTTAGGCACAATTTAAATTTGATTGTGAAGTAACTTACACCATAATTGTCCATTCCATCCATTTGTCATTCATTCAGTGGGCTGGCATCGTTTGCTTCGCTGGACAGAGTCAAGGATATGTGTGGCATTATTCTAAAGGCCTACTGCATTATTCTAAAGGCCTACTGCATTATTCTAAAGGCCTACTGCATTATTCTAAAGGCCTACTGCATTATTCTAAAGGCCTTCTGCAACATGTAGCATGTTTTCATTTCCCTTACAATACATTTAATTAGTAATAGAGTTATAGTCAATACAACAGTCCCATAACAGCCTCTTTTTTACAAAGTTAAATGTAAAAGAGAATGGTATCAACCCGCAAGGCTTACATTCAAAATATTTGCAAACTCATCATTACACTATTGTCTTTCTAAATTAAATCAACCTCTTCACCCTCCTTATCATTCAGTTAGGTCAGTTAGGTCTTCCAACATTATAACGACTCTTAGCACACAACCAAGACAACGCAGGAGTGGCTTCGGGACAAGGCCCTGAATGTCCCAGCCAGAGTCAGGACTTGAACCCAATCTAATATCTCTGGAGAGACCTGAAAAAAAATAGCTGTGCTATGCTTCCTTTCTTGAGCACACTGAGGGGCTGTCAACAGTTTAGTGAAATATGTTTAGTTGTGCTGAACATGTTAATGTCGATGTTCCTGAACAGATTTCACTTGGTTTCCAAAATTACCTCAAAATGGCGGCGGAAGAAATGGCAGCTGTTTTACGGGCACCCAACCAATTGTGCTATTATGTGTTTTTTTTCACGTTATTTGTAACTTATTTTGTACATAATGTTTCTACAACTGTATCTTACGGCAAAAAAGAGCTTCTGGATATCAGGACAGCGATCATTCACCTCAGATTAGACAAAGATTTTTTCTACAACAGGAGAACGCACAGGACATTCTCCAAACACCCGACAGGTCCGACATCCCTGTTATTTGCACGAGGAAGCGACACAGGTACAGAGGACAAAGCGCCGGACGCCTGGTCAGGACCCGGAGAAGGCGAATGGGAAAGCGTCCGTTACCGTCAATACTACTCGCCAACGTGCAGTCATTGGACAATAAACTAGACGTGGTACAATCACAAATATCCTACCAACAGGACATCAAAAACTGTAATGTCCTATGTTTCACGGAATCGTGGCTGAATGACGACATGGATATTCAGCTAGCGGGATACACGCTGCACCGGCAAGATAGAACAGCACACTCCGGTAAGACAAGAGGGGGCGGTCTGTGCATATTTGTAAACAACAGCTGGTGCATGAAATCTAAGGAAGTCTCTAGATTTTGCTCGCCTGAAGTAGAGTATATTGTGATAAAATTGCAGGCCTAGAGAGTTTTCAGCTATACTTTTCGTGGCTGTTTGTTTACCACCACAGACAGATTCTGGTACTAAGACCGCACTCAGTCAGCTATATTAGGAAATAAGCAAACCGGAAACCATTCACCCAGACGCGCCGCTCCTAGTGGCCGGAGATTTTAATGCAGGGAAACAGTTCAAATCAGTTCTACCAAATTTCTATCAACACGTTAAACGTGCAACCAGAGGGAAAAAAATTATAGATCACCTGTACTCCACACACAGAGATTCGTACAAAGTTCTCCCTCTCCCTCTTTTGGTAAATCCGACCACAACTCTATCCTCCAGATTCCTGCTTACAAGCAAAAATTAAAGCAGGAAGCACCAGTGTTTTGGTCTATAAAAAAGTGGTCAGATGAAGCAGATGCTAAACTACAGGACTGTTTTGCTATTACAGACTGGAACATGTTCCGGGATTCTTCCAATGGCATTGAGGAGTACACCATATCAGTCACTGGCTTTATCAATAAGTGCATCGAAGACGTGATCCCCACAGTGACTGTACGTACATACCCCAACCAGAAGCCAATGATTACAGGCAACATTCGCACTGAGCTAAAGGGTAGAGCTGCCGCGTTCAAGGTGTGGGACTCTAACCCGGAAGCTTACAAGAAGTAATGCTATGCCCTGCGATGAACCATCAAACAGGCAAAGCGTCAATACATGGCTAGGATTGAATCATACTACACCGGCTCTGTCGCTCGTCTTACGTGGCAGGGCTTGCAAACTATTACAAACTACAAAGGGAAGCACAGCCGCGAGCTTCCCAGTGACACGAGCCTACCAGATGAGCTAAATCACTTCTATGCTCGCATCGAGGCAAGCAACACTGAGGCATGCATGAGAACATCAGCTGTTCTGGATGACTGTGTGATCACGCTCTCCGTAGCCGACGTGAGTAAGACCTTTAAACAGGTCAACATACACAAGGCTGCGGAGCCAGACGGATTACCAGGGCGTGTGCTCCGGGCATGTGCTGACCAACTGGCAGGTGTCTTCACTGACATTTTCAACATGTCCCTGATTGAGTCTGTAATACCAACATGTTTCAAGCAGACCACCATAGTCCCTGTGCCCAAAAACACAAAGGCAACCTGCCTAAATGATTATAGACCCGTAGGTAGCACTGACGTCCGTAGCCATGAAGTGCTTTGAAATGTTGGTAATGGCTCACATCAACACCATTATCCCAGAAACCCAAGACCCACTCCAATTTGCATACCGCCCAAACAGATCCACAGATGATGCCATCTCCATTGCACTCCACACTGCCCTTTCCCACTTGGACAAAAGGAACACTAATGTGAGAATGCTATTCATTGACTACAGCTCAGCATTCAAGACCATATTATTACCCTCAAAGCTCATCACCAAGCTAAGGATCCTGGGACTAAACACCTCCCTCTGCAACTGGATCCTGGACTTCCTGATGGGCCACCCCCAGGTGGTGAGGGAAGGTAGCAACACATATGCCATGCATATGCCATTCAGGACCTCTACACCAGGCGGTGTCAGAGGAAGGCCCATAAAATTGTCAAAGACCCCAGTCACCCCAGTCATAGACTGTTCTCTCTGCTACCGCATGGCAAGCGGTACCAGAGTGCCAAGTCTAGGACAAAAAGTCTTCTCAACAGTTTTTAACCCCAAGCCATAAGAATCCTGAACAGGTAATCAAATGGCTATTTGCATTGTGTGTGTCCCCCAGCTCATCTTTTATGCTGATGCTACTCTCTGTTTATCATATATGCATAGTCACTTTAACTATACATTCATGTACATACTACCTCAATTGAGCCGACCAACCAGTGCTGCCGCACATTGGCTAAACCGGCTATCTGCATTGTGTCCCGCCACCCATCACCCGCCAACCCCTCTTTACGCTACTGCTAATCTCTGTTCACCATATATGCATAGTCACTTTAACCATATCTACATGTACATACTACCTCAATCAGCCTGACTAACCGGTGTCTGTATGTAGCCTCGCTACTTTTAAAGCCTCGCTACTGTATATAGCCTGTCTTTTTACTGTTGTTTATTTCTTTACTTACCTATTGTTCACCTAATACCTTTTTTTGCACTAAAGGTTAGAGCCTGTAAGTAAGCATTACACTGTAAGTTCTACACCTGTTGTATTCGGCGCACGTGACAAATAAACTTTGATTTAATTTGACTAAGCGATGGGTAGCTGTAGGAACAGGGTTGGAGAGCCCATTGTATACAGACTTTGGGCGGAATATCTCCTGTCGTGCAGTGAGAGCCTGCTCCTCAAACAGTGTCTGATGCATGGAGTGAATTAAGTGTTCTTATATTTATTTCTCAGCTGCTCATATTAAGTACATGCTCTGCTTTGAAAACGAAGTAGCCTACCCAGCATCATTGAAAAACGGACTGTCTGGAAACCGCAAGGCCTCCATTCACTATTCGAGTGCATACAGATTAGGTATTTTTCCCCCTGCCCCTGCCCCTGTTCCTGCCCATTTGATAATGGATTTCTAAATCTAAACTATTTGTACATATTAGTAAACACAAGATTACATTGAGAATAGACTGGTGGGTGAAAATATGATCATTTGATGAGAAATCAGCTGGGCAGCCTGAGGTCAGGAACAGAGCGCAAGTTTTTTTGCGACTAAAATCATCAATAGCCTATAGTCATATCATGCAGACCATATACGTTTTGATTTCTACGACATTCTAAAGTTCGTATCATTCACAACTAAAGTTAACAAATAACTCTAAATCTAGTGTATAGGACTTACTTCAAATTATCACTTTTACACTCAATATAGTCAATTCATACGCGCACTCATTCCCGGAATGGGGAAAATATCCTTTCTATTTTATTCAGCTAAGTTCATTTATATTCTTCTTGCTATAAAATCATATAATATAACATAATGGCACAGGATTTATAAGCATATCTTGTCTGCTAAATGACCAAGCATGCCTATGGCATGGCGCATAGCCACAGAACATACAGTAGGACAACTCATATTCTGTTCTTCTGAAATACATTTTCTTCATATCATGTTTCTTTAGACCTGACTAAAATAAATAATGGATTTACTGTGAAGGTCTATATTAAATTGATTTATTCAACTTTTTTAAACGTAGATGTTCCAAAGGCACATATCAGACTTGCAGCTTGTATGTGTGGAGGCCTGGAAATGCTAAACATGTTTATGTTAATTAGCAGTAAATTACAGTGAGACCGGTAGTCTTTTGCATGACAATAACAGCCTGACAAAATGTCATGACCACAACATCCCTATAATCTGAGTGAGACTGACTAACAAAATCAATGGGGGCCCCCTGGCCAGTAATTCGACCATGATTACTACGTTTAGATAGCTGGCCCTAGACTAACTTACCAATCAAAAAATCTGAGCTGACATTGGCTAATTGAGGGACTATCAGTGACTGAAATAACAAGATAAAATTGCAGATTGTGTATTCAACTATTCTAACTTGCAATAGTAAATTGAGACCCTGACTGAGTTTAAAAATAATAAAACATATTTTAAATTGATCTGACGGCTACATGAGTCGCAGGTTGCCAATCACTGATCTAAACAAAGTGAACAGGCTATGTTGTTCAAACAGTTGGAGACAGACAGGAGGGTGTATTCATAACAGTTCAACTGTTCTACATGTTAGTTAACCATTAAACAAATCAACTTTGATTTGTTGGTTTGATTTGTTGACTAGATTTTAAATACAGTCAGGTCCATAAATATTTGGACATTGACATTATTATTATTTTAGTTGTCTACATATTGTCAGCATATTGGAGTTGAAATTAAATCATGAATATGAGTGCAGACTTTCAGTTTTAATTTGAAGGTATTTACATCCATATCGGGTGAACAGTGTAGGAATTACAGCCCTTTTTATATGTGGTCCCCCCCTTTTTAAGGGACCAAAAGTAATTGGACAATTGGCTGCTCAGCTGTTCCATGGCCAGGTGTGTGTTGTTTCCTCATTAGCTCATTTAAACATAAGCAGATAAAAGGCCTAGAGTTGATTTGAAGTGTGTGGTTTGAAGTTAACCCACAATATGAAGTCCAAAGAGCTGTCACTGCCAGTGAAACAAGCCATGATTAGGCTGAAAAATCAAAACAAACCCATCAAAGAGATAGCAAAAACATTAGGTGTGGCCAAATTAACTATTTGGTACATTCTTAAAAAGAAAGAACGCACTGTTGCGCTCAGGAACACCAAAAAGCATCGGAAGACCACCGAAAACAACTGTAGTGGATGACAGAAGAATTCTTTCCCTGGTGAAGAAAAACCCCTTCACAACTGTTGGCCAGATCAATAACACCCTCCAGGAGGTAGGCATATTTGTGTCAAAGTCAACAATCAAGAGAAGATTTCACCAGAGTAAATACAGAGAGTTTACCACAAGATGTAAACCATTGGTAAACCTCAAAAACAGAGTTTGCCACAAAAACATATTTAAAAAAAGCCTGTACAGTTCTGGAACAACATCCTATGGACAGATGAGACAAAGATCAACTTGTACCAGAATGATGGGAAGAGAAGAGTATGGAGAAGGGAAGGAACTGCTCATGATCCGAAGCATACTACCTCATCTGTGAACGTGGACGTGTATGGCTCCCAATGGAACTGGTTCCCTTGTATTTATTGATGATGTGACTGCTGACAAAAGCAGCAGGATGAATTCTGAACCCCAGCATCTGGTGATGTCTATGGGTTCCAGACCTCCGGCAGTCATTGACTGCAAAGAATTTGCAACCAAGTATTAAAACTCACAATTTAATTTATGATTATGTTCGTTTGTCGAATTACCTTTGAGCTGCTAAAAATGGGGGGCTATGTACAGTGGGGAGAACAAGTATTTGATACACTGCCGATTTTGCAGGTTTTCCTACTTACAAAGCATGTAGAGGTCTGTAATTTTTATTATAGGTACACTTCAACTGTGAGAGACAGAATCTAAAACGAAAATCCAGAAAATCACATTGTATGATTTTTAAGTAATTAATTAGCATTTTATTGCAAATTACAGACCTTTATATGCTTTGTAAGTAGGAAAACCTGCAAAATCGGCAGTGTATTAAATAAAAAGAATTTAATGTATATCGTGAATCGTCCAAAAGTTTTATAAAATTGAGATGTCATTTTTAGACCAACCCTATTTGCAATGCTAATGTGATGTCCAACTGTGCATACATTAGCTGGCAGACAGAGAAAGTATGTTCATTTACTAAGTGCCCCCGGCTTTAAAATGTGGTTTTGCGTGAAATCTAATAGCTAGAAATTGGTTGTATATTATCTAGCTACTGTTCCTTAGTAATTCACACAAATTGGAAGGGAAGGTAAGGGCAATGATGATTCTGAACACTGGAAATTCTTTCTCTGTACAATATGTATCAGAATGATCCGTTGTCAGGTCCTATATTGAGAGGCTGGTGTTTCAGGATATGACAGATACAAAACAATGGTTGTGTCCCAGTGTTTCTAGTCAGCAGAAATAGGTATCAATGGGGTCATAATAGACGGTAATAAAGTAGCTGAAATGTTGTGTTTGTAGTACTCAAGTGTATTCAGCCAGAAAAGTCTTGGTCGCTCGGTATGTGGGTGGTATGGATTAAATATATATTTTTTTAAATCGACCAAGTTTCAATACCGGTAATAATTCATATTTATCCAGAGAGTCCAAGGAAATACCGCAACCGGAAGTGCCCATTTATGGTGTTTAAAACGAACATATGGTCACCATGCCAGGGTTCTCCCTAAATAAGAGGGGCACTGCACCACCTTGTCGTCTTGGCAATAATCAAATTAAACTGATATTTAGTAATGATAGAGTAACTATCTTTGTTCACCAGTGCAGTAGGCTATCTCGACACAGAGTGTGCTCAGGAGCTCACTTTGTGCGTTGTCGAATCATTCTAACTTTGTAAAGGCAGTCAAACTTAAGTCAAATGACCTAAGTTGCTAAGCTTGCTAGATAACCTCATTCAATGAATGACAGAATATCTCCTATATTTAGAAAAATCAATTTTTTCTAGGCAAGTCAGTTAAGAACAATTTCTTATTTACCCTGCCAAACCCATCCCTAACCCAGATGACGCTGGGCCAATTGTGCACCACCCTATGGGACTCTGGATCATGATACAGCCCGGGATTGAACCCAGGTCTGTAGTGACACCTCTAGCACTGCAATGCAGTACCTTAGACTGCTGCGCCACTTGGGATCCCTTAGTGATTATAGAGATAGCAGATCAGCTTAAGAATAACGGGGAGATGAATATGGAGATAGCAGATCAGCTCAAGAATAACGGGGAGATGAATATATAACGGGGAGATGAATATGGAGATAACAGATCAGTTTAAGAATAACGGGGAGATTAATATGGAGATAACAGATCAGCTCAGGAATAACGGGGAGATGAAGTTGAAATACCGTTTGTTGATCACACATTCTCTCCCGAAGGTCTCATATGGGCAGCACGTGCGAGACAGCGCAGAGAAGCTGGGGAAATGTTATAGCGGTATTTTTTAAATGCATAGGAGAGAGACGTGCTTTGATAATGCAACCTATGGATTACAGAATAAAGTTAGGAGTTTTCATGGGACACAGGAGTCAGGATTTTGAGTATCAGTGGGATTAAGACTGGACAGAAAAATAGCCTAGGCTATAGGACAGGAGATATAATTTTCCCTCATGTCTCAGACTTCATGACTGTGACAGAGATGCCTATGTAGTGAATTGTTCATAGGCCTATGAAATGTGTGACTAAAGACTCACAATGACAGCTCAAAGAGGCACGTGTTATTTGCCAGACTATACTGTAGAGCTTTCCTGTAGGGTTTATCAACTGCCTTCAGTTTATGTGTGTCAATTATGCATGCGCTTTGAATTTATGGCGATTTTGTGTGAAGTAAATACGCTAGGCTAAAGGCTTCCATGCAACAACCTGTTTGGATAACGTGCTATATTTTATTTTTTTGATCATCTGATACTGCGCATGTTGTGTATTTGTGGAATTGCATTAGCGCCGACATTGGGGAAACTATTAGTAATTTCCTGGGTATTGCCCTTTCTTTTTTTCTGGAAATATGAAGTGTTCCCGAGGATCCCGGTTACCCATGCTAATCCCTAGTGGGCAGTGCTTCCTCCTCTCCAGCCCTCTGTGGAGTTTTGTTTCATTCTATTTTGTATGATTTTTTCCTGTGTTTATGCCTCAGTAGTGGAATCACTTGGGAAGTCTTTCATATCCCCACTCTGTGCTGTCCTGATGGCTGTCAGTGTAATAGTATGTGAGGTGGATTGTGGGGTTATTTCCCTGGAGTGAAAATACGAGTGTTGCATCAATCAGTCAGTCAGTGCCTTCCCAGCCTGCATCTTAACACTTTGGAGTTAAACTTAGTCAGGATGCCCTCCTGCACCGGAATTATGAATCACTTCTACCTCCCACCTACAGCTATTGTTTATGTGCTATACAGCAGCGATTCCCAAACCTTTCCAAACCTGAGACCACCAAATCACAGCCAAAAGCTCTTGAAGACCACCATTCACAAATTCGCAGATTGTTTTTTACATAAAATATATTGGTGGTCAAATTTGGAGTCAGTGTAACGGTTTTCTTGAGTCGAAGGAGAGGCGGACCAAAACACAGCGTGGTTATTATTCATGGTTCTTTAATAAAGAAACTATACATGAATAGACTAACAAAAAAGAGATGTGAAAAACCAAAACAGCCCTATCTGGTGCAAACACAGAGACAGGAACAATCACCCACAAAACCCAACACCAAACAGGCTACCTAAATATGGTTCCCAATCAGAGACAATGACAAACACCTGCCTCTGATTGAGAACCATATCAGGCCAAACACAGAAACAGACAAACTAGACACACAACATAGAATGCCCACTCAGATCACACCCTGACCAAACAACACATAGAAACATACAAAGCAAACTATGGTCACCCCCCCCCCCCCCAAGGTGCAGACTCCGGCCGCAAAACCTGAACCTATTGGGGAGGGTCTGGGTGGGCATCTGTCCGCGGTGGCGGCTCTGGTGCTGGACGTGGCCCCCACTTCCCCAAATTCTTAGTCCTCCCCATTGTCCGCTTCCGTGGACTCCTAACCACGGCGACCCTTCTAAATGACCCCACTGGACTGAGGGGCAGCTCGGGACAGAGGGGCAGAGGGGCAGCTCGGGACAGAGGGGCGGCAGCTAGGGACAGAGGGGCGGCAACTCGGGACAGAGGGGCGGAAGCTCTGGACAGAGGGGCGGAAGCTCTGGGCTGAGGGGCTCTGGCGCCTCTTGGCTGAGGGGCTCTGGCGCCTCTGGACTGAAGGGCTCTGGCGCCTCTGGACTGAAGGGCTCTGGCGCTTCTGGGCTGAGGGGCTCTGCCGCCTATGGGCTGAGGGGCTCTGGCGCCTCTGGGCTGAGGGGCTCTGGCGCCTCTGGGCTGACTGGCGGCACTGGCAGATCCTGGCTGACTGGCGGACTGCCTGGCTGACTGGCGGCACTGGCGGCTCCTGGCTGACTGGTGGCTCCTGGCTGACTGGCCGCACTGGCGGGAGACTCCGGCAGCGCTGGAGAGGAGGAAGGCTCTGGCAGCGCTGGACAGGCGGGAGACTCTGGCAGCGCTGGAGAGGAGGAAGGCTCTGGCAGCGCTGGACAGGCGGGAGACTCCTACAGCGCTGTAGCGGAGGAAGGCTCCGGCAGCGCTGAACAGGCGGGAGACTCCGGCAGCACTGGAGAGGCGGGGCGCACTGTAGGCCTGATGCGTGGTGCTGGCACTGGTGGTACTGGGCAGACGACACGCACAGGAAGCCTGGTGCGGGGAGCTGCCACCGGAGGGCTGGTGCGTGGAGGTGGTACTGGATAGACCGGACCGTGCAGGCGCACTGGAGCTCTTGAGCACCGAGCCTGCCCAACCTTACCCGGTTGAATGCTCCCGGTCGCCTTGCCAGTGCGGAGAGGTGGAATAGCCCACACTGGGCTTTGCAGGCGAACCGGGGACACCGTGCGCAAGGCTGGTGCCATGTAAGCCGGCCCAAGGAGACGCACTGAAGACCAGATGCGTAGAGCCGGCTTCATGGCACTTGGCTCGATGCTCACTCTAGCCCGGCCGATACGCGGAGCTGGTATGTACCGCACCGGGCTATGCACCCGCACTGGGGACACCGTGCGCTCCACCGCATAACACGGTGCCTGCCCAGTCTCTCTCGCCCCCCGGTAAGCACAGGATGTTGGCGCAGGTATCCTACCTGGCTTCGCCACACTTCCTGTGTGCCCCCTACAAGACATTTTTGGGGCTGACTCTCGGGATTCCTACCGCGCCGCCGTGCTTGTCTCTCCAACTCCATTCTCCTATACCCCTCTTCGCACTGCTCCAGGGAATCCCAGGCGGGCTCCGGCACTCTTCCTGGGTCGACCACCCACCTGTCTATTTCCTCCCAAGTCGTATAATCCAGACTTTGTTGCTCCTGCTGCCGCTGCCTGTCACCACGCCGCTTGGTCCTGTTGTGGTGGGTGATTCTATGTTGTGTGTCTAGTTTGTCTGTTTCTGTGTTTGGCCTGATATGGTTCTCAATCAGAGGCAGGTGTTAGTCATTGTCTCTGATTGGGAACCATATTTAGGTAGTATGTTTGGTGTTGGGTTTTGTGGGTGATTGTTCCTGTCTTTGTGTTTGTTACACCAGATAGGGCTGTTTTCGGTTTTTCACGGTTCTTGTTTTTGTATAGTGTTCTATTTTTCATATTTTTTCATATTTATAAATAACCACGCTGCGTTTTGGTCCGCCTCTCCTTCAACTCAAGAAAACCGTTACAGTCAGTTTTATCAGTGAATGCAGCAATAATTTTGTTATTATTATTTTAAACCATTTGCATTGTGAAAATTAATGTAAAATTGCTTATTTATTTATTTGGATTTAACCTTTATTTAACTAGGCAAGTCAGTTAAAAACTCATTCTTATTTACAATGACGGTCTACCAAAAGGCAAAAGGCCTCGTGCGGGGAGGGGACTGGGATTAACAATTTAAACAATATATATATATAAATATAGGACAAAACACACATCACGACAAGAAAGACAACACTACATAAAGAGAGACCTAAGACAACAACATAGCAAGGCAGAAACACATGACAACAACATGGTAGCAACACATGGTAGCAGCACAAAATATGTTACAAACATTATTGGGCACTCATTGAGAGAGGTAGTTAGCAAACCAGGCCAAAGACCCCTCAGAGACACCAATACTCCTTCGCCGGCCCACAAGAATGGAATGGTCTACCATATCAAAAGCTTTGGCCAAGTCAATAAAAATAGCAACAAAACATTTCTTAGAGTCAAGGGCATCATTGAGGACCTTTAAGGTTGCAGTGACACATACATAACCTGAGCGGAAACCAGATTGCATACCAGAGAGAATACTATAGACATCAAGAAAGCCAGTCAGTTGGTTATTGACAGGTTTTTCCAACACTTTTGATAAAGAGGGCAAAATAGAAATAGGCCTGTAACAGTTAGGATCAGCTTGATCTCCCCCTTCAAATAAAGGATGAACCGTGGCTGCCTTGCAAGCAATGGGAACCTCCCCAGAAAGGAAAGACAGGTTAAAAAGGTCAGAGATAGGCTTGGTGATGATAGGGGCAGCAACCTTAAAGAAGAAAGGTTCTAAACCATCTGAACCAGATGTTTTTTTAGGGTCAAGTTTCAGGAGCTGCTTTAGCACCTCGGACTCAATGACTGCCTGCAGGGGAAAACTTTGTAGTGGGGCAGGGGGAAAAGAGGGAGAAGCATCGGGGATAGTCGCATTAGAAGGGGTGGGAGATGAGGAAATGTTGGACGAAGTTTTCCAGAACTTGTTGGGATTAGACCCACAGAGAGAGAACTGCTCCTTAAAGTAACTAACTTTGGCCTTTCCGGATAACCTGAGTGCACTTATTTATCATTCTCAGCCCGATTATGTGTGTGCTGAGCATTTTGCCAAATGCAATTCTTGTGGTGGAGTAACTCTGCAAGATCACAGTCAAACCACTGAAAATATCAAAAAAGAAGGTTCAAGCGTCTTCGACAGAGGGGGATCAAGCTGATTCTCGTTAAAGTTCATTCAAGTTTTTTACCAAGCGTCTATGACGAATCAGGACAGGTCGTTTCACTGAGCAGCCATTACGAAAACAGGCTGTAAAACAGTGATCACTAAGGTCATTACAGAAAACACCAGACTGATAGCTATCACACATATTTGTGAGGATAACATAAAGAAAAGTAGCCTTTTCTGGGTGTTTGGAGTCTTACCTTGTGGGATTTGTAATAATCTGAGAAAAATGTAGGGAGTCCCATGCTTTAGGACTTGGTCAGGTGATTTAAGCATGTCCCAGTTTGTCACCTGCCAGGACAAATTCAGACTTAGTGTAAGGGGCCAGGAGAGAGCTTAGGGTACAGGCTGGTGCTGATGGTGGACGATAGCACCCAGCAACAGTCAACAGAGAGCTATTTGAAAGTTTAATACTTAAAACCATCAAATCAAATTGTTTGGGGACAGACTTGGTGGAGACAACCTTGGTAAAGATTGCCACTCCCCCACCTTTGAAGATCTTTTTTTGCCGAAAAAGGTTATAACCAGAAAGGTTAACATCAGTATTCAAAACACTCATCCTTAACCACGTCTCAGTAATGACCAACATCTGGATTGGAGTGGTGAACCCATACTTTCAATTGATCCATTTTAGGTAATAAGCTTATATTGTTAATGTGCAGAAAACCCAGGATTTTACAAGAGCAGAAATCAGTGAAGCAGATATCCGAGCACAAGTCAGAATTGGGGCTAGCAACAGTAATGGGCCAGGGTGTAGATGGCATTAGATGGCAACAAGATCATATGGTACAGCAATTTCATCAGGTAACATGAATACAAAGCCAGCGAGATTAGAATGGGGGGGGGGCCTTCAAGGTCCTGGAGTGGCCTAGCCAGTCTCCAGATCTCAACCCCATGGAAAATCTTTGGAGGGAGTTGAAAGTCCGTGTTGCCCAGCAACAGCCCCAAAACATCACTGCTCTAGAGGAGATCTGCATAGAGGAATGGGCCAAAATACCAGCAACAGTGTGTGAAAACCTTGTGAAGACTTACAGAAAACGTTTGACCTCTGTCATTGACAACAAAGGGTATATAACAAAATATTGAGATACACTTTTGTTATTGACCAAATACTTATTTTCCACCATAATTTGCAAATACATTCATTAAAAATCCTACAATGTGATTTTCTGGATTTTTTTTTCTTCTCATTTTGTCTGTCATAGTTGAAGTGTACCTATGATGAAAATTACAGGCCTCTCTCATCTTTTTAAGTGGGAGAACTTGCACAATTGGTGGCTGACTAAATACCTTTTTGCCCCACTGTATATCATTGTAGAGTATTTTTCTTCATGGCTTTTGAAAGTAAGAAATTGCTTCAGGCTAAGCATTACTCACTCAGCTCCAGGTTGGATGGTGTTTTCAGGTTTCTGTTTGTTTTCCAGAGCATTTGCTGTATAACTATTGCTGTATAAGCATTCCAGGTAATTCCGTCCAAAATCAAGTTGTAAGTTTGGAGTTTCGACTTGGAGTGAAAGTTATTTTGTTTAGCGTAGCATCCTGTATATGTCCCTGCCAAATACTCTACGTTTGTCTAACTCTAAATCTATTTTTTTAAACATGCTGAAAAATGTGGGAGCTCATCTGCGCTCTCTCTCTCTCTCTCTCTCTCTCTCTCTCTCTCTCTCTCTCTCTCTCTCTCTCTCTCTCTCTCTCTCTCTCTCTCTCTCTCTCTCTCTCTCTCTCTCTCTCTCTCTCTCTCTCTCTCTCTCTCTCTCTCTCTCTCTCTCTCTCTCTCTCTCTCTCTCTCTCTCTCTCTCTCTCTCTCTCTCTCTCTCTCTCTCTCTCTCTCTCTCTCTCTCTCTGCTTATAATACTGGTAATACTCCCAACTGTTATTATTTTTTGAAGAAAACATTATAAAAAAAGTACAAAAAAACTGTTCGCTGCCCTGGCCCCCAATGGTGGAACAAACTCCCTCAGACCACCTGCACCTGTACCCCAGTTTTAGATTGAAAACTGGATGTCAGGTGAATGCACCAATTTGTAAGTCGCTCTGGATAAGAGCGTCTGCTAAATGACTTAAATGTAAATGTAAATGTAATGTTATTATTTTTTGAAGAAAACAAAAAACCAGATGTTTGTACCCCCTAAGTTTTGATATTTTTGAAGAAAACAAATGTAAATAAATGTAATGTTATTATTTTTTGAAGAAAACATTAAAAAAACAAAAACAAGGCTGTACAGTTAGTACTCTAAGTGTGACTGTCAATTTGAGCCTGTGCGAGTAGTCCATCCATCACGCAAGTAGATTAAATTAATCATGATATGATGCAGGACAGAAGGGACACGCCAGATATAGTCGTCTGTATGCTCAAAGTAATGGTATAGGTCGGGGTAATAAATAACCAATAAAAAGCATAAAACATATTTTCCTCCTCAGTACCTCCAGTTTTCCACTGCAGGTTTTCCACCTCTGCAACCTACCTGTCTACTCTGTATTTCCAGTACAAGGTTGCCCCTCGCCCAGATGGCCTTTGAAATCCTGTAGTACACCTGTTCAATAAAAATGTATGCTGCCCTTCTAAGCTGTTTGTGGAAGTCACAATAAAGTGCTATTATGGATTTACGGATTAGAGCTTCTGTTATCAGAATTTATATTAGCTGCTTTGATATGAAAAAAAGCAGCTTCTCCTTGGCTTTGACAATCCTACTGATATGTATGGAAGGTTTGATTATCACGGGTTTAAAACACTGCACTATTGGAATGGCTTCTAAATTCAAGTAATGCACAGCAATGGTATCATTGGTGCTGCTGGTTGTTTTATTTGTGTTGAATTTCAAGTGTTTACATTTACATCTTATCCAGAATGACTTACAGTTAGTGTATTCATCTTAAGAGAGCTAGGTGGGACAACCACATATCACAGTCATTGTAAGTACATTTTTTCGTCAATAAGGTAGCTATCAGCAAAGTCAGATCTAGTAAGGGGGTGGGGGCTAGCCACAACTACAGTGCCTTCGGAAAGTACTCTTGACTTTTTCCACATTTTGTTACGTTACAGCCTTATTCTAAAATGGATGACCTCAGCAATCTACACACAATAAATGCAAATGCAAATGTATAAAAAAACTGAAATACCTTATATACATAAGTAAAGTCAGTCACTCTGGATAAGAGCGTCTGCTAAATGACTTAAATGTAAATGTAAATGTAAGTATTCAGACCCATTGCTAATAGACTCAAAATTGAACTCAGGTGCATCCTGTTTCCATTGATCATCCTTGAGATGTTTCTACAACTCGATTGGAATCCACCTGTGGTAAATTCAATTGATTGGACATGATTTGGAAAGGCATACACCTGAAAATATAAGGTCCCACAGTCGACAGTGCATGTCAGAGCAAAAACCAAGCCATGAAGTCGAAGGAATTGTCCGTAGAGGTCCGAGACAGGATTGTGTTGAGGCGCAGATCTGGGGAAGGGTACCAAAACATTTCTGAAACATTGAAGGTCCCCAAGAACACATTGGCCTCCATCATTCTTAAATGGAAGAAGTTTGGAACCACCAAGACTATTCCTTGAGCTGGCCGCCTGGCCAAACTTAGCAATCGGGGGAGAAGGGCCTTGGTCAGGGAGGTGACGAAGAACCCGATGGTCACTCTGACAGAACTCTAGAGTTCCTCTGTGGAAATGGGAGAACCTTCCAGAAGACAACCATCTCTGCAGCACTCCACCAATCAGGCCTTTATGGTAGAGTGGCCAGACGGAAGCCACTCCTCAGTAAAAGTTTGCTAAAAGGCACCAATAGACTCTCTAACCATGATAAACAAGATTCTCTGGTCTGATGAAACCAAGATTGAACTATTTGGCCTCAATACCAAGTGTTACGTCTGGAGGAAACCTGGCACCATCTCTACAGTGAAGCATGGTGTTGGCAGCATTGTGCTGTGGGGATGTTTTAAAACGACAGGGACTGTGAGACTAGTCAGGATCGAGGAAAAGATGAACGGAGCAAAGTACAGTGAGATCCTTGATGAAACCTGCTCCAGAGCGCTCCGGACCTTAGACTGGGGCGAAGGTTCACCTTCCAACAGGCCACCGACCTTAAGCACACAGCCAAAACAACACAGGAGTGCCCAGCTAGAGCCCAGACTTGAAACCGATCGAACATCTCTGGAAAGACCTGAAAATAGCTGTGCAGCAATGCTCCCCATCCAACCTGACAGAGCTTGAGAGGATCTGCAGAGAAGAATGGGAGAAACTCCACAAATACAGGTGTGCCCAGCTTGCAGTGTCATACCCTAGAAGACCCGATGCTGTAATCGCTGCCGAAGGTGCTTCAACAAAGTACCGAAGTGGTCTGAATACTTTCCGGAGGTACTGTAGGTAACATTGATGTCCTGGGAGATGAACATTCTGTTGTTATTTTACCTGACATGCATATGGTCCTCTTTTTAGCTGGTTCTTTGTAGAATTTTATCTGGAGTTTTACATAATCTTGTTTCTCTTCTCGGACAAATAATCCACAGATAAAAAGGTAAACCTATTTAGTTTTTAGTTAGTTATATTTGATTAATCTATCCTCGTGGGTTTGTATCTTCGTGATATCCAGCAAAGAGGGGACTTGCAGCACGTGAAGTGCCTCTACTAGAACCAAGTTCTATTTTAGCACCTGGCTACGCAGACGCTCGTTAACGCGCGCAAGCAGTTTGGATGAAATTATTGAATAACATGTATGTGTACATTTATTTTGCTACGCTTGTGCACGCAATGTGGCCGGTCTAGTAAGGGTGTTACTGTACTGAACGTGGACTCAAGCAAATGATCCCATAATCAACATTTCAGGAGATTCTTTTTTATTCACTTGCTTAGCAGCTAAGTAAGAGCACGGTTTTTACTAATATTTCTCAATATGGCTTCAAGCAAAGGAATGTGTGTATCTAACCTCCAAACGAGTTTCAACGCCATACAACACTCCTTCCGTGGCCTCCAACTGCTCTTAAACGCTAGTAAAACCAAATGCATGCTTTTCAACCGTTCACTGCCTGCACCCGCACGCCCGACTAGCATCACCACCCTGGAAGGTTCCGACCTAGAATATGTGGACATCTATAAGTACCTAGGTGTCTAGCTAGACTTATTATCACAGTGCCATCCATTTTGTTACTAAAGCACCTTATACCACCCACCACTGCGACCTGTATGCTCTAGTCGGCTGGCCTTCGCTACATATTCGTCGCCAGACCCACTGGCTCCAGGTCATCTACAAGTCCATGCTAGGTAAAGCTCCGCCTTATCTCAGTTCACTGGTCACGATGGCAACACCCACCTGTAGCACGCGCTCCAGCAGGTGTATCTCACTGATCATCCCTAAAGCCAACACCTAATTTGGCCGCCTTTCGGTCCAGTTCTCTGCTGCCTGTGACTGGAACGAATTGCAAAAAACGCTGAAGTTGGAGACTTTTATCTCCCTCACCAACTTCAAACATCTGCTATCTGAGCAGCTAACCGATCGCTGCAGCTGTACATAGTCTATCGGTAAATAGCCCACCCAATTTACCTACCTCATCCCCATACTGTTTATATTTATTTACTTTTCTGCTCTTTTGCACACCAGTATCTCTACCTGTACATGACCATTTGATCATTTATCACTCCAGTGTTAATATGCTAAATTGTAATTATTCGCCTACCTCCTCATGCCTTTTGCACACAATGTATATAGACTCTCTTTTTTCTACTGTATTATTGACTTGTTAATTCTTTACTCCATGTGTAACTCTGTGTTGTCTGTTCACACTGCTATGCTTTATCTTGGCCAGGTCACAGTTGTAAATGAGAACTTGTTTTCAACTAGCCTACCTGGTTAAATAAAGGTGAAAAAAAGAAAAAAAGGGTGCAGTATAATGTTCATTACTGTTCAAAAGTTTGGGGTCACTTAGAAATGTCCTTGTTTTTGAAAGAAAATTTCAAATTGATCAGAAATACAGTGTAGACATTGTTAATGTTGTAAATGACTAATGTAGCTGGAAACGGCTGATTTGGGAGGCGGCAGGGTAGCCTAGTGGTTAGAGCTTTGGACTAGTAACTGCAAGGTTGTAAGTTCAAACCCCCGAGCTGACAAGGTACAAATCTGTTGTTCTGCTCCTGAATTTCTTCTTGTTTGTTAAATAACGATAAAATAAATAAATAATGGAATATCTACATAGGCGTACAAAGGCCCATTATCAGCAATCCATCACTCCTTTGAGAAACAGACGCCTCACAAGTCCTCAACTGGCAGCTTCATTAAATAGTACCCGCAAAACACCAGTCTCAACGTCAACAGTGAAGAGGCGACTCCGGGATGCTGGCCTTCTAGGCAGAGTTCCTCTGTCCAGTGTCTGTGTTCTTTTGCCCATCTTAATCTTTTCTTTTTATTGACCAGTCTGAGATATGGCATTTTCTTAGCAACTCTGCCTAGAAGGCCAGCATCCCGGAGTCGCCTCTTTACTGTTGACGTTGAGGCTGGTGTTTTGCGGGTACTATTTAATGAAGCTGCCAGTTGAAGACGTGTGAGGCGTCTGTTTCTCAAAGTAGACACTCTAATGTACTTGTCCTCTTGCTCAGTTGTGCACCGGGGCCTCCCACTCCTCTTTCTATTCTGGTTAGGGCCAGTTTGCTCTGTTCTGCAAAGGGAGTAGTACACAGTGATCTTCAGTTTCTTGACAATATCTCGCATGGAATAGCCTTCATTTCTCAGAACAAGAATAGACTGACGAGTTTCAGAAGAAAGTTATTTGTTTCTGGCCACTTTGAGCCTTTAATCGAACCCACAAATGCTGATGCTCCAGATACTCAACAAGTCTAAAGATGGCCGGTTTTATTGCTTCTTTAATCAGGACGACAGTTTTCAGTTGTATCTTGCAAACAGAACTTTGTATCATTTTGAAAGTTGACTGTTGAAGACTTACAATTTGCTATAACATCAACATACTCCTGTAATGGGATACTGCTATGCTCTACTACAAATCCATAGCATTTAATTATTTTAAGTGAAACAGGTCAACCAGGTTGGCTATGTTGTAGTCTAGCACCACCATATAGCATGTCTTTCAGAAAGTATTCTGTAGTTGAAACATAGTACAAAGAGTAACCATTTCAAATTTCAAGAAAAACATATTTGGTTCATATTAAATTCAGTGTTTTATCTGGGAAGTCAGTTGTTCCTCCTGAGAAGAAAGGCACAGAGCAGTGTCAGTGTGTGTCACAGATCCTCCCATTTAGAGCCCTAACTGCAGCAGGTGGATCAGGTGATGTGGACGTAATTGTGGACTTGTACAAGTGAATTCTCCTGCATCAACAGTGATCCTTTCTGTTTAACAGTGACCCCTTCTGAGTAGAGAGAGAGCTATGATAACCTGGGCATTCATTTCAGATGATAGGACATGTTTTCCTTTTCTCTGCATACATACATTAAAAAATACATTGAATGTGCCTCACAAGGGTTTGATAACCACAGATGCTACTCCATGCCAGTAATGGATTCAAGTCTGGCAGTTATACTTTCACGCATTTGTCATCTTGGGCCCACCAGGTGTTGTTTTCAGTTGTAAAAAGATGCTGAGCATCTCCCGCTGAAGATAATATTTCATATCTCTGCAAACTCTCTCCCTGTACTACTCTGTTTCCAGTGGTCTCTCTCTACGCAGTGCTGAGATAAGACAATTCTACAGTTAAGATTTTAACTCCACTTCCCAATGACTCAGTGATAACTTAAGAGTAGACCAGAGTCTTTTCAGTAAAATTAGTTTACAGTGGTAGACAGAGTGGCCAGGGTAAAACAGAGGCCCATTGCCATGATAAAACAGACAGAGAACCATGGCCAGGATAACAAGGAGGGCCTTGGCCAGGTTAACCTCTACAGGATCGGTGCACCCCCCAACCCCCCACCCGTGGGAAGGTTGAGTAAACATGTGATTAGCACGGGGTTGTAAGTAACACAATCATTTCCCAGGACATAGACATATCTGATATGGGCAGAAAGCTTTTATTCTTGTTAATCTAACTACTCTGTCCAATTTACAGTAGCTATTACAGTGAAATAATAACATTATATTGTTTGAGGAGAGTGCACAGTTATGAACTTGAAAATGTATTAATAAACCAATTAGGTACATTTGGGCAGACTTGATACAACAGTTTGAACAGACATGCAATGGTTCATTGGATCAGTCTAAAACTTTGCACATACACTGCTGCCATCTAGTGTCCAAAATCAAAATTGAGCCTAACCTGGAATAATACATTGTGACCTTTCTCTTGCATTTCAAAGATAACGGAACAAAAAACACAAAGAAACACGTATTATCTTTTACCAGATCTAATGTGTTATATTCTCCTTCATTAATTTCACATTTTCACAAACTTCAAAGTGTTTAAAAATGTATCAATAATATGCTTCCTTGCTTCAGGTCCTGAGCTACAGGCAGATTTCGGTATGTAATTTTAGGCAAAAAAAAATAAAAACGGTCCGATCTTGTTAATGGGGTTGGTTATGTTTCCACTTGACACTGCAGAAATATGTATCCGATGTTTCTGTATTCCTATTGGTTGGTTGAATTTACATATCAATAAGATGTTATGCCATTAGTCATGCTTGCAGATAGGGGGAGATCGCAAAAATACATTCTTCCCAGTCTGATATTGACATGCAAGCATGTAGGTCACGTTCTGAAGTAACGTATTCTACAATGTGTACGAGTCTACTGCGTATATGTCCTGATGTGTATACAGTGCCTTCAGAAATTATTCACGCCCCTTGACTTTTTCCACATTTTCTTGTGTTGCAGATGGAATTTAAAATTGTCGCTGGCCTACACACAATAATGCCCCATAATGTCAAAGTGGAATTATGTTGTTCGAGAAGGAAGCCTGAACAAACAAAAAAAAATCCAAAACATGCATCCTGTTTGCTAAAAGGCACTAAAGTAATACTTCAAAAGATGTGACAAAGCAGTTAAGTTTTTGTCCTGAAAGCAAAGTGTTTATGTTTGGGGCAAATCCAATACAACACATTACTGAGTGCCACTCTCCATATTTTTATTCATAGTGTTGGCTGCATCATGTTATGGGTATGCTTGTAATTGTTAAGGACTGGGAAGTTTTTCAGGATAGAAAATGTACAGAATGGAGCTAAGCACAGGCAAAATCCCAGAGGAAAACCTGGTTCAGTCTGCTTTCTACTAGACACTGGGAGATGAATTCATCTTTCAGCAGGACAATAACCTAAAACACAAGGCCAAATATACACTGGAATTGCTTACCAAGAGGACAGTGAATGTTCCTGAGTGGCTGAGTTACAGTTTTGACTTAAGTCTGCTTGAAAATCTATGACAAGACCTGAAAATGGTTGTCTAGCAACGATCAACAACCAATTTGACAGAGGTGGAATGTTGCACAATCCAGGTGTGGAAATCTCTTAGAGACTTATCCAGAAAGACTCACAGCTGTAATCACTGCCAAAGGTGATTCTAACATGTATTGACTTAAAGGGTTGAATACTTATCTAATCAAAATATATTAGTGTTTTATACTTCATAAATGTTTTACAAATGTTAGAATTTTTCTTCCACATTTTTCTCCCATATTCTTCCACAGTTTCTTCCACATTAGAATATTTTGTGAGGATTGTTGACAAAGAATGACAATTAAATCCATTTTAATCCCACTTTGTAAGGCAACAAAATTTGTAAAAAGTCAAGCAGTGTGGATACTTTATGAAGGAATATGTGTACAGTACCTGTTAGATATTGGGAGCATCTTGGGATGTGCTTTTGCATGTTATTTCTGTAAGAGCGAGTTAGCTAGCATGCTCAAGATGGCAATGGTCACACTAGTCCCTGCTAAATCATTGTTATTTCCATGCTAACAGACAAATCATGAAACTACAGCCATCAACATACTATTGTCCTGCACATCTAATGTGATTCCTTGTGTCTATCATCAGGTACTTACATTTATTGTATTTTGTACTCTTTTTGTCATGGTTATGTTTGATTACAAAATACCCATTCTGATATTGACATGGATCGCGATGGATCGCAAATCTACAGCCATCAACATACTGTTGTCTTGCACATCTAATGGGCAACTCTTGTGTCTATCCTCAGAACAAACACCAATCAACTTGGCCCGCTGGCTGGGTATTCCCTTCTTTAAAATCACAACACAAGAGAGTTACGATACACGATAACATATATTACACTTGTGCCGAGACCAGTTTTCTTGTCTACACTGGACATCTGTTACACTCGTGGTCAGGTTAACACTGAGACCCGTGGTCAGGTTAACACTGAGACCCATGGTCAGGTTAACACAGAGACCCGTGGTCAGGTTAACACAGACATGGTCAGGTTAACACTGAGACCCGTGGTCAGGTTAACACTGAGACCCGTGGTCAGGTTAACACTGAGACCCGTGGTCAGGTTAACACTGAGACCCGTGGTCAGGTTAACACAGAGACCCGTGGTCAGGTTAACACTGAGACCCGTGGTCAGGTTAACACTGAGACCCGTGGTCAGGTTAACACAGACATGATCAGGTTAACACTGAGACCCGTGGTCAGGTTAACACAGACATGATCAGGTTAACACAGAGACCCGTGGTCAGGTTAACACAGACATGATCAGGTTAACACAGAGACTCGTGGTCAGGTTAACACAGAGACCCGTGGTCAGGTTAACACAGACATGATCAGGTTAACACTGAGACACGTGGTCAGGTTAACACTGAGACCCGTGGTCAGGTTAACACAGAGACCCGTGGTCAGGTTAACACAGACATGATCAGGTTAACACAGAGACTCGTGGTCAGGTTAACACAGACATGATCAGGTTAACACTGAGACACGTGGTCAGGTTAACACAGAGACCCGTGGTCAGCTTAACACAGAGATCCGTGGTCAGCTTAACACAGAGACCCGTGGTCAGCTTAACACAGAGACCCATGGTCAGGTTAACACAGAGACCCATGGTCAGGTTAACACTGAGACCCGTGGTCAGGTTAACACTGAGACCCGTGGTCAGGTTAACACAGAGATCCGTGGTCAGGTTAACACAGAGATCCGTGGTCAGGTTAACACAGAGACCCGTGGTCAGGTTAACACAGAGACCCGTGGTCAGGTTAACTCAGAGACCCGTGGTCAGGTTAACACAGAGACCCGTGGTCAGGTTAACACAGACATGATCAGGTTAACACTGAGACCCGTGGTCAGGTTAACACAGACATGATCAGGTTAACACTGAGACCCGTGGTCAGGTTAACACTGACACCCGTGGTCAGGTTAACACAGACATGGTCAGGTTAACACTGAGACCCGTGGTCAGGTTAACACAGAGACCCGTGGTCAGGTTAACACAGAGACCCGTGGTCAGGTTAACACAGAGACCCGTGTCAGGTTAACACAGAGACCCGTGTTCAGGTTAACACAGAGACCTGTGGTCAGGTTAACACAGACATGATCAGGTTAACACAGAGACCCGTGGTCAGGTTAACACAGACATGATCAGGTTAACACTGAGACCCGTGGTCAGGTTAACACTGACACCCGTGGTCAGGTTAACACAGACATGAGCAGGTTAACACTGAGACCCGTGGCCAGCCCGCTGGCATAGATGTCAGTTCACCGTCTTTCTTTGTTGCCAACTAACGGGAAATCACATTGACATTGGATTTAGGTTGGGTAAAAATAGATACAATTCCCTTACACTGATGACATTTTGCAAATCCAATCAGTTTTCTACATTGATTCAATATCATCACGTTACATTTTTTGGGTTTAAATTATGTGGAAACAACATTGATTCAAACAGTTTTTGGGAGGTTAACACAGAGACCCATGGCCAGGTTAACACAGAGTCGAGAACCATGGTCAGTTTAACATAGAGACCCATAGCTGGTCAGTTTAACATAGAGACGCATGGCTGGTCAGGTTAACACAGAGACCATGGCTGGTCAGGTTAATACAAAGACCATGGCTGGTCAGGTTAACACAGAGACCATGGCTGGTCAGGTTAACACAAAGACCATGGCTGGTCAGGTTAACACAGAGACCATGGCTGGTCAGGTTAACACAGAGACCATGGCTGGTCAGGTTAACACAAAGACCATGGCTGGTCAGGTTAACACAAAGACCATGGCTGGTCAGGTTAACACAAAGACCATGGCTGGTCAGGTTAACACAAAGACCATGGCTGGTCAGGTTAACACAAAGACCATGGCTGGTCAGGTTAACACAGAGACCATGGCTGGTCAGGTTAACACAAAGAACATGGCTGGTCAGGTTAACACAAAGACCATAGCTGGTCAGGTTAACACAAAGACCATGGCTGGTCAGGTTAACACAAAGACCATAGCTGGTCAGGTTAACACAAACACCATGGCTGGTTAGGTTAACACAGAATAATGGCCAGGTTAAAACAGAGAATAATGGCCAGGTTAAAACAGAGAAGAATGGCCAGGTTAAAACAGAGAATAATGGCCAGGTTAAAACAGAGAACAATAGCCAAGTTAACACAGAGTACTCAGGCCAGGTTAACACAAAGACCCATGGTTGGCCAGGTTAACACAGAGACCCAGGTTAATTACACAGAGACAGAGACCCAGTCCAGGTTACCAGCATCATTCCAGCTGGCAGTGAGTCAGCACTGCACTGGCAGAAAGTCTTGTTTCATGCGGCTCACAAACCTTTGTTGCAAATGGCCTCCAGGAGATGAAACAACATGGCTTAATAAGGTGTTAAATTGGACATGATCGTTAGACAGAAGGCTAATTTTATGCAACCTCTTATTGCTTCTTCTCCATCTTCATTAATCTGGCCATTTGTTTTTGCTCCTTGGTTGCAAGAAAATGGATGGTTGGAGGAGGACGGGGAGTGGGGAAGAGTGAACAGGAGAGTTAGAGAGCTAAGAATATTGAATATGGTACAGAAATCGGATCTTGTTGGTGTGATTTTATACTATTGTTACTTCTGACATTTGCTTAGAGCAATTCTCATAAAGCAAGCAAGTTATTGAGGAGTTTTCAGAGCTGAGAAATGCTTGATTAAAGCAATATTCAAAAGGCCAGGAGGATTTGCCTACAATTTGCATACAGCCTGAGGCTCAGGTGTTGAAAAGTCTACTAGATACAATATACAATATATGTCAGTCTCCTATATTGGTGCCCAATATCCCTTAATAGCCCGTAGATTGGGACACATATTTTAGGGGAACAAAGAATAGAATCGTCGGCAAAAAAACATGTTATTGAGGAGAAATATCGTTAAAAAAAAAAAACATTTTCATACATAAAATCTCCATTCCCTAGGCACTTTTGAAGCCTTTCATACATTGTAGTTGACAAAGACGAGGGTCAATAGAGATGTACGTGACAGTGTATATTGTTATGATGACATAATAAGCCTTCTCCTTTTGTCAGCTTTTTTCATGTGTCTCTTTCTCTGTGTTTTTGCAGGTTGGATAGTGGCAAAAGTGTAAGGGACAACTAGAACCAAGCTAAATTGATGGATGTTTTTCAAGAACCCAACTTTTCTGTGCTGGCTCCAAACCTGGAACAGATCAACAAAGAGGATGAGAATGGTAAAGACATTTCATACTTGAATATAAAAAATGATGGACACACCAAGATGTAATTCCTCACCTCAGGTATATATCAACACTTCATACTGTATGTTTTAGCATTTTAACATGTTTCTATTAAGGAACAGAGGGAATGGTGTCACATGACCACAGTACATGATGTCCTGCTGGTTACAAGGAGGCACAGAGTTCTTATGCTATGCATTGTTTTCACCTCCTCTGCTATTGAGTTTGCCTGTTACCTTCACAGAACTGAAAGGCAAGAAGCCCCAGCCTTGATATTTATTGACCTTAACCTTTGCTGCATCTGAATGGATGAGTAATGTTTCAGTGCTCAGAAACGTTCCAATGTGTGGAATGTTTTCCTCCATTTTTTACTTCTGAAAGTACTTATCATCCTTTCCCACCCCTAATGATCCTGAATGTCAAAGGGGGAAGACCACTCACAAAGAGCAGGGGAAAGGTTATTACGTTTGTCATTCCTTCCATGTATCCTTTAAATACATGAACCAGAGTAATAGAAGAGGCCGTGCCTAGGCCTTATTTAAGAGTCAAAAATAGGCTAATGGTATATTTCCACTATAATTGTCCCATTACTTTCTATTGGGTATTTTATTCTCAATGTATTCTTATCACAAATTATAAAGCACAAGAAACACAATGATGAGAAAATTATGAGCATTTCATTTTCCTCAATAAAAAGCAGAATTCACCTTTTCAGCTTGAATTAGCTATATTATTCCTTGTCTTTGTACAAAATGATTACTTTGTGCAGCCTGTTTTTAAAAAAACGACCTGTACATTTTATCAACTGTAAGAGAGGCTAGGAACATACATTGAGCTGAAAATGAAAAATTATTAAAGATAGGAAATAGTAGAGTATATTAAAATGTCCTCTCATAAAGGACAGTATATTAAAGTACTCTCACATTGTCCATCAGTGAGTTCACTGGTGAATTAGTTATTATCTGATATCATCTCTCTGTTCTGCTCTACAGAATCGCACATCCAGGACAGTAATCTGCAGCCAGACAGCACCGCCATCTCACCTACAGCCAATCAACCAAAAGGAGGCCATGAGAGTGAGAGGACCTCACTGAACCCATCCTCACCCCTCAGCCCAACAGAGACCTCTGAGCCCAGCATCACCACCACTACCACTGATGACTCCTCTTCTATCCATGCCATCTCCCACACCTCCTCTTGCACAACAAAAGAGGTGAGTCCCTGGGCTCTTCCAGAGGACTGTAGTAACAAAGCAGCTTTCACAATAATGGAGGTAGGGAGTGTATCAGCCCTGTCTGGAGGGGACTGCCTCATGCCACAAAGCCGCACATGCCTGGGCTGTTTCATCGAGACCAAGGACGCTACAGAGCCTGAGCCAGGGCTGGACCTGGGCCGGGACTATGACCCCTGTCCTGTCTCCTGTCCTGACATGGCCATGCAGTGCATGAGTTCTGGGGATGGTATCCGCTACGGGGATCAGCTGCTCTCAGACCAGCTCCTCAGCTACCCAGAGCACAAGATCAGGGCAGAGGAGAAGACAGATGATGAGAAGTCAGCGGAGGACAGCGACTCGGAGGACGCCACGTCAAAGAGTATCTACGAAGGCCTGCTCCTGGACAAGTGCAATGGTGAGGAGGCTCTACTGGCCAATTCCAGCCAGGACTGGGGCTGCTTTGAGTCCTTTATCAGCGAAAGTAAGATCGAGCTGCTGGACCTCTGCTCTAAGAATGAGCTCTCTGTCAACCTCTTCTCAGAAGAGGACGTAGACAACTACATGTTTGATGATGAGGACGAGGACTCCACCCTGGGCAGTGACGTGTGCTCGCTGAAGATCCGCTATGAGTCCTTCCAGGACAACGTCCGAGAAAAGACCAACCCCATTCAGGAGGAAACCCAGTTCAACTTCTTCCCAAGTGTCGTGGCCAAAAAGGAGGGTGAGGGAACAGTGAAGAAGGGAGCTGAAGGGGCACAGGTGAAGGGGGAGATAGTTGAAGTCTGGGCGGCTGGAGAAAAGGTTGACAAAAACAACAGCAGCAGCTCTGCTGAGGTGACACCGAATGTCAGTCCAGAGAGCAGCTACCTGTTTGACTTCAACAATTCCACAGTGGACTCTGGAGAGTACAGCGATGACAGCTCCTGTACTGGATCCTCCCTTGACACCTGCCAGACCAAACAGAAACACTGCTTCCTCTCCAGGGAGAACTCCAGCTCCTCCAGCCAGCTGAGCTATGGGCTGAGGTCCAAGAGGAAAGTCAGATACAGCGACGACTATCTGTACGACGTGGATTCTATCGAGAGCGAGAGGAACACAGAGAAAAAAGACAAGCAGACGGTGGGTACAAAAAAAGAGGAGGATGACGACTGGTGTCCAAAGAAGAGGAGAAAATCCTCACGAAAAGAGCCTCCGGTGATAATCAAATACATTATCATAAACCGATTTAAAGGGGAGAAGCACATGTTATTAAAGCTTGGCAAAATTGACACATCAGAGACAACAGTAAGCTTAAGTAAGGACTTAGTTCATAAGTACCAGAGAATGGCTCCTCTGAAAGACTACTGGCAAAAGAGGCGCCAGGAAATGCAGGAGCAGCGCATGCTGGCTGCTGGTGATAAAAACACATTTCCAAATGGCTGCAGGCGTTCCCTTAATTCGAGCCTGACAAAAAGAAAATACAGGATTGCAAATAGAGTCCGGATTCAAAGAATTCACGCTGTAAAGCTCTCGCCAAACCTCACCGATCACAAGCAAGAGGTGGGCGCAGCTGAGGATGAAGCTGCCTGTACAGATATGGAATCTATAACAACAACGACCTCTGACTGTGCTGCTAGATTAGACCAAGGCAGTGTGACAGGAAAAAGCAGATCGCTAGAGAGGGAGGGGAAAAGACTTGGGAATAAGACTGTGCAAATAAGGAAATTTAAAAGCGAGGCCAGACTGAGGTTGAAAAAAATGAACGAGGCTCAGCGGGAGGATGGTAAAACTGTGATACAGCCACAAGAGGTTGGCCCACTATCCCCAAATCAGCACCCTGACATAGTTTACTCCACTGCAGGCAGCCCCCAGCTTTGTGATGACTCCACTGTCAGTGTCAACCCCAATGAAACGTCCCCTTTTACACCAGCCCCCTGCTCCCCTTCCAGTACAATGACCCATCCTGTAAATGTGAATAGTGGTCTACATGTCATCCCTGGAGGCTACCTGCAGACATTACTAGAGGCCTCTGACTCATCCAGTAACACTGGGCTGACATATTACTCACAGCAGCATCAGCAGCATCCCCGACAGCAGTTTCCTCATGGCCTCTCCCAGGAGGAGAATCCATTCACTAACCTACAGCTGGCCCAGAGCTGTGTTCTATCCCCACCCTCAGAGTCTGAGCTCCAACAATCTCCCTCTAACTGCTCCAATCAAATGGAGCCAAACTTCACTCACACATCATGGCAGTCTGAAGGTAAACATTTATCATTTACACCTGATATTAAACCTGAACCTTCTGGCTTTTCCAGCACCATTTCTTTGCCAATGACAAACAACTTGCCGTTGTCAGGATATAGTCAAGTCAATGTAGATGGCAACAGACTGCTGTATGATAAGGCATATTTACCTGAGGAGCCACCAGGACTAGACTCAGGCCTACAAGTCAGCCGGTCAGCTGAAGAGGAACAGGTGCAGTTCCATAGAGTAACTCTAAACACAGAGAATGGCAGGCTGGCCAGCTATGACTCTATGAGTTCACTGTCTGCCACCTCCAGCAACTACAGCTCTATGAGTCTCAAGTCCTGTGAAAAGGAGAGTGAAGAGGATGTGAACGAGAACTTCTTGGCCCACTGCAGTCCCAAACTGGTGATCCAGCAAAGTACCGATGAAATCACTCCCCTCAGGGAGTCTACAGACCTACTGGACATCTCCAACTTCACCCCCGATAAGTTCAGGCACTCGCCGTTGTCAGAGATGTCACCACCCGACACACCAAATCTCTCCCCACAGGTGATGGGGACGGAAATGAGGGAAAGCCTAGGAAAGGCCAGGGAGTTTCAGGGAGAGACAGGAGACAAGACTCTCTCAGCTCCACCTGATGGGACTAAGTGGGACTGTAATGTCCTGCCAACACAAAACCATGATGGCAGAGCGATAACCAATCATCAGTTCCAGTTCCATACTTTCAATGATAATGACGGCACATGTAAGGTTGATGGCCCCAACGTCTTTGATGAGCAGCCCGAATCCATCGGAGGTCGAATTAAAGGTCCCAAGTCAAAAAGGAAAACAACCAGTAAACAGAAAACCAAGGCTCCAAGGGCCCCCAAGACAGAGAAGAACAAAGCCCCTAGACAGAATTCTAGTTCATCCAAAAAGCTAAAAGCCCTGCTTGATGCAAAGGCAAATGCAAAAGGTGAAGAAAGTGAAGGCCTTGCTGGACTGTCAGAAGACTGGCCTTTACTGGAGGAGCATGGTGGGGGCTGGACAGACGGCAACAACAACAGTCCTGTGGATGACGACCAGCGAGAGTTTGAAGAGCCCTCCAACATCCTGTCCAACATAGCCTCTGGGATGGCAGAGGTCCAGAGGTTTATGAAGGTGTCAATCGAGCCACTGTGGGACCCCATGTCTGGACTCTGTCAGCCTCCAGATGCCAACAGCCTTAAAACTAAGACACTTAAAATCCTGGCGGGAACAACAGCTAATGTCAGGAAAAAGGGTGGTTATACCACCTCCCCTGTGGCAGGAAGGGGCAGGAAGGCAACGGGCACGGGAGCCAAAAACCAAGCCAAGTTAAGTCCTTCAAACCCCTTCTTCCCCCCTCTCATGCTGGACTGCAACATGTTTAACAAGTCCAGCCTCGGTATACCTGGCATCTGTGGGCCCGCACACAAGAAAATGTACCGTCACAAAACCGGTGCAAAATTTGCTCGAGACGAAAACAATACAGGGAAGCGGGACTCGAGCAAGAACGTAGCTCTGATGGCCTCTTATGAGAAACTGAGGTAATATTTTGTACCGGTGGCTGCAAAATATGTCCCACTCACTCTATTTCCTCCTGCCCCTTGCTCAGTTCCCTGGGTTCCCTTACTGCTCTCCCTTTTTGACTTAAATCCAAGTGTTGCATGGCAAAGACATTAACCTTGACTACCCCACCTGCTTATTTTACCCTAAATAGAGCCGAAATAACTTGCATGTAAGATTTGATTTGTTCCTGAGAAGCTACCTATTGAGTGATTGATTGTCTTCAGCTTGACTGGGTTTTCAAACTACCGTGGCTCCATTTTGTTTCTGACTGCTGCTTGATTCACCTTTCTTGGTCTTTAGATTGTTTTGTTTTTTGTTACTTTAGATTTGACTTTTGTATAATAAGAAAGATTGCCTTGAAACTGCTTTGAAACTGCTTTGAAAATATTTTTTGGTGATACTTAGTGGTTTGCTTTGTGTTTTTATTTCTCCATTTCAGCAGAACAGCTTGCCCCATCTTAATAATGTCAAAATTCTGTATGTGGCTCTCCACAAAATAAAATCCCAGTTCAAAGGTTGTCCGTCCTTACATTCAGACAGTGGTTTTCTTCAGTGTAAGAAGAGAGAGTGGAGTGAGTCATAAGTGAACAGTTACAGTAGGCCTATCCTATCATTACTGATATCACCCTGCCATTCCAGTTGTGGATGTTTCGCTGGTGTTGGAGAACTGTATCACTGTTCTGCTGGGAAACAGACTTTTCAGAATTAAAAAAGGGACTCTTTTTGTATTAACAATAAGACAAATTTATCAAACTGTCCTAATTGTATTAATATCTTTAAATGGTATTATTTGTCATTGGCTTATTGCCATGGTTTGGGGAGAGTTGGTGGGAGGGTAAGTGGAGTAAGTACCCAAAATTGCAATTTGTTAATGCTATTGTACAGAGACATATGCACTATTTGCAGAATATGACAATAATTATAATGTTGAAAATGGAATTAATGTGCCAAACGTTGATCAAGTACCTGTATAAACATTTTCTATCTGTATGTATATTGGCTGTTTCATGTTCTTTTTGTTACGGTTGTGCGGTGGGGGTTCTGGACTATGGTGGCCGGTCGACATTCCAGAGATCTTACACTTGGGATCTATTCCGTTTGCCAAGCACCTGCAGCTGACAGTGATACACATTTGACCAAAATGCAAATGACTGTCTTTTCTTTCATACATTCTTCTGAAATGATTACCATCTGAACTCAAAATCAACAGCCAGCATGGAGATACAGAGAAGGGGATTAAATATGCTCTAACAGGTTAATTAAATCGAGATCATCGGACGACAAGGTTCTATCTGCATTTTTGTCAAAATGTAGTTATTGGCATAGCCTTGATCTGTTCAATGTTCTCTACCTGTATAGCACTGTAAATACACCAATTCATGTTGTTAACTTCAAAAGAATAGAAGATAAACATTGCAGACACCATTGAAACCAATGAGGGTTCGGAAATTTAAAGCCAATTATCTCAGAATCATATTTTTGCAGATAGAACCTTATAGTCCCAAGCGCTCAAAAGGTTTGCATTTGTACTATACTCAAGATTAGCACACAGATTAATGTAATCTCATGCATTCACCTACCACTGCACCAACATGGAGCTCTATATTAGATTTCTACAATTTATTTCAATTGACATATATTGATATTATCCATCAGAGCTCATTATTTATTGTGAAGACCTTTGTCTCTCGCAACCCCCCTTCCCTCCATCTTCTCCAGGTTGCCAGGCTAGTCATTTAGATGTGGGATCACGACAAGTGTCACCACCAGGTGATGTGGAGTAGACTGCCTTATATCATCCCTGCCCATTGTCAATTGAATGTACTGTACTTCCTCTCCAACAAGAGTTGTATATGATGTACCACTGTTGAGCTGCCTCGGAAAGGTGCTTGAAAGCAAATTCATTTACAGGTAATTGAAAAAAGGATGAAGAAATCCTCTGTGCCCTATTTATGAATGTATTAGATACTGTTATGTTTGATGTAGCCTAATTCTGCCATGATTTTGACATTAATTGAAATTATGTTTTGCCTTTTTTTTGTTGAAAAGAATATTGAGCTTTATAAATATCGTCAGAGTTGTTGTCAGAGGGATTCCAGAAGAACTCTTGACGTCCTCGATGAATCTTGTATATTTTTCAGTGTGCCGATTTGTAAAATATTTTCTAAGTGTATATTTTTCTTAGAAAGTGCTGTGAAGTATTTGTGAGTGTGGATACTCTTTTTTCACCTTTACAGGCAGTGAAAGGGATGCATAATGACATGCCTCTGGTTTTAAAAACCAAAATAACAAACATGACAACAAAAAAACTCCAAAAAAGAAGAGGGTAAAACACTGGGAAAAAAGTTGTAACATTTTATTGGAAGTTTTGTAATCAGACCAATCTTGTTGTGGGAGTGTAGTGCTACTGTGTAAAAAGTATGATAAAACAAAAAGAAAAACTGAAATAAAGACATGTTTGTGATTTTATTGCTGTTTTATAGATTTTCATGTAAATCATTCTAGTATTATTTTGTTTTGTTGTAACTGTTGCAAAGGTTTAAATATTTGTGGACAAGCCTGTATGGTGACAATGTAATATTGGTAACTTGCTGAGTTTTGTAATAATGTTTATGGAATAAATATAAAATAAAAATTAGCTTTTGATTGCTGCTTTCAGATGAGGTCTCCATTTTCTTCAATGTAGGGACTGTATTGACCTCTTCCTGAAAATGTATACGGTCCTTATGTTGCATGCATCTTGAAGATTTCAAGAAATGTTAAAATATTTATTGTAGTCTGTGCATGTGTTTGCATGTCTGAAAATAGATACCTTCCCAGGACTCCACAAAATGCAAAACATGTTACTTCATATAATTTTTTTTTTCAGATATTTGCTTTGATGAATAGGCATATGTTTAGAGAGACTACAATCTATCTACTCCAGTGGCATATATTCATGGATGGCTTCCCCAAAAATTTACAAAAACCCCCAAAAAACATAAAATATTTTATCTCTCTTGTGTTTCATTATTTTCCTTCAATTCACAAGAGGTTGAATGTGTCTCACCGGAGAAAGCATCTGAGCGTGCAAAACAGCTCCCCTCTGTTTCTGTATGTGTAGCCCATCTAGCTGATGATGTCTGGTCATTGAATGCAAGGGAAGCAAGTGAGAATTTGGCCTCCCTTGATAGAAAAATGTATAAAATAATAGCCAATCAACGAACTGAGTGAACTCAACTGTGAATGGTCCTAGTGCACCAAAAAAAAAGTGTCACGGGAAGCCAATTTGGATTTGGCTTCACACCAATTGCATCACATCAATAGCCAAAAGTCATAGACAGAAATGTTGTTGTGTTGTTGTCCTCTGGTGACTAGCTAGCTAGCTAAAATTGACCCTATCCTAAATTAGCCATGGATGGAGATAAGGATTTGAACTTGTGGTTTTACTTAATTCTCCGTACTGGCCAATGATTACAATGGCGATTCCGATCCATGAAAGAGAGGAGGATGGCAATGGCATTAGGGTGAGTCAACATGTTTTTTCTACTTACATACATAAACACACACACACAGAAATCAGTACCATGGAAAGCCACATGATATTTAGTTTACGTTGATTGGACTACATTGTTGTTTTTGGAATCTTTTAGTTGTCACTGAATTAGATTAAGCATAGGTAATTTGATGATGTTGACATGTTTAAGTTGAAATGATCCTGGAATAGTGGAGGCAGCTCCTGATTTATTGGCAACTTGCAGCAACTCCGGTGTTCTAAATAAATAGTTGTTTAGTAGTGCTGGAAACATCAACTTCATTGACCAACTGTTTATTACATGCAATATGCTTTGTGGACTCCACCGGACAGAGGTTGATCTCTGGTTTTGTGACGAAACAAAGGTGTGGTTGAATTTGTTCTGCCACTGAGTCTTCTTATTGTCTCAGCCTTAGGCCTATATATCACGGTGGCAACGAGGTATAAGAATTTACAGGTTATAGAGCAAACAACACAATTATCACAACACTTATGTTGTAATATGGCTTTTTCCCTGGCTTGGCTTCCCTAGTGATTTTACCCACGCACCAATCTACTCTAGATTCTAGAAGTCTCGCATGGACCGGTCAAACTAGTGGCCTAATTATCATCAAGTTTTAGTGAAAACGGTTTAGTCTGAATTATCTGGATAAATTAGTAGGCCAGACAATTTTTAAATCCTTTATGGCGTAAACTATTCCTATGTTATGTTTAGTGATTTGGCACAAGGAAGTGCAACTGATAGAGCTCTTAGTCCAGCAGATGGCACCATTCAATCGTTTTCTCTTTATGAGAATTAGTTCAAACTATCCTGGTGTATTGTCTTTTAACACATGGTTTGCATGGATTATACGTTGCACAATAGGTATGTTCATATACTTTTCTTATCAACTGCTGCACACATTTTAATTAAATAACAGATAAATAGGAATGTGTGTGAATGTTGCATGTAACAACAATATTCCAACCAAATTAAAAAATATTATGTTGTGTATCTATTGTTTACGGTAACAGCATAACCCAAGGTCAGCATGCTCAGTAATTGAGTGAGAGGAGTAAGAATGTCTACCACTGAGGGGAAGACAACTGAATATTTATGAAATGTAACCTGGGGAGGATGTGAAACAAAACCCAGCTATGGAAATACACAGGGTGCATTCTACTAGTTGTATCCTTCCTTTTCCCTCAAGGTAAGGGGGGGTGGACAAGTCACAAAGGAAAAGAGAGACTTACACATAGAGAACGTTTCCACTAGGAGGCATGAATGGAGGAGATATAATATGTGCAAACAAGGGTTTTCAAATCAAATGGTATTTTTCACATGCGCCGAATACAACAGGTGCAGACCTTACAGTGAAAAGCCCTTAACCAACAATGCAGTTAAGAAAATACCTTAAAAAGTACGAGATAAGAATAACAAATTATTAAAGAGCAACAGTAAATAACAATAGCGGGGCTTTATATTCGGGGTACAGGTGTTGATGTAATTGAGGTAATATGTACATGTAGGTAGAGCTTTTAAAGTGACTATGCAGAGATAATAATAATAGATCATTTCACTTGTAATCTAGTGATGAGACAGCTTCTGGCGAAAGCATTTTGGCCTATGCAGATCGATACACTTCTACACCAAGGGCTTCACATTGAGGGGTTTTCTATCTCCTTATCTTCCATGGAATGAGTTTGACACATGGTCTAGTTGCATGCCAGCTGCTCCAGTAGTGTGGATTCTGCGAGTGCTAGCTGGCTGTATTACAGAAACCTGTCTTTGTCGTGGGAAAGACTCATTGTTATCTTTTCGTAAAAAACTGGTTGCAGTAAAGAGCAGACCAGGATACTAAGGAGATCCTGAGGGAAATCGACAAGTACCAACAGCTTTACTCTACGGAGGAACAACATACTCCATCATGGAAAGATCCGACTACCTCACAAAATAACTTTAACCTGACAAAAAAAGAAAAACAGATTAATCGACAGACATGGACGATTTACTTACCGTTGAAGTAGAGGCTAGTGCTCTGGCTGGAATCCATGCAACACTGGAAAAGTTGTGTGAGGAGGTAGCAGGGCTGAGGGGGAGTTTGGAGTTTAGCCAGAGTGAAATTCTCCCTCTCCAAGAGAACAAGGCACTCACAGCAAAGGTTAAAATCCATGATTCTACTCAGGGAAAACAGGGTGATGAAGGAGTCGCTACTAGACATACAAGGTCGTAGCATGTGTGAAAATCTATATTTTTCTGGGATTACTGAAGATGCATTCAATAATCCAAATGGTGCAATCAGAGAATTCATGCAATCCGCCTTGAAACTTTCTATTGAGACTGTAAACAAGGTGGCTTCCACCGAGTACACAGACTTGGAGATCGGCGCGACAAGACCAAGGGTCCCCAACCGATCATCGCAAAATTTGAACACTAACATCAAAAGGAGCTGATCAAAAGCAGGGGAAGGGAGCTTAAAGGGATCAAATTCGGTCTCAATGACCAATTTCCAAGGGAGATAAACAAACGTCCTAAGAGACTGTATCCGGTACAGAGACAACAGAGGGAGAAGGTTAAGCGTGCCTTTCTCATTGTGGACAAACTCTTTATAGATGGACAGCTATTCCAAGAGAGCTCCATAACACCATGGCTGTACTAAATTCTACCGGGACATCAGGTTACAAAAAAAAGATGTTTGGGAACTGTAAAAATATCTGAACACTATGAAGTGGATATGAACACACACGTACTCACTTACATGCTCGCTTACACATACAGACTTATACATACACACACACACACCTAATCTCGCTCTCTTCTCTCACTCTCCCTTCTCTTCTCTCCCTCTCGCACCACTCTCTATTTCCGAGAACTGTTTAATAATTTAATATGTTTCTTGTTTGTCTATCTTTGTTATGTATTTGTCTACAAGTTTATATATGTTTACAACAAGCAAGGGGAAGATATCAGAATAGGGGCATTGGGGAATAATAACATATTGTACGGAATACATTTGTACTGTAGTGAAGCCGTCTCTATAGTAATGCAAGGTCTCTTTCATGATCATGTGAAACATCAATTGCTATGGAAATGCTGGGATGTGTTTTTCAACGATGTTAAAGGTAATTATGATGCAACTATGACGGTGATACAATATGGATTACAATTATCATCATGAATATTAAGGCTATACGCACTACATGTTACACACATAGACACTCAACCATGCAAATTGGCAGAGTTATTATTTATTTGGACAGCAAACATTATAGTCTTACTCTTATACAGACATCGTACACTCTCACTAAATCACATCCAATAGCATACAGATCAACCTAATCAGATTTATTACACACATAATATTGTCTCAATTTTCTAACATCTGTGACATTGGCTCACAGGCGAACAGGCAAGGGAATAAAACAAATATTGCTAGAACCTATTTCTTGAATTTTAAATATCAGACATTTGAAAGCTCTACTTTTGACCGTCATAATACCTCTGATGGCAGTAACTTTACAAGCACTAATTATGGTCAGTTTAGACTGAGAATAGTATCTAGTTATAGTAAGGGGTGAAATAAGTATAACCAGTTATAATTGTAACGGTTTAACAGATTATAAAAAAAGAAGATCAGTGATTATGTGACTAAAAGAAAAGGAATATAACATATACTGTTTACAGGAAACTCACTCTACATCCTTAGGTGAAGTTGTGTGGAAAATGAAATAGGGTGGTGAAAATGTTTTATGTCATGGACACAGGAACTCAAAAGATATGATGATAATAATTAACAAAAATGTCAATCTGAATGTGCAAATAGTCAGGAATCGCAAGGAAGGTGGATCTTTTTTAATATGAAAGTGGACAAAAAAGAGATTTGGCTCATTCATCTATATGGTCCAAACCAGGATGATATATACTTCTTCTAAAATATTTATACCCATTTATTGAACTTACAGGCAAGAATTGGTCAAATCATTATGGTAGGAGACTATAACACAGTGTTAAGTACCTCAATGGTCCGTAAAGGAAATTACTCTCCATACTATCATCACCGAGAATTCAAATATATTATGGACACATTAGAAATAGTGAATATTTGGAGACTAAAAAACCCTGACCTAGTGAGATATACATGGAGAAGACTTAATCAAGCTAGTCGTCTTGACTACTTTCTTGTCTCTTTCCCCCATTCGTATTGGTCTCAAATATACTAGCATAACTAGTCTACACAGAACCACCGCGGACCCATAGCAAAATTACAGGCTATAAAACGTGTCCCGGTGCAACATGCTTAGCTCTGTCCACTGGGGCGTGGTTTACGGAGCGCTCTCTGAAGTAAACGCTCCTATCGTATTTCAACCGATCGAGTTCTCACCACACAAGCATTCCCCGTCATCAATTTGGGCACCGTATAGTAAGAGTAACCCAGCCAACCTATAGACAAAAAAGAATCATTCACCATCCCAAGCGCTCCTTCTTGGCTGTTGGTGGGTTAGCTAAAGATAATCTAGCTAGCATTTATGTATGTTTTTTCTTGTTAGCCGTGTATTTATGTAATTACGGGTGTTTGGCTATTTCAATCGTATCCCTCGTAGGTCCAAAATGCCTAACATAAAGATATTCAGCGGCAGCTCTCATCCGGACCTTGGCCAGAAAATAGCGGACCGCCTGGGACTTGAACTGGGGAAGGTTGTGACTAAAAAATTCAGCAATCAGGAGACATGGTAGGTTGTGTTTAAGCAATTGAGATCTGACCGAATACCAGTTATATTGCAAGCAAACGTTAGTTATTTTTGACAAATGTGTGAATTGTAGTAATTGTTTGCCAACGTTAGATAACGGTGAGTTTAAAGTTAGCCCACATGGCCAATTGAAAGTGCGAGTGAGTGGTCGTTGTTGCTAGCTATAGTAGCTAAGATTAGTTTACCACAAACCGGGCATTGGAGTTTAACGGCGGTTGGCATCTACTACTGGTACATGTTTGTATCTAGTTAACTAGTTGTTGGCAATTTAGATTTACCATCAAATGAGACCGGGTAAGGGAAGGAGGCCTCGAACTTCAACTCCCAAAAACCGTTTGGATTGTAGTTGTGGGATGTCATTTCAATGACCTTTCATAGGATCGTCACTTGTTGCCACAATGTCAAACCCCGCCTATTTCTAAAATACAGAATCAAATGTTATTTCAAATCTCTACTTAACGTTATGCCTAACCTTACAGTAAGACCAAACAGCAAATGTTAACATTTTACGATGTCATTTTTACGATATAGCCGATTTTGACGTTGTGGCTGCTATCTAGTGGGAACCCCTTCGTGGCCCTTTACATGTATAAATGGCTAGCAAGCAGAGCGGGCTAGTTAACCTTCTCCCATTAAACCATTCACAGTGAATCACATACCATTAATTGTCCCTCACGTGTGAATAGTATGCGCTACTTCTGCATGGATGCCGCGTTCACGTGCTATTCGGAACATTTATGGTTTGTTAACTTGCAGCACGTGTATAACTACAGCCAGTTAGCACGTCTGACATTTCCGAGTTTTTTTAAAGTTCCGACTACTACTTGAACGCTGCACGAGATCATGGCATCATCACCATTATTCAGGTTGACTGTTGTTTGTTGGTGTTTCAAGACAACTGTGAACTCGTACTCAGGACGGAAAGTAGGAACTCTAGAATGTTCAAAACAACTGGAAACTCGGACAAAATACGAGGTCAAATCATGACGTCAGAGATCTTCATGTCGGAAATGCAGAGCTCTGTAAATTGTTTCCGAGTTGGATGAACGTTAAAATCGTTTTTTTTCCGAGTTCCCAGTTTTGAACACGGCAAGAGGCCAGAGTTTCCGATTTGAATTACCTTTAAACGACCCCCCCCCCCCCCCCTAGTTTTCCGAAATGTCTGAAGTCGTAGATTTCCGAGGTCCCAGTTGTTTTGAAAGCGGCATTTGGCTAGCGAATTTTACATCCTCCAAGTAGTGGGAATCTTTTTTTGCATAATTGACTTCTGGCCAATTTGTCAGGCTAAAAGCTTATAATTGTATTACTCTACTTCCTTTTGATGCTAGCACCCACACTGACCCTCTAGCAGTAGGTGAAGTTGGTAGGCGATGTACTCTGTTGCAACAAATTATTTTCCATCCATCACAGGAGTTCAGTCTTATCAAACCAATTTAAATTATTTTCATATAACCATATTAGTACTTCTGAGTTGTACTGTGTTGTAAAATGATCCTGTCTGACAGTAGACATTGGACTTTGCTTGCTTGTTGCTGGGTATAAGTAGCAGGTGCCTTTGACATGTGAAAAGCTTAAGAATATTGTTTACCTGGAGGTTTGTAATAATAGCCCTCATCCTGAGTGTTGACATCCATAGGGTTCTTCAATATCCCCTGTTTCTTTTTCAAGTTATATTGTTGGTATAATGTTAGATCCCAGAATAGTTGGTAGAGCAGAAATGTATGACTGTGAATATACAGAACATGAATTTGTTGAGTTCTATGAGTTCCATGATTCTAGGATCTTATTGTTTCTCTACCTGTTATGGGCCTGTCACCATGTATAGTCTACTGTCTGACACCACATGATTTATTCCCGCAGCGTGGAGATTGGGGAGAGTGTCAGAGGAGAGGATGTCTACATTGTCCAGAGTGGTTGTGGTGAGATTAACGATAACTTAATGGAGCTCCTCATCATGATCAATGCCTGTAAGATTGCCTCTGCCTCACGAGTCACGGCTGTCATCCCATGTTTCCCATATGCAAGACAAGACAAGAAGGACAAGGTGGGGGTGAGGGAAACTTAAATCGTTTGTTCTTTATTCACAGCACCAACACACTACAGGGGTTCCCAAACTTTTCTGGGCCACGACCCCATTCTCACATCCCCAATCATGTTGCCATTTTTGTTGTTGTAATTAACTGCCAATGTTACCTTTTTATTTTTGACTCCAATGGCAGTCAATTGAAAAACATTCTAATACTATTTCTGATTGTCTTCTCAACTTATCACATACTTTTAATGTGGGGCTATGAAAGTCATTTGCAAATTAGTCTGATATGTCTCTTCTCACTGCCACTAATGTGATGGGTGTGCTTGATGCATGTCGCGTCAGGGGGTGTGGTCGAAAGTGCGCACCTAATCTCTGCTGTCACATCCAACCTGGATCTATATTTGGTTTTAATGCAGACAAGATCACTGAATGCAGCTTCACACAGATATGAGCTGGCGAAGGGTACCATGAGTTGTAATGCTTAGAGGGAGACTGCAGGTTATTCCCTTTGAGTCGGGAACAAAAACGCCTATGTTGTCTGCAGCATTCGGTCACATGACTGCTTGATCAGATGTTTGATTTCACTTACCGGCATGTCAACTGAGTCAGGATTGGGAAGTAGGTCAGAAAGTGCTCTTCCAAGTGTTGGAGGTGAGCAGCCATCACTCGTGTGGGACACTTACTGATTCTGTTTTCTGTTAGAAACATGCACAGCTGAGGAATGGTGTCATGGTTCACTTTGGAAAGACTCTCCAATAAGAATTCTATCCACTGATTCACTCATCTGTAAAATGTTTTTGTATTTCCCCTCTGTGCTTGCGTTCAGTTTCCCAAATATGTCTGTTACATGACAACAGTTCATCTCTCAATGCGAAAAAATCTTTCCAACACTCCCTCTCGATAACTGCCACGCCTTGGTGTGAAATTGAACATTGTCATGCTCTGATCCCATATCTCCACAAAGTTTTGCGAATGGGTGTGTGCAGTGGATGTAGTTTACAATCAAAGTTACCTGCTGCAATTTATCTCAGTGTTCTGTGCTCAGCTCTTTTGCCGCCAGTTGCTCTCAGTATATCCATATGGGAGAGGGAGACATTCATAACTAGAGTGCAGAGGCTTGCCCTGCCCCGCCATAGATTGAGCCCCATCTGTGCAAAAGTCCACCGTTTGAGCCCATGGAATTTGTTTTTCGTCAATATGGCCACGCAGCACACTGAACATCTCCTCTGACGTTTTATGCTCTTGAATCATGAGACCGAGCAATCGGTCCTGGTAAATAGCATTCCCTGACGTGTGTAGCGAACAAAAGTCAGTGCATGGGCATCTCGGCCCTCACAGCTAATGTCCATTTGGAGAGTATAAACTGGGGAGTTTGTCATTCAGTCAGTTTTCTTTTGATTGCTAGCAATAGCATTAATTCTTAGTTTAACAGTGTTATCTGACAAAGGTATTGATGTGTTTCTGGCAGAGGTGCAGAAACTCACATTGTTTTCACTATATCAATTGCGTTCTGTGACATGAACGTCTCTGCAATAGTGTGTGGTTTCATAGCGTAGCGGGCCTAGCAATTCACAGTGGGAATGAAATTCTCCCGCGACCCCATTTTTAATATCAGGAGAGCGCAAATGGGGCTTGTAACCCCTAATTTGGGAACCGCTGCTCTGCACTATCAATATCAATCAGTGAGTGATTTGATTTGATTGATCTCAGCAAATATTTGACTACTTTTCAAAAATACCTTGTTGGACGAACCACTTTGGTTGAATGGACTAACTAGGGTTGCACATTTTGGGCAATATTGAGGTGGAAACTTTCTATGGGAATTAATGCAAATATATGCAAATTATTAATACCATTTAGGTGTTTTTTGAATTGCATATATTTACCATTATTATATGGCAACAGAAACGTAAGGTAAAAGGTTTATCATAAGTAGACATAATTGCAAATGATTAAATCCTTCTAATAGAAAAAAATGCTATGAATTGAACTTTAATTGAGTTGACTCTTCACATGGGATGATTTCACTGAACATCAAAAGAAAGGGAACATTGAATGATCTCAATGATTCATCGCATCTCCCAAAAACATTTTCAATGTGCATCTGTAAAATGAAAACCAAAGCTTTAGTTTTTACTGTCTTCCTCTCATGCTTCCATGTCTTCTCCCTGGACCTCCTCAATGTCCAACTCTTGAACATCAGACTCTGAGGCCTCATCTTAACTGTCACTTTCCAACCTTTTTGAGAATGGCTCATTATCTGGCTCAAATTTGCCTGGATGGCCACCAATTTTTCTATCCTTGTATTGGTCAGCCAGGTGCGTGCTTTGGTGTGTGCGTGTGTTCCCAAACAAGAACCAGTTGCGCTCTGAGGCGGCTGATGTTGGTGTGATTTGGAGGATGATGGAGGCAACGGGAAGAGCCTCCGATCCACAAAGTCCCTTCCACCAGGTGGCTGATGAAATATGTTGGCACAACTGCTATATTGCATCTCCATCCAAAAGCCCTTGCTTGGAAGTGTACTTCGCCAGACTGCCAAGAACCTTGCCCTCATCCAGGCCAAGGTGGAGAGACACAGTAGTGATGACACCATAGGCCTTATTGATCTCTGCACCAGATAGGGTGCTCTTGCCAGCATACTTGGGGTCCAACATTTACGGGCTTCAGGCAGAAGTCTTTGCTTTTTGATGTATCTCAGAACTGCAGTTTCCTCTGCATTTACATTTAACATTTAAGTCATTTAGCAGACGCTCTTATCCAGAGCGACTTACAAATTGGTGCATTCACCTTATGACATCCAGTGGAACAGCCACTTTACAATAGTGCATCTAAATATTTTAAGGGGGGGGGTGAGAAGGATTACTTTATCCTATCCTAAGTATTCCTTAAAGAGGTGGGGTTTCAGGTGTCTCCGGAAGGTGGTGATTGACTCCGCTGTCCTGGCGTCGTGAGGGAGTTTGTTCCACCATTGGGGAGCCAGAGCAGCGAACAGTTTTGACTGGGCTGAGCGGGAACTGTACTTCCTCAGTGGTAGGGAGGCGAGCAGGCCAGAGGTGGATGAACGCAGTGCCCTTATTTGGGTGTAGGGCCTGATCAGAGCCTGGAGGTACTGAGGTGCCGTTCCCCTCACAGCTCCGTAGGCAAGCACCACTCTGCTTGGAGCAACAGTGAAGTGGGCAGGGCAGTACGGATTTCTTCTCTTACGTCTGCAACATCAGACAGTATGGCATTGTCTCCCTCAATCTGTTCAATGGCTAACTGCTATAGGTTTCAGGTTGCTTACCACTCTCTCCCAAAATACATCATCCAGGAGGGTCCTCTTGATGGCAGACTGCGATATGGCCATTTCTTGGAGAGACTCCTTCCCCTCCAGGAGACTGTCAAACATTTAATTATTGTAATTAATTATTCCTTCCCCACAAACATTTGACCACCCATCAGAGATGATTGCAAAACAGTCTGCTTTCTCTATGATTTGCTTGACCTTCACTTGAACTCTGCATCCAGAAAATGAGTACATAAAGCATGTCTGGTTGGAGGGGTGTATGCTGGGCGAAGAACCTTCAGAAATCTCTTCCAATACACATTGCCTGTGAGCATCAGAGGTGAACCAGTTACATACACGGCTCGAACAAGACATTCATCAGCATTTCTGACTACGTTCCTCCATTGAGTCCAAAAAACTTCTGATTCCAGGAGGACCATGAGCTGTTATCGATACGGTGTCTGATTTATAATTTTCACCTCGAATAGAAGTAGAGGGACTCTTGTCAGAGGTTGCTTGTTGTGAGCGCTGAGGGAACTTTAAGCACATGGCCAGATGATTCTGCATCGTTGTTGCATTCTTCACATAGGATTTGGCTCAGTATTTGCAAATGTACACAGCTTTTCCTTCTACATTAGCTGCAGTGAAAAGTCTCCACACATCAGATAGTGCCCGTGGCATTTTCCTGTAAAGATTAGAAAAAAATGAGCAAAAAAGTAATAATATAACTCTGTACGGAAATAGTTTAGCAGTTAGATTAAACAACTCCTTTCTAAGATATATTTTTTTTGAATGAAGAATGTATGGAAACAGGTGAATTAACACTTCAGTTAGCAGGCTCAAGCAAGCTAAAACCATGGTAGAAAAAACTAACTAGCAGAAATTAGCAAGTTAGAAATTATTTTAACACACTTTGCTGTAGGCTACTATTTACTTGTTAACAAAAGATAATGTGATCTAAAATATATTCACCCCACCCAGTATTGTAATCAAAACTGACCAGAAAGCATGTAGTCCTTGGCTCAGACAGTGTAGTAGTGTGGGCTAAATAGCATATCATTAGTGTGCAAGATCTTGAGAATCAGCTGTACATGTGATGGAAGAGTGCACTGTGCATGCAGAGGGTTATAATTCCATTGAATTGGGGATAGTTTAACCAAAATATGCCACAAGACCTATAATTAACTTATGCATGCTGTACAAAACAATGGTTCACTGTTAACTCATTCTTTTGATGAATTTAAGGAACATTTCCAAAATTCCAGGGCTTAACTTCCTCATGAAAAATTTCTGGAAAGTTTCCGACCCTTTACAACCCTACTGACAAAGCTAATTCAGAAAGGAGATGGGTATTCCTCCTTTTTAATATTAAAAATATATATAATTGCAGCGACTCAATGGTCCTTCAGGCATTGTATAAGCATAGAGGTTAATAATGTTCTTCTTCACAGAGTCGGGCACCCATCTCTGCAAAGCTGGTGGCAAACATGTTGTCAGTGTCAGGAGCCAATCACATTATCACCATGGACCTGCATGCCTCGCAGATACAGGTGAGCAATCTAGCACATTAGTTGTCTCATTCCATCAGTATATTGCAGTCACTGGTGTAGGATTCACAAGTAACATGTACAAACTATTCATTAGACTATACTTGTTTTACATACTATAATGAGCCACATTACATTTTCTCCAAAAAGCTGTTGCAAGTAAGGAAGTTTGAGGACACTGACTAATGATCCTGTATCTTACCATGGTTTTGCTCTCTGTACGCCTCTGTAGGGGTTCTTTGATATCCCTGTGGACAATCTATACGCTGAGCCAGCTGTGCTGAAATGGATAAAAGAGAACATCAATGAGTGGAAGAATTGCACCATTGTGTCTCCTGATGCCGGAGGAGCAAAAAGGTAAAGCAGGTACCAATGGGCCTACAGATGCTACATCAATTCAAAGGGACAGATTTTAGTTGTTAGAAATATCAGCATGTTGAAAGGATGATTGTGGATCAATTCATTAACGTGTTTATTACTTTCACCTCGTTCATTATTACAACCATTTAGTTGTAATAGGCAATAATCTTTTTGATACTGTCATCAGTGCATGTGCTTGTAATTTGCGATTTATCATTATAGTAAGAATTATAAACCGGTTTCTATGTTAATTGTAATGTGATGTAACTTTGGAATAATTTGCATCATCTGTAGTACCATAACCTCACCAATCTGTGGATTCCCCTTGCAGGGTCACCTCTATAGCAGACAGGCTGAATGTGGACTTCGCTCTCATCCACAAAGAGCGAAAGAAGGCTAACGAGGTGGACCGCATGGTCCTGGTGGGGGACGTGAAGGACAGAGTGGCCATCTTAGTTGATGACATGGCAGACACCTGCGGCACCATCTGCCATGCTGCAGATAAGTGAGTCACTACTGTGTTTTAGCTGCATAGATCTTTACAGAGCAGAGACTGAATATTCAATCTTTAAATGTACAACCGATACTGACAAACTATTACTATTTAGGGAACAGTCTCTGAAAATATAAATTGGATAGCAAGGTTGTTTACAAACAAAATGGGGTGAATTCGACCTATTTTAATTTTAGTTTACTTTTTAGTTTGTCTTTCTTTCCTTCTGGACATCCAGGCTTGTCTCTGCTGGAGCTACAAAGGTCTACGCTATCCTGACCCATGGGATCTTTTCAGGCCCTGCCATCACCCGCATTAACAATGCCTGTTTTGAGGCTGTGGTTGTCACGAATACCATCCCACAGGAGGACAAGATGAAACACTGTTCAAAAATACAGGTCAGAATAGGGCTGGGCGATATGGAGATTCGCAATATATTTTTTTGTACAATTAAAGGTAAAATACACTGCATGTGAAACAGTCAGCAATAATCTAATGAATTCAGGGCTTGCTAAAATATAAGCCTTCCACAACCATAAGACCCACTAATAATTAGTGCTCAGCGACTAACTGAAATGTAGATGATTTTTTGTTTGTTTTTTAAACAACTGACAGAAGTTGACTCAATTTGTTTGAGTTCCATTTCATTTTTTTTTTTTTTCTGAGCTCAAGGCGCACGTTGCACAGTTTCTCTACAGGTAATTCAGATCCCATCCTGAACTGTGATGTAGTAGGGAGTTGTAATTTCCAACAGGCCAATATTCTACATACAGTACCAGTCAAAAGTTTGGACACACCTGATTCAAAGGTTTTTCTCTATTTGGACTATTTTCTACATTGTAGAATGATAGTGAAGACATCAAAACTATGAAATAACACATGGAATCAAGTAGTAACCAAAAAGTGTTTAAATATTTTAGATTCTTCAAAATAACCACCCATTGCCTTGATGAAAGCTTTGCACACTCTTGGTATTCTCTCAACCAGCTTCACCTGGAATGCTTTTCCAACAGTCTTGAAGGAGTTCCCACATATGCTGAGCACTCGTTGGCTGCTTTTCCTTTATTCTGCGGTACAACTCATTCCAAACCATCTCAATTGGGTTGAGGTTGGGGGGTTGTTGAGGCCAGGTCATCTGATGCAGCACTCATCACTCTCCTTCTTGGTCAGATAGCCCTTACACTGCCTGGAGATGTGTTGGGTTATTGTTTTGTTGAAAAACAAATGATAGTCCCACTAAGTGCAAACCAGATGGGGTGGCATATCGCTGTGGTAGCCATGCTGGTTAAGTGTGCTTTGAATTCTAAATAAATCAATGACCGTGTCAACTGGAGGTCGACCGATTTAAATCGGAATGGCCGGTTTTAATTCGGGCCGATTTCAAGTTTTCATAACAATCGGTAATCAGCGTTTTGGGGTGCCGATTATGGCCAATTATATTGCAATCCACGAGGAGACTGTGTGGCAGGCTGACCACCTGTTATGCAAGTGCAGGCAGCAAGGAGCCGTGGTAAGTTGCTAGCTTGCATTTAAACTTATCTTATATAAAAAGATATTTAAAAAATCGATCTTAACATAATCGCTAGTTAATTACACATGGTTGATATTACTAGTTTAACTAGCTTGTCCTGTGTTGCATATAATCAATGCGGTGCCTGAAATTGTCACTTCTCTTGCGTTCATTGTAAGCAGAGTCCGGGTATATGCAGCAGTTTGGTTCGTTGCGAACTGTGTGAAGACCATTTCTTCCTAACAAAGACTAATTCATTTGCCAGAATTTTACATAATTATGACATAACATTGAAGGTTGTGCAATGTAACAGCAATATTTAGACTTAGGGTTGCCACCCATTCAGTAAAATACGTAACGGTTCCGTATTTCACTGCATGAATGAACGTTTTGTTTTCGAAATGATAGTTTACGGGTTTGACCATATTAATGACCCAAGGCTCATGTTTCTATGTGTTTATTATATTATAATTAAGTCTATGATTTGATAGAGCAGTCTGACTGAGGTGGTGGTAGGCAGCGGCAAGGCTCGTATGTATTCATTCAAACCGCACTTTCCTCCGTTTGCCAGCAGCTTTTTGCAATGCTTGAAGCACAGTGCTGTTTATGACTTCAAGCCTATCATCTCCCGAGATTAGGCTGGCAATACTATAGTGCCTATTAAAATATTGAATAGTCAAAGGTCTATGAAACACAAATGGCATAGAGAGAAATTGTCCTATAATAACTACAACTTTTAACTTCTTAACGGGGAATATTGAAGACTCGTGAAAAAGCTTTCATATGTTCTGAGCAAGGAACTTAAACGTTAGCTTTTTCAAATGGCACATATTGCACTTTTACTTTTAGCAATATTATATTACTTTTTGCACTTTTTTGTTTTTGCATTATTTAAACCAAATTGAACGTTTCATTATATGAGACTAAATGGATTTTATGTATTAAGTTCAAATGAAGTGTTCATTAAGTTTAGTTGTAATTGTCATTATTACAAATATATACAGTTGAAGTCAAAGTTTACATACACCTTAGCCAAATACATTTAACTCTGTTTTTCACAATTCCTGACATTTGATCCGAGTAATAATTCCCTGTTTTAGGTCAGTTAGGATCACCACTTTATTTTAAGAATGTGAAATGTCAGAATAATAGTAGAGAATTATTTCTTTCATCACATTCCCAGTGGGTCAGAAGTTTACATGCTACTACTAGTTGAGTGTATTGCCTTTTAAATTGTTTAGCCTTCCACAAGCTTCCCACAATAAGTTGGGTACATTTTGGCCCGTTCCTCCTGACAGAGCTGGTGTAACTCAGTCAGGTTTGTAGGCCTCCTTGCTCGCACACGCGTTTTCAGTTCTGCCCACACATTTTCTATAGGATTGAGGTCAGGGCTTTGTGATGGCCACTCTAATACCTTGATTTTGTTGTCTTTAAGCCATTTTGCCACATCTTTGGCTGTATGCTTGGGGTCATTGTCCATTTGGAAGACCCATTTGCAAACAAGCTTTAACTGATGTCTTGAGATGTTGCTTCAATATACCCACATAATTTTCCTACCTCATGATGCCATCTATTTTGTGAAGTGTGCCAGTCCCTCCTGCAGCAGAGCAACCCCACAACATGATCCTGCCACCCCCGTGCTTCACGGTTGGGTTGCAAACTTCCCCCTTTTCCCTCCAAACATAATGATGGTCATTATGGCCAAACAGTTCTATTTGTTTCATCAGACCAGAGGACATTTCTCCAAAATGTATGATCTTTGTACCCATGTGCAGTTGCAAACCGTAGTGTGGCTTTTTTTTATGCCGGTTTTGGAGTAGTGGCTTCTTCCTTGCTGAGCGGCCTTTCAGATTATGTTGATATAGGACTTGTTTTACTGTGGATATAGAAACCTTTGTACCCGTTTCCTCCAGCATCTTCACAAGGTCCTTTGCTGTTACTCCGGGACTCATTTGCACATTTCGCACCAAAGTACGTTCATCTCTAGGAGACAGAAGGCGTCTCCTTCCTGAGCAGTATGACGGCTGCGTGGTCCCATGGTGTTTATACTTGCGTACTATTGTTTGTACAGATGAACGTGGTACCTTCAGGCGTTTGGAAATTGCTCCCAAGGATGAACCAGACATGTGGAGGTCTACAATGTTTTTTTCAGAGGTCTTGGCTGATTTCTTTTGATTAATCGGCTATTTCGATTAATCGGTCAACCTCTAATGTGGTTTCCAGTTTGCATAGTATCCAGTGTAGTTATTTGAGGGCCATCGTGGTATCGGCTTGAGGGGGAATATACACGGCTGTGACTAACCGAAGAGAATTCTCTTGGCAGTAGGTCTATAGAGATGAGATGACTCAGAATGGGGAAAACGTCATCAAATAAAACATAATTTACATAACTGAAATATTTTATTAAATTAAGTGACAGGCAATCACTACCATCATGGGACTTTAATTGTTTTTTAGTCTGTGTTACAGCATTCAATCAAACTGATTATTTACATAATCGTACCGACCTCGAAGCACTAATAGCTCAGCAGTACCACTAATAATTTAATTATTTTATCAAAATAGGCTAACTTGCTTTTTAAAATTTTTATAATCACTGCTCTGGCATTCAAGTCTGAAAATGGCTTTTGGTTACAAATTTAACCAGAACAATGCACATTCACTAATAATGACCAACTTAGCAGGCAGTATAGAAAATGAACACGGGCCTCATAAACATGTCTCAAGACAAGCCCATGTGCTAGGAAGTAGCCAGCTAATCTTTATATTTAAAGTCTAGCTAATTTGGATCAATTTGCTTGCTAACAAGGTAGAACAGTTGAATAATTAACACACCCTTCTGTCAGTCTCCAACTGTTTGAACAGCATGACAGACTATCCACTTTGTTCAGATGTTGAATTCAAGTGCCTACCTTATTTCTCAGAATGAGAACGAGTTGCCAATTCCTTATATAATTGTTGTTTATGCTCATTACACATTTTAGAAAATAAGTCTGGCTAAAATACTGCTAGGGGTAACCCGCACTTGACAAACTGAGCATTAATTTTCCAGACTCAATATTAATTGATACTCCTGTTTTTCCAGTGTCTGCTCATCGAGGAATTTGAGGAGTTGAGGGACAACCTTTCCAATGATACCCTTTTTAAGTTCTTGTCTATTACAGTAAAACAATTTCTCAATGTGTTTCGGTGTCCAAATGACCGATTCTGTTGGGCCAAACCTCAAATGCAAATTGAAACCTTCTCTGACAAGTGGTTTTCTTTCATCTTTGTTGTGTGTGTGATAATAGGAATGTACACCATCGCAGAAGTGAAAGCGACAAGACCATATCGACATGAGCTGGGCTTAAGTGGGCTTATTTTTTAAATAGAGATTCTTGTGATGTAGGCGTTTGGAATATCGCGCTAAAACATAATTAATTTGATAAATCGCCCAACCCTAGGTGTGAATCCCTGCCTCAGCACCTAACGGTTTACTTGTTGTTGCAGGGTTTAGGTCACTTCGGGAATTTAAACATAATATTTTCTACAATAATTTAATTGTAGTTCATTTTCTGAACTGTAAGAAATTCACTGAAAGTGGCTGAAGTTTGGACAAATGTTTTGCTTTCACAAATAGCAGATCACATGACACCAGGTACAGAGCACACATACCAACCTCCCTCCACTCCATAGCAACCTCTTTAAACAATGTCCAATGATTGACAGCCTGCTGCTTAGATAATCTTCATTTCCTTGACTCAGTATGTTGCCTTAACTACAGGATCTGCTTGATGAATTCTTACTGTGTTTTGCATTGTCCTCGTCTCTTTACTGTGTTGAAACTATGCTACAGTGTCTTCAGAAAGTACTCTGACCCCTTGACTCTTTCCACATTTTGTTACGTTACAGCCTTATTCTAAAATAGGATTGAAATAATTATCTACACACACTACCCCATAATAACGAAGCGAAAACAACAGGTTTTTAGAAACGTTTTCAAATTTATTAAAATTAGAAACAGAACTTTGTTTTCAGACCCTTTGCTATGAGATTTGAAATTGAGCTCCGGTGCATGCTGTTTACATTGATCATCCTTTGTTTCTACAACTTGATTGGTCCACCTGTGGTAAATTCAATTGATTGGACATCATTTGGAAAGGCACACACCTGTCTATATAAGGTCCCACAGTTGACAGTGCATATCAGAGCAAAAACTTTCCAGAAGGACAACCATCTATGCAGCACTCCACCAATCAGGCCTTTATGGTAGTGGCCAGACGGAAGCCACTCCTCAGTAAAAGGCACATGACATCCCGCTTGGAGTTTGCCAAAAGGAACCTAAAGACACTCGGACCATAAGTAACAAGATTCTCTGGTCTGATGAAACCAAGATTGAACTCTTTGGCCTGAATGCCAAGCGTCTGGAGGAAACCTGGCACCATCCCTGTGGTGAAGCGTGGTGGTGGCAGCATGCTGTGGGGATGTTATTCAGTGGCAGAGACTGGGAGACTAGTCAGGCTCAAGGCAAAGTTGAATGGAGCAAAGTACAGAGATCCTTGATGAAAACCTACTCCAGAATGCTCAGGACCTCAGACTGGGGTGAAGGTTCATCTTCCAATAGGACAACGACCCTAAGCACACAGCCATGCAGGAGTGGCTTTGGGACAAGTCTCTGAATGTCCTTGAGTAGCCTGGGCTTGAACCTGATCAAACTTCTCTAGAGACCTGAAAATAGCTGTGCAGCGAAGCTCCCCATCCAACCTGACAGAGCTTGAGAGGATCTGCACAGAATAATGGGAGAAACTGCCCAGATACAGGTGTGCCAAGCTTGTAGCGTCATACCCCAAAATACTTGAGGCTGTAATCTTTGCCAAAGGTGCTTCAACAAAGTACTGAGTAAAGAGTCTGAATACTTATGTAAGTAAGATATATCAGGTTTACTATGTAACAATTTCAACCTATTTTTGCTTTAGATTGTGTAGATTTTAATGAGGGGGGGGACTATTTGTTTTCCATTTTAGAGTAAGGCTGTAACAACAAAATGGGGGAAAAGTCAAGTGGTCTGAATAATTTCCGAATGCACTGATATATTACACACCTACTGGTGTTTAGTTGACCAATTGTTTTATCTTTGGCGGTTTGAAGTTATCTGTGAGGCAATATTCAAGAAGTCCGAGTGAGATTCTGGTTTGTTAATTTGTTTTCTCATTTCAGGTTATTGACATCTCCATGATCTTGGCAGAGGCTATTCGCCGGACACACAACGGGGAGTCTGTGTCGTATCTCTTCAGCCATGTTCCCTTGTAACAAGGTGAACCTGTACCAAAGGAGGGATGTCTGGAGCACCACAATCACAGCCCATTCATTCATTTCCCGTTTCAAGAGAAGGGATGGAAGTAGTTAGTAAATACTCCTACCGTGGGGTAGGCTACTTTTTCCAATATTCTGTTATTGCACTGGCTATCTACAGGTTTGACCTTTTTGACTTGTCAAATGCAGATTTGAGTTACTTTGTGTAATAATATGCCAGGTTGTTACATTTAAGCATTGTCTATTGTAAGATTGAAAGTTGTAGTTTACATTGCTGCTGATGCCCCATTTGAGAGAAACGCTCCAAGATAGTTCTGTTTTATGAGCTTGTTTGTTTTTTGTCACTGATATTTGTTTATATTTGGGGGGACATGAAATGTGCAGCTACCCACTTGCATTTCCTAGACAGTATTTTTAATTTTACGACAAATGTGCTTTTGGCACAGTTGTTCAAGAATAAAGCCGTGTGTATTGTTTACATCCTTGCTTTAGTTAAGCTAGTCTTCAGTTGTCTTTATGCTAAATAAGCTTGTTTTTTATGCGATATTCTAGGAAGCGCTGTTCACAATCCGTTAAAGTGTCCTTAATTCTATGCCTTGGCATGTTGATACCATGATTTAAATATTTAGTTGCATGGTTTTATGTAATTGTAATAAAAGCATCACTTGCTGTGCGAACACACTGTACAAAACATTAGGAACACCTTTGCAGTCAATTTGTCTGGGTGTGGACTGTACAAGGTGTGAAGTGTTCCACAGGGATGCTGGCCCATGTGTGAAGTTTGGCTGGATGTTCTTTAGGTGGTGGACTATTCTTGATACAAAGTGTGAAAAACGCAGCAGCGTTGCAGTTCTTGACTCAAACCGGTGCATCTGGCACCTACTACCATACCCCATTCAAAGGCACTAAAATATTTTGGTCTTGCCCAATCACCCTCTGAATGGCACACAAGCAATATCTCAAGGCTTTAAAATCCATGAACCTGTGTCCTCCCCTTCAGCTACACAGATTTTGACGTGGATTTAACAGGTGATCTCAAGAAGAGCTAGCTTTCACCTGGCGAGTATGTCACAGGTGTCAACTCATTCCATGAGGGCAAAGTGTCTGCTGGTTTTCGCTCGTCCCTTGTACTTGATTGATGAATTAAGGTCACTAATTGGCAAGGAACTTCCCACACCTGGTTATCTAGGGATTAATTGAAAGGAAACCGTAAACCTGCGGACACTAGGCTCTCCGTGGAATCAATTTGAAACCCCCTAGTCTGTCATGGAAAGATTTTGTACACTGTGTATACCTAATGAATGTGATTCAATGTCTCTTGCACATCTGCCATCTTTTATTCATCAAGCAATAAGGCCTTTAATGCATGGAGCTTCTAATGTTGCTGTCACATTCATTTAGCTTTACTAACCCAAGTGGTTTTGCGAGGTATTGGAATGTTCAAATTATTAAAGGAACGTCAGCGCTCAAACTCGGGAATCCTTCGGGCACTCGCCGCTTGGGGTAGCATGCGCGCCTTCAACTTCAGTTTAGTCTTCGTCCATTTAGAAAATGACTGCTTGAGCAGTTCAAACTCCTGTGTATGTGTAGGGCCTAATATTTTCTCTTTTTGATTATAAAGTGTTGTCAGCCATATAACTCTCAAACACGACTATCTAACTGGTAAGCGCAATACACTGCAAGGCCGTTATACCCCAGAATCAAATCTTTATGATGTTTTTACTGTTTTTAAATTAGTCAAATTATTTTTGAGCTGAACTTCTCCCTTTAAAACCCAGTCAACTCTAAGAAAGACATCTGCAGATTGATTTGAGGATCCTTGTTGCCTTATGTGGAAAATGTGCAGGATTTAACATTGCTTCCATGATATGAGAGATCCTGCCCTCCACAACATGGATACCTGAAATGGATTTATTGGGTTATGATCTTGGAACAATAAAATGATATCTGTAAGTTTGAATCGTTTTCATTATTTATGTTTTTTATCTATGCAATTCAAAGTGAAACTATGATTGGGGAACAGCAGAGATCTGTCTAAAGTTGCTGTTTTTATATGTATGCATTATATTCCTTTGTAATAAACCATTTATTTTGGGGTAGATGCATCACACAAACACAGCGCATGCCTACCACCAAATACTGAGAGTAAAGTAAGGTGTCCACAGCAGCTGTAGTACTAGGGCAGTAGTAGCCTACCTGGCGCTGCTGACTAATTCAAAATGAATGGAACAATCTGGAAGGGGGAAGGACTTTGGCGGTTGGCTGACTCCGGTTGTCTACCGTTATCAATTGGTCTTGTGTGGTGAGGAGTATCAAATAATGGCTATCAAACAAAAACACTTTTTACTAATGGTGCCATATATTTGATTGTTATACATATACAACGTGTAGCTAGCAATTTCTATTGTTAGAATAGGAGAGTGTGTGGTGTGTTTGTGTGTATGTATATATAATTAATTACAGTTGAAGTCCGAAGTTTACATACAGTTATGTTGGCGTCATTTAAATGTAGTTTTTCCAACCACTCTACAAATTTATTTTTATCAAACTACGGTTTTGGCAAGTTGGTTAGGATATCTACTTTTTGCATGACCCAAGTAATTTTTCCAACAATTGTTTACAGACAGATTATTTCACAATTCCAGTGGGTCAGAAGTTTACATGCACTAAGATGACTGTGCCTTTTTGTTTTTAACCGCTTGGAAAATTACAGAAAAAGGATGCTATGGCTTTAGAAGCTTCTGATAGGCTAATTGACATCATTTGAGTCAATTGGAGGTGTACCTGTGGATGTATTTCAAGGCCTACCTTCAAACTCAGTGCCTCTTTGCTTGACATCATGGGGAAATCAGCCAAGACCTCAAAATATTGGGGACATCCAAGAAGTCTGATTCATCACTGGGAGCAATTTTCAAATGCCTGAAGGTACCACGTTCATCTGTACAAACAATAGTACGCAAGTATAAACACCATGGGACCACGCAGCCGTCATACCGCTCAGGAAGGACACTCATTCTGTCTCCTAGAGATTGAACGTACTTTGGTGCTAAGAGTGCAAATCAGAACAAGAGCAAAGAACCTTGTGAAGATGCTGGAGGAAACGGGTACAAAAGTATCTATATCCACAGTAAAACGAGTCCTATATCGACATAACCTGAGAGGCCACTCAGCAAGGAAGAAACCACTACTCCAAAACTGCCATAAAAAAAAGCCAGACGACGGTTTGCAACTGCACATGGGGACAAAGATCATCATTTTTGGGAGAAATGTCCTCTGGTCTGATGAAACACAAATAGAACTGTTTGGCCATAATGACCATTGTTATGTTTGGAGGAAAAAGGGGGACGCTTGTAAGCTGAAGAACACCATCCCAACCGTGAAGCACAGGGGTGGCAGGATGATGTTGTGGGGGTGCTTTGCTGCAAGAGAGACTGGTGCACTTCACAAAATAGATGGCATCATGAGGTAGGAAAATTACGTGGATATATTGATGTAACATCTCAAGACATCAGTTAGGAAGCTTGGTCACAAATGGGTCTTCCAAATGGACAATGACCCCAAGCATACTTCTAAGTTGTGGCAAAATGGTTTAAGGACAACAAAGTCAAGGTATTGGAGTGGCAATCACAACGCCCTGACCACAATCCCATAGAAAATTTGTGGGCAGAAGTGAAAAGGCGTGTGCGAGCAAGGCGGCCTACAAACCTGACTCAGTTACACCAGCTCTGTCAGGAGGAATAAGCCAAAATTCACCCAATTTATTGTGGGAAGCTGTGGAAGGCTACCTAAAACCTTTGATCTAAGTTAAACAATATAAAGGCAATGCTACCAAATACTAAATGAGTGTATGTAAACCTCTGACCCACTGGGAATGTGATGAAAGAAATAAAAGCTCAAATAAATCATTCTCTCTACTATTATTATGACATTTCAGATTCTTAAAATAAAGTGGTGATCCTAACTGACCAAAGACAGGGCATTTTACTAGGAAATGTGAAAAACTGAGTTTAAATGTATTTGGCTAAGGTGTATGTAAACTTCTGTCTTCAACTGTGTTTTTCTCTGCAAAAAACATTGCAAAAATCTAATTTTCTGCCCAGAAATGATGCAGAACAATTAATCCATGTTTTTGTTACTTCTAGGTTAGACTACTGCAATGCTCTACTTTCCGGCTACCAAGATAAAGCACTAAATAAACTAGAACCAAAAACTTTGATCATATTACTCCAGTGGTAGCCTCCCTACACTGGCTTCCTGTTAAGGCAAGGGCTGATTTCAAGGTTTTACGGCTAACCTACAAAGCATTACATGGGCTTGCTCCTACTTATCTTTCCGATTTGGTCCTGCCGTACATACCTACACGTACGCTACGGTCACAAGACGCAGGCCTCCTAATTGTCCCTAGAATTTCTAAGCAAACATCTGGAGGCAAGACTTTCTCCTATAGAGCTCAATTTTTATGGAATGGTCTGCCTACGCATGTGAGAGACGCAAACTCGGTCTCAACCTTTAAGTCTTTATTGAAGAATCATCTCTTTAGTAGGTCCTATGATTGAGTGTAGTCTGGCTCAGGAGTGTGAAGGTGAACGGAAAGGCACAGGAGCAACGAACCGCCCTTGCTGTCTCTGCCTGGCCGATTCCTCTCTCTCCACTGGGATTCTCTGCCTCTAACCCTATTACAGGGGCTGAGTCACTGGCTTACTGGTGCTCTTCCATGCCGTCCCTAGGAGGGGTGCGCACTTGAGTGGGTTGAGTCACTGACGTGGTCTTCCTGTCTGGGTTGGCGCCCCCCTTGGGTTGTGCCGTGGCGGAGATCTTTGTGGGCTATACTCGGCCTTGTCTTAGGATGGTAAGTTGGTGGTTGAAGATATCCCTCTAGTGGTGTGGGGGCTGTGCTTTGGCAAAGTGGGTGGGGTTATATCCTGCCTGTTTGGCCCTGTCCGGGGGTATCATCGGATGGGGCCACAGTGTCTCCTGACCCCTCCTGTCTCAGCCTCCAGTATTTATGCTGCAGTAGTTTATGTCGGGGGGCTAGGGTCAGTCTGTTAAATCTGGAGTATTTCTCCTGTCTTATCTGGTGTCCTGTGTGAATTTAAGTATGCTCTCTAATTCTCTCTCTCTTCCTGTCTTCCTGTCTTTCTCTCTCTCGGGGGACCTGAGCCCTAGGACCATGCCTCAGGACTAACTTTGTTTTTTTTCCCCTTTTTTCTCCCCAGTTTCGTGGTATCCAATTGTTGTAGTAGCTACTATCTTGTCTCATCGCTACAACTCCCGTACGGGCTCGGGAGAGACGAAGGTTGAAAGTCATGCGTCCTCCGATACACAACCCAACCAGCCGTACTGCTTCTTAACACAGCGCTCATCCAACCCGGAAGCCAGCCGCACCAATGTGTCGGAGGGTACACCGTGCACCTGGCAACCTTGGTTAGCGCGCACTGCGCCCGGCCCGCCACAGGAGTTGCTGGTGCGTGATGAGACAAGGACGTCCCTACCGACCAACCCCTCCCTAACCCGGACGACGCTAGGCCAAATGTGCGTCGCCCCTCGGACCTCGCGGTCACGGCCGGTTACGACAGAGCCTGGGCGCGAACCCAGGGACTCTGATGGCACAGCTGGCGCTGCAGTACAGCGCCCTTAACCACTGCGCCCCAGGACTACCTGGCATGATGACTCCTTGCTGTTCTCCAGTCCACCTGGCCGTGCTGCTGCCCCAGTTTCAACTGTTCTGCCTGCGGCTATGGAACCCTGACTTGTTCAACGGGCGTGCTACCTGCCCCAGACCTGCTGTTTTCAACTCTCTAGAGACTAGAGGTCTACCGATTAATCGGAATGGCCGATTAATTAGGGGCGATTTCAATTTTTCATAACAATTGGAAATCGGTATTTTTGGACACCGATTTTGCCTGCTTTTCAAAATATATTTTTTCACAACTTTATTTAACGAGGCAAGTCTGTTAAGAACACATTCTTTTTTTCAATGACGGCCCAGGAACGGTGGGTTAACTGCCTTGTTCAGGGGCAGAACGACAGATTTTTACCTTGTCAGCTCAGGGATTCAATCTTGCAACATTACGGTTAACTAGTCCAACGCTCTAACCACCTGCCTCACGAGGAGCCTGCCTGTTACGCCAAGAAGCCATGGTAAGTTGCTAGCTAGCATTAAACTTATCTTATAAAAAACAATCAATCAATCATAATCACTAGTTATAACTACACATGGTTGATGATATTACTAATTTATCTAGCGTGTCCTGCGTTGCATATAATCAATGCGGTGCGCATAAGCGAAAAAGGACTGTCGTTGCTCCAACGTGTACCTAACCATAAACATCAATGCCTTTCTTAAAATCAATACACAGAAGTATATGTTTTTTAAACCTGCATATTTAGCTAAAAGAAAGGTTAGCAGGCAATATTAACCAGGTGAAATTGTGTCACTTCTCTTGTGTTCATTGCATGCAGAGAGTCAGGGTATATGCAACAGTTTGGGCCTCCTGGCTCATTGCGAACTAATTTGCCAGAATTTTACGTAATATGACATAACATTGAAGGTTGTGCACTGTAACAGCAATATTTAGACTTAGGGATGCCATCCATTAGATAAAATACGGAACGGTTCCGTATTTCACTGAAAGAATAAACGTTTTGTTTTCAAAATGATAGTTTCCGGATTTGAAAATATTAATGACCTACGGCTCGTATTTCTGTGTGTTATTATGTTATAATTAAGTCTATGATTTGATAGAGCAGTTTGACTGAGCGATGGTAGGCACCAGCAGGCTCGTAAGCATTCATTCAAACAGCACTTTTGTGCGTTTTGACATCAGCTTTTCGCAATGCTTCAATGCTGTTTATGACTTCAAGCCTATCAACTCCCGAGATTAGGCTGGTGTAACCGATGTGAAATGGCTAGCTAGTTAGCGGGGTGCACGCTAATAGAGTTTCAAACGTCACTCGCTCTGAGACTTGGAGTAGTTTTTCCCCTTGCTCTGCATGGGTAACGCTGCTTCGAGGGTGGCTGTTGTCGATGTGTTCCTGGTTCGAGTCCGGGTAGCGGCGAGGAGAGGGATGGAAGCTATACTGTTACACTGGCAATACTAAATTGCCTATAAGAACATCCAATAGTCAAAGGTATATGAAATACAACCGGTATAGAGAGAAATAGTCCTATAATTCCTATAATAACTACAACCTAAAACTTCTTACCTGGGAATATTGAAGACTCATGTTAAAAGGAACCACCTGCTTTCATATGTTCTCATGTTTTGAGCAAGGAACTTAAACTTTAGCTTTCTTACATGGCACATATTGCACATTTACATTATTCACACCAAATTGAACATGTGTCATTATTTATTTGAGGCTAAATTGATTTTAATGATGTATTATATTAAGTTAAAATAAGTGTTCATTCAGTATTGTTGTAATTGTCATTATTACAAATAAATAAATAAAAATTGTCCGATTTAATCAGTATCGGCGTTGAAAAATCATAGTCGGTCGACCTCTCTACTAGAGACAGCAGGAGCGGTAGAGATACTCTTAATGATCGGCTATGAAAAGCCAACTGACATTTACTCCTGAGGTGCTGACCTGTTGCACCCTCGACAACTACTGTGATTATTATTATTTCACCATGTTCGTCATTTATGAACATTTTAACATATTTGCCATGTTCTGTTATAATCTCCACCCGGCACAGCCAGAAGAGGACTGGCCACCCTTCATAGCCTGGTTCCTCTCTAGGTTTTGGCCTTTCTAGGGAGTCTTTCCTAGCCACCGTGCTTCTACACCTGCATTGCTTGCTGTTTGAGGTTTTAGGCTGGGTTTCTGTACAGCACTTTGTGGCATCAGCTGATGTAAGAAGGGCTATATAAATTAATTTGATTTGATTTAACACCTTACAGACAGTAGGAAATTAAGGTCACAGTTATGAAAACTTAGGACACTAAAGTGGCCTTTCTACTGACTCTGAAAAACACCAAAAGAAAGCCGCTCAAGGTCCCTGCTCACCTGCATGTAAGTGCCTTGGGCATGCTGCAAGGAGGCATTGAGGACTGCAGATGTGGTCAGGGCAATAAATTGCAATGTCCAAACTGTGAGACGCCTAAGACAGCGCTACAGGGAGACAGGACGGACAGCTGATCATCCTGGCAGTGGCAGACCACGTGTAACAACACCTGCACAGGATCAGTACATCCGAACATCATACCTGTGGGACACGTACAGGATGGCAACAACAACTGCCCGAGTTACACCATGAATGCACAATCCCTCCATCAGTGCTCAGACTGTCCGCAATAGGCTGAGAGAGGTTGGACTGAGTGCTTGTAGGCCTGTTGTAAGGCAGGTCCTCACCATACCTCACCGAAGAGTGGGGTAACATCTCACAGCAAGAACTGGCAAATCTGGTGCAATCCATGAGGAGGAGATGCACTGCAGTACTTAATGCAGCTGGTGACCACACCAGATACTGATTGTTACTTTTGATTTTGACCCCCCCCCGCCCCCTTTGTTCAGGGACACATTCAATTTCTGTTAGTCACATATCTGTGGAACTTGTTCAGTTCATGTCCTAGTTGATGAGTCTTATGTTCATACAAATATTTACACATGTTAAGTTTGCTGAAAATAAATGCAGTTGGCAGTGAGAGGACATTTCTTTTTTTGCCGAGTGTGTGTTATATATATATATATATATATATAACGCTCAAAAAAATAAAGGGAACACTTAAACAACACAATGTAACTCCAAGTCAATCACACTTCTGTGAAATCAAACTGTCCACTTAGGAAGCAACACTGATTGACAATAAAGTTCACATGCTGTTGTGCAAATGGAATAGACAACAGGTGGAAATTATAGGCAATTAGCAAGACACCCCCAATAAAGGAGTGGTTCTGCAGGTGGGGACCACAGACCACTTCTCAATTCCTATGCTTCCTGGCTCACTTTTGAATGCTGGCGGTGCTTTCACTCTAGTGGTAGCATGAACCCACACAAGTGGCTCAGGTAGTGCAGCTCATCCAGGATGGCACATCAATGTGAGCTGTGGCAAGAAGGTTTGCTGTGTCTGTCAGCGTAGTGTCCAGAGCATGGAGGCGCTACCAGGAGACAGGCCAGTACATCAGGAGACGTGGAGGAGGGCAACAACCCAGCAGCAGGACCGCTACCTCCGCCTTTGTGCAAGGAGGAGCACTGCCAGAGCCCTGCAAAATGACCTCCAGCAGGCCACAAATGTGCATGTGTCTGCTCAAACGGTCAGAAACAGACTCCATGAGGGCCCGACTTCCACAGGTGGGGGTTGTGCTTACAGCCCAACATCGTGCAAGACGTTTGGCATTTGCCAGAGAACACCAAGATTGGCAAATTCGCCACTGGTGCCCTGTGCTCATCACAGATGAAAGCAGGTTCACACTGAGCACATGTGACAGACGTGACAGAGTCTGGAGACGCAGTGGAGAACGTTCTGCTGCCTGCAACATCCTCCAGCATGACCGGTTTGGCGGTGGGTCAGTCATGGTGTGGGGTGGAATTTCTTTGGGGGGCCGCACAGCCCTCCATGTGCTCGCCAGAGGTAGCCTGACTGCCATTAGGTTCCGAGATGAGATCCTCAGACCCCTTGTGAGACCATATGCTGGTGCGGTTGGCCCTGGGTTCCTCCTAATGCAAGACAATGCTAGACTTCATGTGGCTGGAGTGTGTCAGCAGTTCCTGCAAGCGGAAGGCATTGATGGTATGGACTGGCCCACCCGTTCCCCAGACCTGAATCCAATTGAGCACATCTGGGACATCATGTCTCGCTCCATCCACCAACGCCACGTTGCACCACAGACTGTCCAGGAGTTGGCGGATGCTTTAGTTCAGGTCTGGGAGGAGATCCCTCAGGAGACCATGCGCCACCTCATCAGGAGCATGCCCAGGCATTGTAGGGCGGTCATACAGGCACGTGGAGGCCACACACACTACTGAGCCTCATTTTGACTTGTTTTAAAGACATTACATCAAAGTTGGATCAGCCTGTAGTGTGATTTTCCACTTTAATTTTGAGTGTGATTCCAAATCAAAGTTGATAACTTTGATTTCCATTGATAAGTTTTGTGTGATTTTGTTGTCAGCACATTCAACTATGTAATGAAAAAAGTATTCAATAAGAATATTTCATTCATTCAGATCTAGGATGTGTTATTTTAGTGTTCCCTTTATTTTTTTGAGCAGTGTATATATAGCTTAGGGTATGTTGTTGAGATGTAGATAAGCAACCTATATTAATAAATATAGATGGTTAAAACACCTTCATATCCTTAACTTGGTCATTTAAAAATGTCTAGATGTGGTTTAATTAGTGGTCACGACCATCTGATCTGCTAGGCCAGAACAGTAAGGGTTCATGGTCGAGTATGATGAGTGACTGTGTGTGACCTGACCTATGATGGCTAACAAGTCATTACTCATCACTTATGACTGCAGGTGTCACCAAGTCGGCTCCTCAGATTTTCTTTGGTTTTCTTCAGAAGCAGCTTGTCAGACTCTTTAATCCACAATAGAACCTGGCACTTTAAAGCCATCCAAGCGCGCTATTGAGTCTCTCCTGCTGCAAGTCTGGGTCAGTACACAAGAGTGTAGTGGATTCATACAGTGGCTCTACATTTTGAGAGTTGTTTTGGACGTTGATAATATTGGGATTACTTGATGTCACTTTTAGATACATTTGGTTTCTGAATTCAGTGTATTATTCAGCTGGAGCTTTTTATTTTTCAGTGTGGTCATCTGGTCAAGAAGTGCTGTTCAATCAGTGAAAAGTAAAGAACGCTGCAGAATTGGAGAAAGGTTTAGGCCGGACACAGGGATGGAGCAGGACATTACTGCACTGGAACTGGGAGAAGTGCGCAAGATACATGAATTAGTGCGGAGACTGGAAATTGAAAATGAAGCTCTAAGCGAGAGGCGAAGAAATATCAACAGCAACAACCAGGCTCTCTCTGGTGGGCTCATCAGCTGTCCCTCTTTGCTGTAGGAACGTCAAAATGTATGTGATTTGCTGGACCCTGAACCAGCGGAGGTTAGTGGTGGAGATGGTATATCTCCATCTCCTCTTGAAACCCAGAGAGAGAAACTAGTGGGGCAGGATGTACACATATATGATGGCTGTTATGCACACTTGCCCCACAGTGACATGCTGGCTGTTCTGGAGCAGCTAGGACCTTCTGCCTGGAACTGAAATGCTGTGAGTTAAAGCATGTAAAGTTTAGGTCCTTTGTTGAACAAAGGCAGCTGACATCACGAGACATCAGCTCATCAGGAGCAAGGGTGATGACCTGGTGTATTCTCATGGTGGAGGGCACCGCTTTTATTGGGCTTGGCATCATCTCCATCGCACGTTCAACATCAGCACTCTTCATAAAGAACAGCTTCACTGACGTGTTTGTCTAACGGAGGGCTTTGTAAAATCTCCTGTGCATCACTGATATCACGGCCTTTAGCCACCAACCTGTCCGCCGTTCTCTTCAATGTTCCTCCCACACCACCAGGAGCAACTTTTCTATGGCTTGACTCCAAAAAGTTCCATGTACCAGCTTTGAATCCACGTTTGTGTAATTCTGTTGTGAAAAGCAGGAAGTTGCCATCTCTGACGCTCTCTCTCATAAGGTATTATGCCCTTTTTTCTGGGTCAGCATTTTGACATGCTCGACACTACCTTTGTCTTCTTAGAATATATACATGTATACACTGTAATCCTTGAGTAATTTAGGATCTAGAGCAATTTAAAGGAACAACTGAAGTTAAGAGCCTTGCACAACTCTCTTAAAACTAGGATACCTGCCTTACAATATTTTTTGTTCACATGGAACACATTACAGCATGTTTCATAAGTGAGTAGGAACAATATATAATGTATAATATATTGAATAATTAATCTGTTTAGATGCAATATTCATAAATAAAGTAAATAACTCAACTCTGTCACAGGTTTACAACCCCGTTACAATGAAACGTGGCGTGGTTGAGTGTGACGGGGGTTGAGTTATTTGGCTCAAAATGGCCTCTGCTCCTCATGTGGTGAAGGACAGGAGACCACATCTTGTGCATGAAATTAATATATTGTATATTTTTATGGGTTAAAGTATAATTTTGACAAGTACTAGTTTTCCATCTTTATTCCATGTAAATGACTTTAAAAAACAACAAAGTAGAGATACACAAAAATGTGATTACTTGCCTGTTTCTGTACCATGATGTTGAAGATGTCACTTCCTGTTAATGACGGCACATAAGGGTGGACTGACCATTTTTATTGTCAGTTTGTTTGGTGTGACGGAGTTGAGTGTAGACTGAGGGACAGAGCTAAATTGTGTGATTTTAATCAATAATCAGGAATTTATTTGATAAAAAATACTTTCTCAACAAAAGAACACAAATATATGTTTGCATTAATGGCAAAAGTTTAAATTAATGCTATATTTATTTCAATTCATTATATTGGACATTTCAATGTATATACAAAATCTTTTGACATATGATTTTGGTGGCCCAATTCTCTATAAAAAGTCAGAGGGACTGAAATATTACCTGAGCCCAAGAATGACCCACATACTATACATAATTACTTTACTTGTGAAGAGGGTGTTTGACAGTGTTTTTTCTTCTCCCAAGGTTTAAGACAGGACTATTCCTCCATCCCTGCTGCTGCCACACCATTCAGGAGTGTTGGTACAGCCATGCTGTCACCTTGTAATTATGGCTACAGTGATCTGGAGTTCGACGAGTATAGTCTGGAGGACACAGTCACATACACACCTCCTCCCAGCCAGCTGCCCCACTACTGGCCCTCCCCATTGGGCCAGTCATCCAGATCCATAGCCCAGCCTGGTCACAGCAGCCAAGGCCTCCCAGTCAGGCCACCACTCAATCGAAGCTGCTTAAACTCGCAAGGAGCATAGGTAAAAAGAGCACCTGAATAGAAAATCCAATTTGCCACACAAATTCACATATTGACTTTTACTTGAAAACAAAAACAAATCGACACTACCAGTTTAACATGATCTGCTGTGTGTTTGACCAATTGTATATGTGAAATGGGAGTTGACCCAGATGTAGGTTGTTGTTGTAGAGGAGCTGAAAAGCAGCATGCTCAAAGTGAATTTACCACCTACTTGCACCAGCCTCCACTCCCTCCAGGCAGTCAGGATCAGCTGCATCCTGGAGGCTAATGGCCAGCTCCCCACAAACCACCCCGCCTGACCCCTATCGCAGGTTGAACCAGGTCTCCACCTGGTGGGTTAGTATTTTAGTAGGGAGAGCATATACTAAACCATAATGTCTATACACACCATCATGTACATATATATTTATATTCCCGGACTATGACATTGTTTATTCTGATATTTTGGGGATTTGTGTGTATTAAGTATTACTGCACTGTTGGAGCTAGAAACTGAAGCATTTCACTGCACCTCTGCGATGACATCTGCTAAATATGTGTACACGACCAATAAAATTTGATTGCATCTCAGCAAGTGTATAGAAATCCATAGGAACTGAATTTTGGACTTGCTTTTATTTCATACATATGTGTAGGCCATAATATTTCCAAATGTATTATTACCTCCTACAGTAGGTGCATCTTCAGTCAAGCTTAGGAGTGGTGGCCAATCTTCATTTGTCCCTGCCAAAACCTTGAGCTCCAGTGACCCTGCGACTGGAGCAGTACGCCAGTCCCTGAGAGAATCATTTCAGGCCTCTTCCATCAGTGGGCTGCAGAGACCCCAGTCTCTTAGCCCCGCTGATTTGAGGAACCCCTGTCCCAGTAAGGCCCTCTCAGTTGGAGAGTACCTGTCAAGTCATGGTCGTGTCTATGCCTCCCCTGAGAGATCCACTACCCTGATTTGGGACAGAATGGGGCAGCCTGCCAATGCACATAGGCAACATTCTTTAGTAATCTGTAACAAACTCTCACTCAAAATATTTTCACTTCATGTATTAAAGTACATTAAACAGTAGGTTTGATTTCTGTGCATTTCATTTGAGTTGTCATTTTCTTCTGCCGATCATATGTAATGGATGTGAAACGGCTAGCTTAGTTAGCGGTGTGCGCTAAATAGCGTTTCAATCGGTTACGTCACTTGCTCTGAGACCTTGAAGTAGTAGTTCCCCTTGCTCTGCAAGGGCCGCGGCTTTTGTGGAGCGATGGGTAACGATGCTTCGTGGGTGACTGTTGTTGATGTGTGCAGAAGGTCCCTGGTTTGCGCCCGGGTATGGGCGAGGGGACGGTTTTAAAAAATTATACTTTTACATTGATGCTGTTGACCCGGATTACTGGTTTCTGCGGAAAAAGGAGGAAGGTCAAAAGGGGGGTGAGTGTAACGGATGTGAAACGGCTAGCTTAGTTAGCGGTGTGCGCTAAACAGCGTTTCAATCGGTTACGTCACTTGCTCTGAGACCTTGAAGTAGTAGTTCCCCTTGCTCTGCAAGGGCTGTGGCTTTTGTGGAGCAATGGGTAACGATGCTTCGAGGGTGACTGTTGTTGATGTGTGCAGAAGGTCCCTGGTTCGCGCCCGGGTATGGGCGAGGGGACGGTTTAAAATTATACTGTTACACATACAGTACTGATTTATTTAGTGTGGCTTCACGATCCCTTCCACTGGCACTGGACACATCCCTCCTTTCTCAGTTATACATGCAAGGTGCTGCACAAATACATCTTAAATGATTCAAATGTTTTGATTTGACACACAAATCCACATACTTAGAACTGATACAGTATATCATTATTAACATAAAGTATCACACAGGTCTGTCATAAAAAAAAAACATTTTCTGCATACTACTTTTACACTGGTTTACATGTAAATGTCTTCCTCAATCACTCCAGTACCTCTGCACATTGAAATAATGGTACTGCACGACCTGTATATAAATCTGTATATATCTGCATTCATGTTTCATTTTTTTCTTCTCTCCATTTCACTTGTTTTATTTCTTATCTATTTTACTATATCTATTGTGCATTATAGGAAAAGAGCTCACAAGTTATGTACTGTACTGTTTTACACATACTTTATTCTGTGCATGTTACAAAAATTGTAACAATTTATACTACGTTTCAGTTGAAAACTCCGAATTTAACACTTAGAGGACAGTTACAGTGTTGGGCCTAGGGGCTCTAACTTCAGATAGTCATAGCAATTTGTTGCAAAGTGAGTGAGCAGTTGGAGTATACACTGCACTTCCACCTATTAGTTAGTACATAGAGACATGTTTAAGATTTCTAAACTTTACAATAGTTACATGACGTATGTCTAGTTGTAGAGACAGGGACCAGCAGTTTTGGAATAAAATATGGAAGACTGAGCGCAGTCTACTCCCCCACCGCCCCCACCCTTCCGAGCTATCAGGGAGCTACGTGATTGGTCCAGGCCTGAAAACAGCCTTAAGGATCTAGAATGTTGTACAGGCCTCTCATTTGCACCATGAGAAATATAACCTAATTTAACAAGAAGACTACGGAAAGACTGTTTGAACCCGAAAACTGTCATTTAAAAAAGACACCAGTGACTTGGTTTGGTAAGTATGTATTACGTTTAATGCAATATGACAACGGGGCCTTGTCACGAAGGCCTACGGGCCTCCACCCCAGTCGAAAAAAGTCTCAATGGTGGCTAGCTAGCCAAGCTAATTAACGGAATAGCTAGCTCGGAAATATATCGTGACTTTTGCAAGCCGATGTTCATTTGTGTTTTCTTTCAGTGCACACTTTCTAAAGTATATACACCGTTGTGGGGTTACTGCGTTTATTTTACTAATAATATTGATTACAATAGCTGGGAATGCTACTGCTAACTAGTTAGCTCGCTAATTTAGCACAGAACAGAAAAACATTTGCAAAGCATCAGTATTGCACACTTGTTGGAGTCCTGAAAAAAAATCATAGATTCGACGTATGCTTAAATATAATTTAGCATATTATTCATGTGTATTCATTATTTTTGCTACAGTCACCTGTGCGCTAGCGCTATACGTCATTGTTGGCGGGGTTGTGTGCCCACAATGTAAACAGAAGCCGCCATATTTATTGCGTCTGGGCGCTCTCTGCTGTCTGTCAGTGGGTTGTAAACTAGATGGAGTACAGCTACGACCGGAAGTGACTTTTTGTGGCAGGCTAGGAGAGCATTTTAGCTAACCCTTTTCCTAACCTTAACCTCATTATCATAACCTGCTACGTTAATGACCCTAACCTGCTACGAAAAAGTAACTTCCTGTCATAACGGTATTCCACCCAGGTAGGATAATTTACGCGGCTGTGACTAGATGCAGTACAGCTACAACCGGAAGGGACGTTTCCTTGCCGGTTAGGAGAGCATTGTAGCTAACCCTTTTCCTAACATTAACCTAAATCTCCAAACCTGACATTCTCCTAACCTAATTCTCCTAACCTAATCAAGCATTATAGATGTCTGCTTTATTTCCACAAAACAATTATTTTTCAGGATAGATAATATAATGGAAACTGATTTATCGGCTATGTGTTTTCCTTTTCTCTATTTCAAGTGTCTCATCCCTTGCTGATGACAACAACAAAAAGCATAACACTTAACTGATGGTTTGAGAGCTCAGCATCAAATGTGAATGCTGAAATGCAATGTGTTTTTAATCTTTCAGTCTTAACATTTATTAGTTTTTATGTCAATGTTTATTCAGCATTGATGAACATTTAAGTCATTTAGCAGACGCTCTTATCCAGAGCGACTTACAAATTGGTGCATTCACCTTATGACATCCAGTGGAGCAGCCACTTTACAATAGTGCATCTAAATCTTTTTGAAGATCAGTCTGTTGATTATTTAATTGAATCAAATGTGTTGACACATTTGTATTGATTTATACATTGACAGAGGTCCTGATTCAATGAATAAAATGAGATCAACTTAATCCTCTCCTCTTTTGTGTTTGTACCAGACAGGATACAAATAGAATGGACCATGGTGGAGGGGTCTTGAACTTTCAGATGCAGAACTCAAAGATGCAACACACAATGATAATGCAGGATTTTGGTATGTCACCTCTATCAATACTCCATGACCTTTTGTTCATTTGACTGTGTCTGTGTATGTTTGATCTGATAAGATGAGTCTAACAGTTCCTCCTGACTTCCCCAGTGGCAGGTATGGGTGGCATGGCTCACATCGACGGTGACCACATTGTGGTGTCTGTGCCAGAGGCGGTGCTGGTGTCAGATGTGGTGACTGATGAGGAGGGCATCACATTTGAGCATGACCTGGGCTCAGAGGTTGTAGAGGGGCCAGACATCTGCTGCAGTGACGACCCTGACGGCGTGATCATGACTGAGTCGGTCCTGGGGGCCGAGGTGGCCATCGATGAGGTGCTGGACTCAGACCACCATCAACATGTGCTGACAGCAGAGCTCATAGAGGAATCTGACAGTGTTCCTGACCGGGTGTTTGAGATGGTCACGGAGGAGATCATGGTCTCTAACTGCAACTCAGAGACATATGTGGAGGAGATGGAAGACTCTGCAGTCACCATCGAGGAGCAGGATGATGAGGATGGGGGGAGTGTCTCTGAGGACTACCTGGTGATCTCCTGTAAGTCGCATACATCTTCTGTTCTTAGAACTACTAGCATTTCATGGTAAGGTTGTATTCGGCGCATGTGACAAATACAATTTGATTTGATTTGGTCCAAGACTGACAGAATAATTGCCTTCAATAGGATGAATCAGAGAATGTACACACCCCTACATATTTATTTGGACAGTGAAGCTTAAACGATTAATTTAGCTCTATACTCCAGCATTTTGGATTTGAGATCCAATGTTTTATGACGCGAAAGAACAGAATGTCACCTTTTATTTGAAGGTATTTTCATACATATCTGTTTTACTGTTTACAAATGAACGCACTTTATGTATCTAGTCCATTTGAAGGTGTGCTAAGTATTTGGACAAATTCAATTATAGTGTATTCAATTTAGTCTAAAGTTTAGTATTTGGTCCCATATTCCTAGCACGCAATGACTACATCAAGCTTGTGACTCTACAAACTTGTTGGATGCATTTGCAGTTTGCATTATTTACCATGAATTTCTATTAGGAACAACATAATCTGAAACACAACCAAAACAAACTGCAAATGCATCCAACAAGCTTGACGTGCTCATTGTGTGCTAGGAATATGGGGCCAAAACTCTAAACTTAAGACTAACTTGAATACACGATAAGTGAATTTGCCCAAATACTTTAGACACCTTCAAATGGGGTGACTAGATACATAAAGTGCATTCTTTTGTAAAAGGTAAAACAGATATGTATGAAAATACCTTCAAATAAAAGGTCACATTCTGTACTGTCGCCTCATGAAACATTTGATCTCAAATCCAAAATGCTATATTATAGAGCCAAATTATAAGTTTTAGCTTCACTGTCTAAATAAATACGCAGGGGAGTGAACAATAATTGTGCTGTTTGTGCAGTGGATGATGTTGAGGAGAAGTTGGACATGGAGGACACGCCCCTTAAGATGGGTTCTGAGGTGATGCCTGAGGAGGATGGCTCCAAAGAGGGCGACTACGACTCTGAGTGCATCAAAGTCTACATCTTCAAGGCAGAGGCTGATGATGATGTTAACATAGGCGAGGACTGCTATTATTTGGCTTTCTGAAAGTTACGACTTATTTGAAAGGCACACCTCTGTTTAGTTTTCCTGACTTCAGACGTTTACTGTGAGTGCAGGTGGCACAGAGATTGTAGCTGAGAGTGACTTCCACAACGGTCACACAGTGCTGGAGACTGGGGGCATTGGCAAGCTGTCTCGAGAGAAGATGGTCTACATGGCAGTGAAAGACCCTTCCCAGGAGGATTCAGAGATCAGTGAGTCCCCTGAATTACCAGCACTTCCTCCAATCCCTTATACACATCAGATCATATGTCTGTCTTATTATTTTTGTCCCAATAAGTGGTTGTAGTATTAAATATAATGACTACGTTTTGCTTGTCTCTGAGCAGACTGTGCTGAGATGGCAAATGAGGTGTACATGGAGGTGATAGTGGGAGAGGAGGATGCCCCTGCCATTCAGGACTCCCTGGAAGACTCCAGCCATAATAAGAACTTTGGCACCATAGCCTGGGCTGCAGCTTATGGTAAAGCTGACTCCTTTCCTTCATAGGCATGCATTCAGTATGCTGTAAGAAAGAATTCTACATTTAGCCTTACATTTCGATTTTGTTCACATCATGATTTTTGAGTGTTGAATTGGTGGATGTGGTATATGACATAGGCTCAAAATAATTTTCTCTAGGTAACAGTCTGGACTCCAGGCTGGAGAACAAGAACAACACAGGTACACATTACCTGAAGATCAGCGACAGCCTGAGTACAAGTAGAGCTCTCAAACAGAATATCAAGAAAAAGAAGAAGGGAGAGACACGTCAGTGTCAGACAGGTATGAGGTTCTATGTTCATTAAACCATACAATTTTATAATATTAGTTTTTAGCTGTAGTGCTAACACTGCCTGGTCTTTTTCTTCCACTCTTCTCCCAGCTGTGATCATTGGTCCAGATGGCCAACCTCTGACTGTGTACCCCTGTCACATCTGCGGGAAAAAGTTCAGATCACGAGGCTTCCTGAAAATCCACATGAAGAACCACCCGGACCACATGTTCAAGAAGAAGTACCAGTGCACAGACTGTGACTTTACCACCAACAAGAAGGTCAACTTCCACAACCACCTGGAGGGCCACAAGCTCATAGTGAAGAGTGACAGGGTACCAGAGTTCACTGAGTTCACGCGGCGTTACTGTGTGGAGAGCCCCCTCAGCTCCAACAAGCTCATCCTGCGTGACCAGGAACCCAAGCTGCACCACTGTAAGTACTGTGACTATGAGACAGCCGAGCAGGGTCTGCTCAACCGCCACCTGCTGGCTGTGCACAGCAAGAGCTTTGCCCATGTATGTGTGGAGTGTGCGAAGGGTTTCCGCCACCCCTCAGAGCTCAAGAAGCACATGAGGACCCACACAGGTGAGAAGCCTTACCACTGCCAGCACTGTGAGTTCCGCTGTGCCGACCAGTCCAACCTGAAGACCCACATAAAGAGTAAGCACGGCGCTGAGCTGCCCTTCAAGTGTGGACACTGCCCCCAGGCCTTCCCTGACGAGCGGGAGCTGCAGAGGCACATGGAGATCTTCCAGGGCCACAAGACGCACCAGTGTCCGCACTGCGAGCACAAAAGCACCAACTCCAGTGACCTGAAGCGCCACATTATCTCTGTGCACACCAAAGACTTCCCTCACAAGTGTGATGTGTGTGAGAAGGGCTTCCACCGGCCTTCGGAGCTCAAAAAACATGCAGAGACTCACAAAGGTGCCAGGCTGCACCAGTGCCGCCACTGTGACTTCAAGACGCCGGACCCGTTCATACTCAGCCGCCACATCCTGTCCGTCCACACCAAAGACTTGCCATTCAAGTGCAAGCGCTGTCGACGGGGCTTCAGGCATCAGCTGGAACTGAAGAAGCATATGAAGACCCACAGTGGACGGAAAGTGTACCAGTGCCAGTACTGTGAGTACAGCTCCTCTGACGCTTCTGGTTTCAAACGGCACGTCATATCCATCCACACCAAGGACTATCCCCACCGTTGTGACTACTGCACTAAAGGCTTCCGTAGGCCCTCTGAAAAGAGCCAGCACATTGCGCGGCATCACAAGGACATTTTAATGTAGAGTTCCACTTCACACACCCTTTCCCATATTCAGAACAATCCCATTCTCACTCACTATAGAGCAGGGAAATACAATGGTTTCAATGTGGTAAAGGATGACAATTGTCACATTTTCTTACAACTTTATTAGTTATTTATTAACCTTATCCTCACATCACCATTAGTACTCAAACCTAGGGTGCTATTCAAACAAACTTCGTCAGGCAAGTCCTGAATCAGAACATTGCTGAAAGCACATTTTTTTCAGTAGTATGCTTGTGCATGCCTGGATTGTTTGAATAGCACAACACTTGTTATATGCAGTATCAGTGCTAAGATAATTTGATTTGAACTAATGCCATGTTTGATTGACTGCTGACTATTCTCATTTTGACCTTGGGATAACTGTTCTCTGACAAGTCATTGTATGATTTTTAGTACTGTTTCTGCTAGCAATAAATTGTGAAAATAATGCATTTTAAAGACCCAGTTATAATTGCAAATGTAAACAGTCGTCTGTGTCAGTTTTCTCTGTATTCAAAGGGATGGAAAGGGGATGTGGACGACTCGGCTTTGTAATCGTATGTGTCCATTATGCATTGAAATAATCGCTTGTCAGACAATCAGGGGTTTTCAATTTTTCCCATGTGTGCACTACTAAAATCATTTTGCTCAGAGCCAACAACATCATGTTCACTATCAGGACTGTCTCTCATGCATCAGACAAAATCAGTGTTATCTATTCTCATGTCTCAACTGAAATGTTAGGAGCTCCTTTAGTAAATAAAGACATCTCCTGATAAATTGTTCACCTCAACCATTCATTCACTCTTCATATGAACTTTTTGCCATCATTCATTCAGTAACAAATAATGTAGCAGCAGGTGGATTTGTGTTAAGATGACACTGCTTTGCATCTTACATGGGCACCTACTGACATCAAGTCATCCTGTGATTGACCTAGAGAGGTGAAATCAAGATGTTTTTTGTTTATTGATTTAGAATGATAAACATCTGATTTGTGGAAATGTACTTTTTGAAATATCTTTGAAGGGTATAGATCCCCCCCATGACAAAAATGATCAGCTTCTCTGATTTGACTATTTTATAGGTATGTGTTTGGGTAAACTGAATATTTTTGTTTTATTCTATAAACTATTGACAACATTCCTCCCAAATTAAAATATTGTCATTTAGAGCATTTATTTGCAGAAAATGACAACTGATCCTCCACCAAATTTCAGTGGGTGCAAGACCTTGAGAGGCCTACAAGCCACAGTGTCTCGCACCCACTGTGAAATGTGGTGGAGGATTGGTGATGATCTAGGGGTGCTTCAGCAAAGCTGGAATCGGGCAGATTTGCATGAATCAAGCCACTAACAAGGTTGTCCTGGAAGAAAACTTGCTTCCTTCTCCTCTGACAATGTTCGCCAACTCTGAGGATTGGTTTTTCCAGCCGGACAATGCTCCATGCCACACAGCCAGGTTAATCAAGGTGTGGATGGAGGACCACCAACTCAAGACCCTGTCATGGCCAGCCCAGTCTCCAGACCTGAACCCCATTGAAAACCTCTGGAATGTGATCAAGAGGAAGATGGATGGTCACAAGCCATCAAACAAAGCCGAGCTGCTTGAATTTTGATGCACCAGGAGTGCATCAATGATGTCACTCTCGCTGCTGGTGATTCTCTGATCCACCTCTACGCAGACGACACCATTCTGTATACTTCTGGCCCTTCTTTGGACACTGTTAACGAACTGCCAGACGAGCTTCAATGCCATAAAACTTCTGTGGCCTCCAACTGCTCTTAAATTCAGGTAAAACTAAATGCATGCTCTTCAACCGATCACTTCCCGCACCTGCCCGCCCGTCCAGCATCACTACTCTGGACGGTTCTGACTTAGAATATGTGGACAACTACAAATACCTAGATGTCTGGCTAGACTGTAAACTCTCCTTCCAGACTCACATTAAGCACCTCCAATCCAAAATTAAATCTAGAATCGGCTTCCTATTTCACAATAAAGCATCCTTCACTCATGCTGCCAAACATCCAAACTGACCATCCTACCGATCCTCGACTTTGGTGACGTCATCTATAAAATAGCCTCCAACACTACTCAACCAATTGGATGCAGTCTATCACAGTGACATCCGCTTTGTCACCAAAGCCCCATATATCACCCACCACTGTGACCTGTACGCTCTCGTTGGCTGGCCATCGCTTCATACTCGTCGCCAAACACACTGGCTCCAGGTCATGTACAAGTCTCTTCTAGGTAAAGCCCTGCCTTATCTCAGCTCACTGGTCACCTTAGCAGCACCCACCCGTAGCACGCGCTCCAGCAGGTATATTTCACTGGTCAACCCCAAAGCCAATTCCTCCTTTGGTCGCCTTTCCTTCCAGTTCTCTGCTGCCAATGACTGGAACGAACTGCAAAAATCACTGAAGCTGGAGACCCATATCTCCCTCACTAGCTTTAAGCACCAGCTGTCAGAGCAGCTCACAGATCACTGCACCTGTACATATCCCATCTGTAAACAGCCCATCCAACTACCTCATCCCCATACTGTATTTATTTATTTATTTATCTTGCTCCTTTGCACCCCAGTATCTCTACTTGCACATTCATCTTCTGCATACAGTGCCTTGCGAAAGTATTCGGCCCCCTTGAACTTTGCGACCTTTTGCCACATTTCAGGCTTCAAACATAAAGATATAAAACTGTATTTTTTTGAGAAAAATCAACAACAAGTGGGACACAATCATGAAGTGGAACGACATTTATTGGATATTTCAAACTTTTTTAACAAATCAAAAACTGAAAAATTGGGCGTGCAAAATTATAACCTCCCTTATCTTACCTCACTTGCATTTGCATTCTTTTTTCTACTGTATTATTTACTGTATGTTTGTTTATTCCATGTATAACTCTGTATTGTTGTATATGTCGAACTGCTGTGCTTTATCTTGGCCAGGTCGCAGTTGTAAATGAGAACTTGTTCTCAACTAGCCTACCTGGTTAAAAAAAGGTGAAATAAAAAATAAAATAAATAAAGTCACTAAACATAAATGTGAAAGACTGGTGGAGAGCATGCCAAGACGCATGAAAGCTGTCATTGAAAATCAGGGTCATTCCACCAAATATTGATTTCTGAACTCTTCCTAAGTTAAAACATTAGTATTGTGTTGTTTAAAAATGAATATGAACCCATTTTCTTTGCATTATGAGGTCTGACAACACCGCATATTTTTTGTTATTTTTACCAGTTGTCATTTTCTGCAAATAAATGCTCTAAATGACAATATTCTTATTTGGATTTTGTGGGAAATGTCAGTAGTTTATAGAATAAAACAAAAAAAATATTTTACCCAAAAACATACCCATAAAATATAAAACCAGATAAACTGATCATTTTGCAGTGGTATCTTAATTATTTCCAGAGCTGTATATATATATATATATATATATATATATATATATACAGTACCAGTGAAAAGTTTTGACACACCTACTCATTCAAGGGTTTTTCTTTATTTTTACTATTTTCTACATTGTAGAATAATAGTGAAGACATCAACACTATGAAATAACACATATGGAATCATGTAGTAACCAAAAAAAGTGTTAAACAAATCAAAATATTTTTTAAATTTGAGATTCTTCAAAGTAGCCACCCTTTGCCTTGATGACAGCTTTGGCATTCTCTCAACCAGCTTCATGATGTAGTCACCTGGAATGCATTTTGATTAACAGGTATGCTTTTTTAAAAGTTAATTTGTGGAATTTCTTTCCTTCATGCTTTTGAGCGAATCAGTTGTGATGTGACAAGGTAGGGGTGGTATACAGAATATTGCCCTATTTGGTAAAAGACCAAGACAATATTATGGCAAGAACAGTTCAAATAAGCAAAGAGAAATGACAGTCTACCATTACTTTAAGACAGTCAATCCGGACAATTTCAAGAACTTCTAAAGTTTCTTTAAGTGCAGTCGCAAAAACCATCAAGCGCTATGATGAAACTGGCTCTTATGAGGACCGCCACAGGAAAGGAAGACCCAGAGTTACCTCTGCTGCAGAGGATAAGTTCATTAGAGTTACCAGCATCAGAAATTGCAGCCCAAATTAATGCTTAACAGAGTTCAAGTAACAGACACATCTCAACATCAAATGTTCAGAGGAGACTAAGTGAACCAGGCCTTCATGGTCAAATTGCTGCAAACACAAGTAATGGACATTAGGCTGGTGGACATCTGTCCTTTGGTCTGAGTCCAAATTTGAGATTTTTAGTTCCAACCGTCGTCTTTGTGAGATGCAGAGTTTGTGAACGGATGATCTCCGCAAGTTCCCACCGTGAAGCATGGAGGAGGAGGTGTGATGGTGCTTTACTGGTGACACTGTCAGTGATTTATTTAGAATTCAAGGCACACTTAACCAGCATGGCTACCACAGCATTCTGCAACGATACACCATCCCATCTGGTTTGCGCTTAGTGTGACTATCATTTGTTTTCAACAGGACAATGACGCAACACACCTCCAGGCTGTGCAAGAGCTATTTGACCAAGGAGAGTGATGGAGTGCAGATGACCTGGCCTCCACAATCCCCTGACCTCAACCCAATTGAGATGGTTTGGGATGAGTTGGACTGCAGAGTGAAGGAAAAGCAGCCAACAAGTGCTCAGCATATGTGTAGAAAATAGTTTTAAAAAATAAAGAAAAACCCTTGAATGAGTAGGTGTCCAAACTTTTGACTGGTACTGTGTGGAAATATATATATATATAATTAATTTGTTACAAATCAGACTAGTCTAAAAAGGGTATTACTTAGCAGGGTTGGGGTTAGTTCCACAAATTATATTACAATTAAATTCCCTCTCTGTAAATTCCATTTAATTAAATTCAAATTCCATGTCAGTTTAGAGAATTCAATTCCTCTCAATCCAGTGTTAGGTATATTCCAAGAATTCAATGACCAATTTCATATTATCCACAATGCCACAAATTCTCATTTGAATTCAATTCCATCAGGCTTGCAGGCTGATAATGTCACCGTTCAGACAGCCTAGCTATACTGGAAATATAGAAATACAAGCTGGAAGGATTTAAAACAAATCCTGCAGTACATTTTTGATACTTGTGCATTAATTAAATTAACTGGGAAATGTACACATTGAATTCCAAAGATTTGTTTTTATTTTACAATTCCTACTCAAACAGTTAAATTCCATAACTTGAAGATTGTTGAAATTGGAATTGAATTCAATGTAAATTCTCCACTTCATGAGTGAATTCAAGAATTGAATTGGAATTTCAAATGAAATTGGAATTGACCCCAAACCTGTTACTAAGGCCTAGATTAAATCCGTAGCACAGAAGATCCATCTTATTGCGCGATTAACATTTAAAGGTAATTTTTCTGTGAATGTGGGAACATTGCCTTTAAATTTAAAGTGTTTACTATGTTAAATGAAAATTGAAATTAGATATGAATTCTATTTTGGTCATTGTAATAGTGAAATTGGTGGAGCTCCACTTCCTTCCAAGTTCAGTCCAGGGTCCCTCTGTTTGTCCTCAGTAGAGTCTCCCCATCTGGGCTCGGGGAAACTGGGACCTGGGGTTGTACTCCGCAGCTGAGTAGAGGGGAGCAGGTGAACTGGGCACAGGATACCCAGACATGCCTTCTCTCTAGAAGATAGAAAAATATCTCATGTCAAAACACTGCTTTCTATATCAGCCTGGTCATCTAGGGGCTAACTAACATGGACCTTTAGGCTAAAATTAAAGCCATGTTTCAGCCACAGTTTCGCCCTACAGTTTGCTTGTCCAGTTGATCAGTTGAATTCATCATACTGTTCAATAGAGGGAAGCAATCACTCACCATCATGCCGTTGTATCCAGGTGGGGGCTGTGTTGGTCTCATATGCTGGTCGTCATAACGGTCTGGAGGTGGCGCTCTGTCTTCATACGGGTTTCTTGGCGATGGAGACTTGGGATAGGGGTTACCCAGGGGCTGTGTCATACCTGTAGCATAGCTGACAGTTCAAAACAATATTTATAATGTTGTTGAAAGGGCACATGATCATATAACTTGACATGGAACAAAGTACTGTAGCCGATTCAAAGCACACAAATCAAAAGAAACGGGCTTGTATGGCTGGCTCCCAGGGTTGGCTAAAAATTATCTATTTAAAGTAGGTCGCATACTGCTTGGTGAAGGGCTGAGAGAGCAAAGAGATCAACATTTCAACAGTAGATTTTTTTTTGTCAATAACAAAAGATAAAATAACATGCTGTAAATGGGTATGGATAATGTCAGTGTCATGCTCCTCAAATCACTGGATGACTACTAAAACTGTGTAGAGGGAGCATTGTCCTGTTGTCGTCTCTAATTTTGTTTAACTTTTTGTCTATCACGGAGAATTGTATGTTAACACAAACAAAATGTGTACAACATCACTGCCATTGAACAAAGTATTACACTGAAAAACACAAAAACTAGCTTACTTGTATGGCTGGCTTGGAGGATAGGCCAAAGACGATCTATCTAAAGAGGGTCGAATACTGTTTGGTGAAGGGCTAAGAGAATAGAATAAAGAGAACAATATAGTAAACGGGATAATATTTTCTTTTTTGAAAAGAGGACCACAGTAATTCCTGATTACTTTTGGGGGTTTATTTAACTAAGTTTAAAAAATGTTTTGCTTGGAATGTATACATTCCATTTGACAGTCTTACATGGGCTTACCTGTACGGCTGGCTTGTAAGGTTTGTCAAAGATGATCTATCTAAAGTGGGCCGCATGCCGTTTGGTTGGGGGCTAAGAGAGTAGAGAGATCAACATTTCAATTAAAGTACATTATAACATTGCAGACCAAATAAGGATCCCCATAATGAAAGTGAAAATCAGTGGCATGTTGAATTTTGTTCAGACAGCTAACCTGTAAGGGCTGTTGGGTAAGTTGGCCATGGGAAACCTCTCCTGGGTGGGCTGAATACTGGAGGGCTTTGGCCGATTCTTCAGAAATAAGACAAATAGAGACAGTTGCTCAGGGCAATGTTTACTGTTCAAAATGTAAAAATGTTGCTTGACAGTGTAATAAACTAAAACAGAGATTGTTGCTACATAATCTAATTGGACAATATAATGTGCAATAACAAAGACAAGGAAATGCTTCAATATTGTGGTGCGAAACTCCTGGTGAAATGCATAGCACATAAAATTAAACAGGTTTCACTAGATAACTGTTCATTCTGATCAAACAGGCTTTTTACATGGACGATACATTGAAGATAATATACGACAATAACTTGAAACAATAGAACACTATGGAAAATCAAAGAAACCGGGCCTAGTTTTCATATCAGATTTTGAAAAGGCTTTTGATAAAGTACGATTACAATTTATATTTTCAGTAGCAGTCAAAAGTTTGGACACACTTACTCATTCAAGGGTTTTTCTTTATTTTTTGTATTTTATACATTGTAGAATAGTAGTGAAGACATCAAAACTATGAAATAACACATACAGATTAATGTAGTAACCAAAACATATATTCTACGTTTTAGATTCCTCAATGTAGCCACCCTTTGCCTTGATGACAGCTTTGCACTCTTGGCATTCTCTGAACAAGCTTCACCTGGAATGCTTTTCCAACCGTCTTGAAGGAGTTCCCACATATGCTGAGCACTTATTGACTGCTTTTCCTTTAGTCTGCGGTCCAACTCATCCCAAACCATCTCAGTTGGGTTGAGGTTGGGTGATTGTAGAGGCCAGGTCATCTGATGCAGCACTCCATCACTCTCCTTCTTGGTCAAATAGCCCTTACACAGCCTGGAGGTGTGTTGGGTCATTGTCCTGTTGAAAACAAATGATAGTCCCACTAAGCGCAAACCAGATGAGATGGCGTATTGCTGAAGAATTCTGTGGTAGCCATGCTGGTTAAGTGTGGGTTGAATTCTAAATAAATCACTGACAGTGTCACCAACAGGGCACCCACAGACCATCACACCTCCTCCTCCATGCTTCACTGTGGGAACCACACATGCAGAGATCATCCGTTCACCTACTCTGGTCTCACAAATACACGGCAGTTGTAACCAAAAATCTCAAATTTGGACTCATCAGACCAAAGGACAGATTTCCACCAGTCTAATGTCCATTGCTCGTGTTTCTTGGCCCAAGCAAGTCTCTTCTTCTTATTGGTGTCCTTTAGTAGTGATTTCTTTGCAACAATTTGACCATGAAGGCCTGATTCACACAGTCTCCTCTGAACAGTTGATGTTGAGAAGTGTCTGTTACTTGAACTCTGCAAAGCATTTATTTGGGCTGCAATTTCTGAGGCCGGTAACTCTAATGAACTTATTCTCTGCAGCAGAGGTAACTCTGGGTCTTCCTTTCCTGGGAGTCAGTTTCGTCATAGTGCTTGATGTTTTCTTTCGACTGCACTTGAAGAAACTTTCAAAGTTCTTGATATTTTCCAGATTAACTGACCTTCATGTCTTAAAGTAATGATAGACTGTCATTTCTCTTTGCTTATTTGAGCTGTTCTTGCTATAATATGGACTTTGTATTTTACCAAATAGGGCTATCTTCTGTATACCACCACTACCTTGTCACAACACCACTGATTGGCTCAAGCGCATTAAGGAGGAAAAGAAATTCCACAAATTAACTTTTAATCAGGCACACCTGTTAATTGAAATGCATTCCAGGTGACTACATCATGAATCTGGTTGAGATAATACCAAGAGTGTGCAAAGCTGTCATCAAGGCAAAGGGTGGCTACTTTGAAGAATCTCAAATTTAAAATATATTTAGATTTGTTTAACACTTTTTTGGTTACTAAATGATTCCATATGTGTTATTTCATAGTTTTGATGTCTTCAATATTATTCTACAATGTAGAAAAATCTAAACATAATGGAAAACACTTGAATGAGTAGGTGTGTCCAAATATTTCTCTGGTACTTACTGTAGATATCTATATATATATAAAAAAAAGAAAAATATATATTTCTGTTACCAGAACACTGTGTAAAAAAGTGCCATGCATGTATGTATGTATGTAATATGTAAAATGTATATGTAAAATGTATGTATTGGTGGCAAAAAAGCTGTAAAAACAAAGTTATTTTTGTCCTCCGAAGAGGGGGTTAATAATAAAAATAAAAATTAGACTAAAAAAATTGAAGACGAAGGAATTAAGGACTATTCAGCTATGTACAATAGCCATGGCGATGTAATTCATCCTGTGATTTGTACCAGTGCAAAGGCTGTTTCTCGCCATCTCCTATGGTCATTAGAGTTTAGTACCCTGTGATTTGGTTGGTTTTACGACCTTAGAAGAATACCTGCAGTTGAATTTATCTGAGGTAAAAGATTAACTCATAATTGCTGGGAGATAAAGAATCCCTAATTTAGCAAGATCTCTGGATGTGTCATCACCATTGGAATTATCATTATACTATATGTTGGTCAAATACCATGTGGAGATTTAAGTAAAGGACTCAAGCTACTCACCGGCATGTCTGAGGCAAACACAGTGTTGGTGAACATGTCATCTTGGTTATTTCTATCATATGTTGTTGGTGACATTGCATTATTTGTGTAACTGAAAAGAGTGAAATATACATTATAAATATATGATAAGTGTCTCGTCATTTCAAACCTGAAACAAGACTGTGGACAAATGTACCCTACAGAGGGTAGTGCATACGCCCAGTACATCACTGGGGCTAAACTGCCTGCCATCCAGGACCTCTACACCAGGCGGTGTCAGAGGAAGGCCCTAAAAATTGTCAAAGACCCCAGCCACCCCAGTCATAGAATGTTTTCTCTACTACCACATGGCAACCCTAACCCTAACCAGAGTGCCAAGTTTAGGACCAAAAAGACCAAAAGACCAAAAGGCTTCTCAACAGTTTTTACCCTGAAGTCATAAGACTCCTGAACAAGTAATCAAATGGCTACCTGGACTATTTCTTTACTTATCTATTGTTCACCTAATATCTATTTTTTACTTAAAAATCACACTGTTGGTTAGAGCCTGTAAGTAAGCATTTCACTGTAAGGTCCTTTGTACCTGTTGTATTCGGCGCACGTGACAAATAAACTTTGATTTTGATTTGATCTGAATCAATTCTGTTAAATATTTTTAACAAGCTTATTTCCTGATACTAGGTGCCATACAATGTGCAAAACACATGGAAATAATTCGCCTTGTCCAAACTCTCTCCCCCTCTCACCCCACTGTCCGATCCTTTTGTTTCTCAGCTGGTTTCCTTGAGTAATGGACACACTGGACCGTCACACCAACAATAGCAGCCAGGGCCAATCCTGGTAGAGTTGCTACCAGGGCGAAAGTCAAGATGGTCCACTCAAAGTCGCAATTTTCCCCTATGTACCACGTGTTTATGTAGTTGTTACACCTGAAAAGGAACACAAAAGCAAATTCTGAATACTTTTCTAATTAGGTCTGATGCCAAAACCCAAAAATATAAAAATATATACCAATATGCACTGAGTATACAAAACACTAAGAACACCTGTTCTTTCCATGACCTAGACTGACCAGGTGAATCCAGGTGTAAGCTATGATCCCTTATTGATGTCACTTGTTAAGGCAGAGATCGAAATGTACACAATAGTTACCCAGAGAAAAATGAGGGAGAGTCATGTTTTTTCAATTTCAGGCAGGGGGAGGGTTTAGTATTTATTTATTTTCGTCCAGGGGAGGGTCATGTAATTATTAATTGATTAAATTATTATAGTAGGCTATCTCATGGCTTTACGAAAAGCATGCTCAGAAAAGCACGAGGTGAAGTTATATTTCTAATGTATTTCTTTCCCAATCATGAGCCCGACCTGCCCTGCTCTTGCTGATGTAAAACCTTTTGTACTGCCTAACCGATGACTGTACTGTGTACGTTGGCACTTCAGGAGGCGAGAGAGAGAAAATAGCCATATATGTGAGCACGGACTACGCATACTGATGTCCTGTTCAGTTTGAGAGGGAGAGCATGAAGGTGAGAAGGGTGACCATAGGTAAGCTTGCTACAGCTATAATTGATTTGAATAAAAACAATGTTTCTTTGCCCATAATGAAGCTATTTATCAGAGTTATTGACCTCACATAAGCCATATTCGAGTAATTTACAAAACTTGCATTACTATGAAACGTCAGCCGTGGAGATGGACAGTGTATGGGTGCTGAATAGGCTAATTCGAGAATGCCTAATTCATTTAAACAGTCTTCATATTGTAATTTAAATGAGGTAAATTACTCGAATTGTAATTTAGGCTATTAACAACAAGAGGTATTTGTGTTGGAGAATATTTCTTCCTATTCATGAAATTATCGAAAAGCCTACCTGTTTGACAGACAAAATGATAGTCTACTATCCAAACATAATAGCCCATAGATGTAGCTATGCTCTCTTGGGCAAACACATGAAACAAGCTCCAGTAGGCTAATCATTTTGAGTGTGGACTGTATTAATGTACTGTATGGTAATATATGGACTGGACGTACGCTCCTCGTTCAAACCATGATGCTGGGAGAGAACATGCGATCATGGTGCAGGACATGTGGCCTAAAAGGAGCTTGCATCTTTCATCGAATATTAGTATAAATGTCCAGCAAGCTATTCTAGTCTAGCTTCTCCTGCGTCTCCAAGAGCTAAATATCCTTTTTGTAAGGAGAGAGGAAATTTAACAGTCAGTAATCTGGTGTGGTCACCAGCTACAGTAAGTACTGCAGTGCATCTCCTCCTCATGGACTGCACCAGATTTGCCTGTTCTTGCTGTGAGATGTTACCCTCTCTTCCACCAAGGCACCTGCAAGTTCCCAGACATTTCTGGGGGGAATGGCCCTAGCCCTCACCCTCCGATCCAACAGGTCCCAGACATGCCCAATGGGTGGAAGATCCGGGCTCTTCGCTGGCCATGGCAGAACACTGACATTCCTGTCTTGCAAGAAATCACACACAGAACGAGCAGTATGGCTGGTGGAATTGTCATGCTGGAGGGTCGTGTCAGGATGAGCCTGCAGGAAGCGTACCACATGAGGGAGGAGGATGTCTTCCCTGTAACACACAGCGTTGAGATTGCCTGCAATGACAACAAGCTCAGTCCAATGATGCTGTGACACACCGCCCCAGACCATGACGGACCCTCCACCTCCAAATCGATCCCGCTCCAGCGACGGTGGGTTTGTGCCCATAGGCGGAGTTGTTGTCGGTGATGTCTGGTGAATACCTGCCTTACAACAGGCCTACAAGCCCTCAGTCCAGCCTTTCTCAGACTATTACGGACAGTCTGAGCACTGATGGAGTGATTGTGCGTTCATGGTGTAACTCAGGCAGTTGTTGTTGCCATCCTGTACCTGTCACGCAAGTGTGCTGTTTGGATGTACCGATCCTGTGCAGGTGTTGTTCCACGTGGCCTGCCACTGGGAGGACAATCAGCTGTCCATCCTGTCTCCCTGTCGCGCTGTCTTAGGCGTCTCACAGTACGGACATTGCAATTCATTGCCCTGGCAATATACATTGCCCTGACATAAACTCTTTAAAATAAAAAAAACGTCCCTGTATATATATATTATATATATATATATATATATATTATTTATTGTGTCTGCATAATATGCATAAAAATGTATTTGGGAAAATTATTCAATTGTATTACATGATATTGTTGTTACAAACTAGATTTGTGTTGACTGTGATATTCTTGGGAAGTAGGGTCTAAGGGCAAACACTGAATATCATAGAGACAAACCAGGCCTACCTGATGATATGCGGCTGCTGTATTCAACATTGATTGGCTTTCTCTCTAATTCATTGCATGATACTTCAGTTTTAACTGGTTCAGTTGCGCTCCATTTTTGCAGTTGACAGACAACTTTAGCACTGTTACAAACTTAGACTCCTATTTTTGAACAACAGCTTGTATAGAAATCAAAATGTCTCTGGTGCTGCAGCATGTGCTAATTCGTTGTCATGCTCTGCTGTAGTATTAAAACAGACTCTACTTGTCTCCACTCATGTAAAATTAGATATAATTGTATGAAATGCATTTATAAAAAGCCATTTTTTCAAGGACCGCAAATAAGATGGTAGATTAATGCAGTGCTTTTAGTGTAATAGATATCTTTTCACCCCTACCCTTGTCCACGGTGGTCTGCGGATCCACAAACTTCTTGTTACTTTGCCATGTAAAACTGCATATCTAAGCCTCTGGTCTGTCGTAGGAGTGAAGGTAAATGGTAGGCCTGTTCTCTGCTATCAACTTTATGTTTTAATTAGTATATGGCAGGGTTATTTTTTTTTAAAGCGTTCAAGAGAGTGTAGGTAAACAAAAAGGAAGATGTTCCTAATGTTTGATATATGCAGTGTATATACAAATATTGAGGGAAAAGATTGTGGGAAATGCTGAAACATACCTACAAAATGCTTTATTGTCCTTACAGTAGCATTTGCTCTTGTCACTGCATTTAGGTGGTAAATGTGTCCTGCACACTTCAAAGTCCTTTATTCCTACACACAATGTCACTGGATGTAAAAACAAAACATGTAATTGAAACATTACATTTTTCAATTGTTTTGGCTAAACAACATCATGAGCAACTAAAGACACAATTTGATAAAGAGCACTACCTTCAAACAAAGGGCCTAGCCAACAAAGAGCGTATAAAGCAGCAGGACCCTGATTTAAATCTATATTTAACATGCCCATTTTAGAAGTGCCATCAGTGCATAGCTACAGTAATGTTACAATATGCCATTTAACAGACACTTTTATCCAAAGCAACTTAGTCATACGTGCATACATTTTTATGTACAGGTGGTCCCGGTAATCAAACCCACTATCCTGGTGTTGCAAGCATCATGCGCTACCAACTGAGCTACAGATGCTATATAACACAGGTTTGCGTTCCAGATTTCTTCAAAAGATTGCATTGCAGAAAAAGATGCTACTCACAATCTGGTGACGTATATTGTCCAATAACTGTGACAGGGAGCAGAAATATTAAACCCAGCAAAATATAGCCCTTCATCTTCACTCTTCTATGACCAAATGTGTATGAGAGAAGTAATACCAGTCAAACATTTATAGCCTTCTCCCACGTCAGAGCTATACTCATGTTCAGATAATGAGACAATGTAAAGTTTATGGTTAGGCAGGGTATAATCACAAGTACTATCGTAATGTTTTGAGTGGTTCTTCCCAATGTAGTGGGGTAGTTCCGTGAAATGAGTGCCTTTTGCATCCATTTGGTATTCAAAAGAGACATTGAAGATCTAATAGTCAAAGTATATTATAAAAGCAGGTGAGCTGGTTCTACTCTTTTTGGCCATTTTTTGGTGTGTGGCAGACCAGGGGGTTTGATCAAAAGGTTTACACTGATTAGACACGGACACAAGTGTGATAGCTCAGTTTCAACCGTATTTATTAAACCAATAATGAAAAAAATAATAATAGGTATCCTCCAGGAGACCTCCTCCGGGTTACCGTCTTCTGGGCTCCGGGGTATTACTGTCCCCTTTGGGGGAAAAACCAGAGCCCCTTCGGTTCTAGCAGATGACTCTCCCCGAACCCCCCGTCATGGACTGGGGGCGGTGTGTCACAGCATCATCGGACTGAGCTTGTTGTCATTGCAGGCAATCTCAATGCTGTGCGTTACAGGGAAGACATCCTCCTCCCTCATGTGGTACCCTTCCTGCAGGCTCATCCTGACATGATCCTCCAGCATGACAATAAACGCAGTTGACAGTGAGAGGACATTTCTTTTTTTGCTGAGTTTAGCATATTTTGTCCACACACAAAGTCCTCAAGGAGGGAAACTTTATACTTGACACGTCATCTATGTGACTCCCTACAATAATAATCTGTTTACTGTGGAGCAGAGTTCATGTTGGGGCGGAAGCGTAGCCTAGTGGTTAGAGCATTGGCCTAGTAACCGAAAGGTTTCAAGTTCAAATCCCCGGTTCTGCCCCTGAACAATGCAGATAACCCACTGTTCCTAGGCCGTTATTGAAAATAAGTTAAAGGTAAAAAAAAAATGCACCAGCTTTAATGACCACCGTCATGAATAAGATACAAATGTGGCAGGATAGGAAAAAGGTGTGTCAGGATAGGAAAAAATGAAACACCTTGGTAATAGAACACTCAACATGGCAACACAGTCCTTGGACAATGACCTGTGGGGGCAGACAGCAGGGTGGCTCCCTAATATAGTCATACTTTCTTTTGATAAGCAAGACATGCGTGACAACTTTAAGATACTGTTGTCATGAAAAGATGAAGACAGCATTTATTTAGGATCTCCTTAAAAGTTTGAGAGTTTCCTAATAACAGTACTGGAACATCTCAAATGCCTGAACATCCAGGCTGCAATCATACTAGTTAATGGGGAATAAGAGTATCACGCAAGCACTCAACTCACTCAAGGTTAGAATGAGACCTGGCACTGCTAACAGACAATGGTTAAAGTTGACTATTCAAATATTCAACAATCAAACTTTTGCACAACCATGAAATAAAATGCTATTCAAGGTAAAACATTGTAAAAAAAAAAAGTATATATATATACATATATATATATATATATACATACATACATATACACATATATACACACACATATATATATATACACACACACATATATATATATATACACACACATATATATATATACACACACATATATATATATATATATACACACACATATATATATACACACATATATATATATATACACACATATATATATATATACACATATATACACACACACACACACACACACACACACACACACACACACACACACACACACACACACACACACACACACACACACACACACACACACACACACACACACACACACACACACACACACACACGTGTTGGTACATTGAAAAAAGCATAACCAGTAGAAAACATTGACTAAAAGCATCAACTACAATGTAATCCTGCCATAATAGAAGAGCTCACTTTCAATTGATTGAATATTTTGTACAATATTGATCTCACAGAGAAGTTTAATTGTATAGGTGTGTTAAATGACTGGGCAGCAAACAAAGTCTAACACTGAGGGATTGACTGACACCAGATAAAGTTATGACAGTACGTGAATGTAATTCAGCCTGCAACTTCAGGGTGTATTCATTTACTGAGCCTGAGATCATCTATTCCTGTGTATAGGTGTGGCTCTCTCTGTCTGTGTTTATAGTTGTAAGAGCATTTGTGTCTGAGTGTGTGTGTGTATATGTATGCAGGACCACTTCTAGTTGTCTGAGTCTAAGTCACTTTCTCCCCCGATGGACCGGAACTCTTCGCTGTCCTCCTCATCCTCACTCAGCTGCACCTGGGACAACACACTGGGACCTCTCCTCCGAGCTGCCTCTTCCTCCTCTTCCTCACTTATGCCGTAGCCCTCTCCATTGCCCATGCTGGAGGTCTGGGTGTGGGTCTGACCCTCATAACTCCCATAACTATGGGGAAGCGGGGAGAGAAAGAGAGGGAAGGGTAAAGTATGGGTTAATAGGGCCCAAGATCCAAACAACGATGCAAATACACCTTGTACTGTATATAATGTGTCGGCCATGGTGTTGTACCTGACATTACTGTCCTCCAGGTGGGTCTCATCCGGCAACTCTTCCCCGTATGACATCATGCTCTCGTCCTGCTCCAGGCCCATGCGGGCCGTCTCGTGGTGGGGTCTGGGAGGGGGCGGGGGACGCACCTCGACCTCTCTGTCTGAGTCACTGCCACTCTCTGACAGGTGGATAGCTGAGGCAGGACAGGAGAGGCAACACTGTAAGAACCTCACATTTCAAACAGTCCCTAATGTACTCCAGAAATCCTCCAATCATAGGATGTAGATTTTAAAGGGAAAGTTCACCCAAATGACACATTGGTTTCCCTGTAAGCAGAATATGGAAAAGGTATAACAGCAATCCATGCTTTGGTTTAGTTTCCTTGCTACTGTTTCCACATTTGTAGCACAAATCCCATTAACGTCATGGGACAGATATTAGCATTTTTCATGCATCATGTCCAAATCGTCCGAAAGCATCTAAAAATGGATTGTGAAGCTCAACAAAGTCATAGATCATTTTATCATGATATCGGTCCCATGACAAATGCTAAAAAAGGAATGTGGAAACAGTGCCAGGGAAACTAAACCAAAGCATGGATTGATGTTATACCGGGTCTATATATAAACCAATATGTCATTTTGTCATTTGGGTGAACGTTTTTTACCCAAAGCACATCTTTATTCACCATCTTACTCCATCCTATGACAACCTCCACCCTAGTGTGACTCACAGGAGAACGGGTTGTCTCCCTCCTCTTCGCTGGCGTCATCCTCTCCGTCTGACATGAGCAGGTCCTGGTACAGCACACTGGCCTGGGCTGGCCGACTGGAGCCTTCATCCTCGTCATAATCATCATCCTCGTGGCCCTGCAGCCTTCTGCGGGGCGGCAGCAGCATCTCCTCTTCATCCTCCTCATCCTCCAGGTCTCCCTCACCATCCTCTGCCTGGGGAACAGGTCATCATCATCAAAATAACTAATTTGCCTGAACTACAGACTGTCTTCAAATCTGCCATTTCTCTCTTTCAAAAACCATCTCTCTGTTTCTTCATGATCTTAGTCTTACAGGAGCTGGTGTCTTGGGCTTCCCGTCGTCATCCTCCTCCTCGAAGCCCTCGATGTCCACGTCCGACTCCTCCTCTCCTAGCCTTCTATGACGACCCTGGAGACACACGGAGAAGTTAAGCGACACTAAAACAGGAAAAGATACTTCTGGGAAAAGACAGTGATAACTTGTGAAGCAATGGAGATGCCTGAAAATGTATAATTGGCCAGGCAAACAGAATGCTAGTATGACAGGCAGTAACAATTAGGAGCAAAAGTAACATACAAGCGAAACTGGCAGACAAATGAACCAAATTAGTTATGGGAAGGAACCATCTTTGTCTTAGGAATGAAAAGCACAAAGGGATCTTAGAATGGCTCCTAGTTAGGAGGAGCATGCACCAGTCAGGATCCACACTGTGGGAATGCAGAGGGAAGAACTGGAAGGGAGGACCAGGTGAATGTGCAAGGAGGAACGGGGGGAATGGGAGGGGAGAGGGTGGTTAAAAGCCAGGTGACCCCTGGATGAGACAGACGTCCGTTGCACTCCTGGGTGATCTCTCTCCGTACCTGCCCTACCCCCCCTCTTCTCTGGAACAGCCATTAGAGATGCCTCAACCTCAGAGAAAAGGCTGGTCTCTCTGTGCAGGCTCACAGAGGCACTGCTGTCAAACACATCAGCAGGCTGCCCCCCCCACCCCGCCCCCACCACACACACACACACACAGAGAAAGGAAAGAGGGAGAAGAGATAAACACATGGTAGGAAGGAGAATATACAGTGCCTTACAAAAGTATTCATCCCCCTTGACATTTTTCCTATTTTGTTGTATTACAACCTGTAATTTAAATGTATTTTTATTTGGATTTCATGTAATGGACATACACAAAGTAGTCCAAATTGGTGAAGTGAAATGGAAAAAATGACTTGTTTCAAAAAATGATCAAAAATAAAAACGGAAAAGTGGTGCGTGCGTATGTATTCATCCAATTGAGAATCTGTGGGATGACAAAGATTGCTGCACACCAGTGGAACCCATCCAACTTGAAGGATCTGGAGCAGTTTTGCCTTGAACAATGGGCAAAAATCCCAGTGGCTAGATGTGCCAAGCTTATAGAGACATACCCCAAGATACTTGTCGCTGTAATTGCTGCAAAAGGTGGTTCTACAAAGTATTGACTTTGGAGGGGTGAAAGGAAAGTTCTGTTTTTTTGTCTTATTTCTTGTTTGTTTCATAATAAAAAATATGTTGCATCTTCAAAGTGTTAGGCATGTTGTGTAAATCAAATGATACAAACCCCCCAAAAATCTATTTTAATTCCAGGTTGTAAGGCAACATAATAGGAAAAATGCCAAGTGGGGTGAATACTTTCACAAGCCACTGTAGAGACTAAGGCATAGATAAACTATAGAAACAGCTACTAAATTGACACATACAAAAGTGCTAAAGAGGAAGGACAAGGCAGAGAAAGACTAGAATGTGAAGAGGTATATGTAATATGGAGGGAGAGACGACAGCAGACAGAGGTTAAAAAGTAGATCTTTGGAGAAGAGTGACATTCCCCAACTCTGGAGCAGGTGAAGGGCGTTTTGGGGTACTTTAAGTGGTGACTCTAAGGTCTTATTGTTAGTATCTGGGTTGTTTCTGGGCCATACATGGGACAGGAACATTGCTACCTGTGGTGTGTAGGTTCCAGGAGTCATGGGGTCCAGGCTATCCAGGTCTGCTGCATCCAGAGCTGCCTCTTTAGCTGTGGAGATGTCTTTCTCCAGCTGGGTCAGGTGCTCATCATACTGAGGAGATATCAAGCAACAATCAAATTATCAAACTATCCTTGGCAGAGGCAACATAATGAAGCCATAAATATGATTCATCATCTGACAAGGCATAAAGATGTCAATGAATTATACTGAACAAAAATATAAACAACATGCAACAATAAAAGATTTGACTGAGTTACAGTTCATATAAGGAAATCAATCAACTGAAATAAATTAATTTGGCCCTAATCTATGGGTTTCACATAACTGGGAATAAAGATATGCATCTGTCGGTCACAGATACATTCAAAAAATTATAATTTAAGTAGGGGCGTGGAACAGAAAACCAGTCAGTATCTGGTGTGACCACCATTAATTTGCCTCATGCAGTGTGGACATCACATTGAGTTGATCAGAATGTTGATTCTGGCCTGTGGAATGTTGTTCCACTCCTCTTCAATGGCTGTGCAAAGTTGCTGGATACTGGCGGGAACTGGAACACACTGTCGTACACGTTGATCCTCAGCAAGAACTGGGATATTTTCAGCTTCCAGGAATTGTGTTTAGATCCTTGCGAAATGGGGCCGTGCATGATCATGCTGAAACATGAGGTGATGGCGGCGGATGAATGGCACGATAATGGGCTTCAGGATCTCGTCACGGTATCCCTGTGTATTCAAATCGCCATCGATAAAATGCGGTTGTGTTCGTTCTCTGTATCTTATGCCTGCCCATACCACAACCCCACCGTCACTATGGGGCACTCTGTTCACAACGTTGACATCAGCAAACTGCTTGCCCACACAACACCATAGATGTGGTCTGCGGTTGAGGTCGGTTGGACGTACTGCCAAATTCTCTAAAACAACATTGGAGGCGGCTTATGGTAGAGAAATTAACATTACATTCTCTGGAAACAGCCCTGGTGGACATTCCTGCAGTCAGGATGCCATGGGTGGCCTTTTATTGCCCCCAGCACAAGGTAGCCCTGTGCAATGATTATGATGTTTAATCAGCTTCTTGATATGTCCCGCCTAAAAAAAATGTCCACGAACAGAAATGTAAACAAATACGTGCACAAAATTTAAAGCGAATTAAAGCTTTTTGTGCGCATGGAACATTTCTGGGATCTTTTATTTCATCTCATGAAACCAACACTTTACATTTTGAATTTGCATTTTTTGTTCAGTGTAGTTTCATTATGACCTCTTACAGTTTATCTTTCATACACACACCTCTGCCAGGGTCTGCTTGCATACGTTGACTATCTCCAGGGCCGTATTGGTGTAAGGGCTGTCTGGTCCGTTGTACTTGACACTGTTGGTGTGGACCAGGCTGACATCAAACAGGAACACATCCCGATTCTGGTACTTGTGTTTGGATATGTTCTGTTGGACCACAGCACACAGGGAGACTTTTAAATAACACTAATGGTTATATTATACATATGACCATCTACCTGTATAATACAAATATTACCATCAACTACATATAGGTTTGATCCATCTTCGCATCATAGGGATCCAAAAGGTGTATTGTTGTGGTTTTCCTCAAGGCTAACACTGAAGTCTCCTTCCCATAACTTACCTTGCGGACATTCTCTAGGTCCATGGGTTGGACTATCACTTTGTAGTAATCTGGAACAAACTTCTTGTTGACTGGATGGTGGAACGGCCAAGACTGAAGAGGAGACAGAGGCAGAGTAAGGACGGTTATAACACCTTCACACTGTGCGCTTGATTGAACTACTCGCAGAATTCTCAATATTTTTGTACATTTAAGAGCAAAGAAATAACTGCTCAGTGAAATTACTTCAGTCACAAAGAAAATACAAATAGCAGATAGTCTCAGTGACATCCAGAGCGCCCGAAAGAAAGCAGACACCCTGATGATTGGGTGGAGCTCCACTCACGTCAGGCACAGCCATCATCTTCTGAGTGACGATGTTGTCCAGGATGAAGGAAAAGGCCACCTGGTCATCATCGTCCAGCAGGGGGTTAATGGCTTTCTCCAGTCTCACCAACCTGTCTTCCTTCTGCACAGGACAAAGAAATGTACCCGTTTAATTAATAACAAGTACTATTGAAGGCCACTTCCATTGTCTTCCAAGAGTTGCTGAACATGATCCTCCTCCTCCAGAAATGAGGCGGTGTCTAAAATGGCACCCATCCAGAATCCATCAGCGTGAACATTCACACGTACCTCTTTCAGTTTCTGATCACAAAGGTCCAGCATAGTCTGAGCCACCTGGGTTATTGGATGCTTGGCACCTGAATACACCGCAACAATTACAGTCTCAATAAGTTACAGAACAGTCGGGCACAGTAAAATATGAGTCATTCTCTAAGGCTTCAAGTGGTTTAGAGTTGTACCGTTGTATGTCGCGCTGTTCTTGACAATGAGCTCCACGTTCTCTCTGAACTCTTCCCGGGAGGGGTACACACGCTTGCGCACATTCTCCCGTAGCGTCTGCAGATCCATGGGACGAGGGATGATCTTATAGTAGTCCTTCACCACCTTGGCATTGACTGGTGTGTGGAAGGGGTATGTCTGTGACAAGAGGTAAAGACAACCCAATTAGAGAGAAAAAAAGTGTCTGTGTGTGTTTGTGAGAGAGAGAGAGAAACGTATATAGTGGTCGGAGGAGTGTAGGCACTGTCTGTCTGTAAGCAGTGGGTTGTGGGTGTGTGTGGGTCTTGCAGTGTGCTGTAGGTGTGTGGGTGTGTGTGTCTTACATTGGGGTGATCCCGCATGTCGTTGATAATACTCTCCAGGACTGAGGACAGGGTGACCATGGGGTCAGTGCGTCTGCGGTGGATGGATTTGTGGGGCCTCTGAGAGGATGAAACAAAACAAAACACACAGAGAGCTAAGGCATAACTATCACAGTGTTAAATATTCTCCAGAGCTCACTTTAACTGAATAGTCACACGCAACCAATGCAAAATATGGTAACTGGCAACCAGGCTCACATTTAGGTAGTCACAGTGTACATTGTTCCCAACACGTCTCTTCTTCTTGGGGGGAAGCTGCTGTTTGGGGAACTTCAGCACCAGGGACTTCCTGCGCACCTCATCAGCACTGTGAGAGGAGACAACATGGTCCTTTACACAGCAGCACAAGGTAATATCCCTAACATTTAGACAGACGTTGAGAGCATAATGAACACTATAGGAGCTTTTGGTCCGCAAAGAAAGTGGAAAAGACCACTGATATTCAGTTGTGATTTAGAAATAAATTAGAACTATCCCCCTCTCCTGTCAGTGTGCGTGTGGTGTGTACCTCTCGATGAGCTGCTTGCCCAGGACGATCTTTGTTCCCTCCACTTTAATGAGTTCCTCGTTGTCATTGTGGATGACAGTCTTTTCCAGCTCCTCCTCCTGCTCCTCCGTCATGGCAACCGGGTTGGAGGGCGGAGCATTGGTCTGGTAGTACAGTGGACAGAACTTGTTGGTTCGCATGTGCCCGATGGCACCGCAAGCTCCGCACTTCAGCTAGGGCAGGGGGGGTAAGGAGAGATGTAGTTAACAACCAGACAAACACTGTACATAACAATGTGGAATGCAAGTCACTGCATCACATCATGCCACCTTCACTGTAGTGCACCAAACACTACGTTATCATGCTTATTATAAGCAATATAATATATTGCTAATAAAGAAAAGTGTGAAAAAAGTGAGGAAGGTTTATCTTGAACGAAATTATCCTATTTTCGAGACAGCAGGTCAGCAGGAAAACAGACAGCAGGTTATGGAAAAGCAGGTGAGGATAGTCTTGGAGATGAATCATTATGGGCTGGCAAGCTTACTTTTACCTTGAGGTCTGGCCTCTCCTTGATCTTCTTGGCCTTCTTCTCAGGGGGGCTCTTGAACCTGTCCTTCTCCTGGTTCCTCTTCAGCCTCCTCAGCTGCTCCTGGATACGCCGGCGCTCCTTCCTCATCTCCTCTCTATGTTGCTCGTCAAACAGAGCAAACTTCTTTCTACATTGGCAGAAGGCAGACAAAGACCGTGTGAGGTTGGGTACACTACACACAGACCAAACACTCATATTAAACACACACACACGGACAAACTTACATGAAGTCGTCGTCCTTGGTGGTTCTGATTCTGGTGTAGGCGTCTATGACGGAGGGTTTGCGGACAGTCTCACAGCGGACATACTCCTTGCCGTCCTCGTCTCTGAAGGTGCGGTAGATTTTGAGGCGCCGTCCCGTAGCGGACGAGTTCAGGCTGGTGACCGAGGACGTGTCGTCATCTTTATGGGAGCCCGTGGACAAAGCACTAGCTGTAGGGACACACAGAGAGAGATTAGACTTGCACACACACTCCAGTAAACACACATGAAAAAAGCCTGAAACGCACATGCATACACACGCCACTTACAGAAGCCCTTGCGTGCTTTCCGTCCTTTGTGGTCGCTCTCCTCTCCCATCAGCATCCTCTGCAGCTCCTTCCTCTCCTGCTCCTCCCTCTCTCTGGACAGTTGGGAGCTGGTCTTCTTGTTCTGCAGCATGTTCTCTATGTTCTTCCCCATCTCCTCAAAGTCACTGTCCTCCGCTGAGCTGCTGTCTGTGTCTGTGGACAGGACCTCTGTGGACTCCAATACTCTGGGGAGCAAGTAGAGGGTAGAACATCACATCATCCCTATAGGAAATGGGTGGTGAATTATGGTTATCTGGATAAAGGGGGAATGAGATGGCCTCACTTGTTTTGCAAGTCAAAGATCCTCTGGCACTCCTCCTTGTAGCGCTCCTGGTGTTCGGCTACAGAGAAGCGGGACCCGCGGGCAAATTTGCTCATGGGCCCCTCGCCAGAGCGTGCCTGCTCTGTAGACATGGTCCTCACCACATCAATCACCTCCCAACGAGACAGCTTCTTTATCTGAAACGCACATATACACACAGGTTTAAGAGATTAATCTGACCTTCATACTTAGGTTGGTGGAAGAAATTAGGGAACTGAAGACATTATTATTATGTAATAATACCTCCTCCTCTGGAACACCAAACTTGCGCAGCAGCTGCTTGGCGTTTTTTAGTGATAGTCTTCTCAGATCAGCGTCTGTCCCTGTCACAGTCTTCTTAGCGGGTTGTGGCTCCCGGTCATCCTGGGCCTAAACACGACAAATAACAAAATAACCTTTAGCTCAGTAATAAATTATTAAATAATCATCAAAAAACCATTGAATGGTTATAACAGGAAAATATTGTTGTCAGAAATGCTACGAACGCATGACTGGAATTATGGCCCCCTGATCTGAATACGGATCTGGCAGAAGTGTTTCAGTGCATTGGGGTAAAACAAAGAGGAAGTACCTTTTGTTGAGTGGGCTTGTTGGGTACTTTGACGTAGGAGAATCCCTCTCCACAACCTGTGGGGTCGCCACCCCCATGACCTCCAGCAGACACTTCCCCTTCATGGCAGCGATGAAGGCTCGAGTCGTGTTCCAAGGGGCCGTGCGGACCTAGGGTGGACCACAGAGAACACTGGTGAGATCATGGATCATCCTTTTTTTCCAACATCAAAATCAATGTTTTATGAAAAGGAAGCAGTAGCGCTGAACCTCATCATCAATCTTCATCTGGAAGTCTTCCTCGTTCTCTTCCTCTGGAGCAAAGAAGGACTTTTCACCATATCCAGCATCCTGGTGGAGAGAGAGAGAGAGAGAAAAGTTATGGTATAGTTCACACAGTGCCATAACGAATACCAATATGACAGATAGTACCTGAACAAAGAGCCTGTCAGTCTTACCTTCAGTCTCTGCTCTGCCACCAGCATGCTGTAGTAGGCACAGCACTGCTCTGGAGACACCATGGCCCTGATCTCCTCCTCAGTAGGCAGCCTGAAGTCAGGCTTCAGCACCCACCAGTTAGAGTCCATCCCTGGGAACAGGGCGAGGGCAAATTATATTAAATCATATAACAAATATTAACCACGTTCTCTTAACTCCACCCTTATTACCCAAATTACGGCTTTGTAAGATTAATGGATGCATGTCACATGAGAATTCCACCTCTCCAAAGATCTTATACCCTTTGGATATTTATTTTTATTTCATCAACTGAAGCGTTTTGTAGGCTCAAAAGCAGAGGTGTTGCAGGAGCAGAACAGCAGATATTAACGAAGGAACATGAAAACCCCTGGTACCTTACTGACGCTTTCCTCAGGCCACACCTTACTTCCACAGTAAACTCCACATCCGGAATATTCTGACATCTCTCTTTCCTGACGCATGTCAGTCAAAGGCACACCATCTCTGAGCTCACACAGCTAAGCATCAGAGTCACCGCTCTTTCTTACACCTCAACACTTCTCTGAGCTCACACAGCTAAGCATCAGAGTCACCGCTCTTTCTTACACCTCAACACTTCTCTGAGCTCACACAGCTAAGCATCAGAGTCACCGCTCTTTCTTACACCTCAACACTTCTCTGAGCTCACACAGCTAAGCATCAGAGTCACCGCTCTTTCTTACACCTCAACACTTCTCTGAGATCACACAGCTAAGCATCAGAGTCACCGCTCTTTCTTACACCTCAACACTTCTCTGAGCTCACACAGCTAAGCATCAGAGTCACCGCTCTTTCTTACACCTCAACACTTCTCTGAGCTCACACAGCTAAGCATCAGAGTCACCGCTCTTTCTTACACCTCAACACTTCTCTGAGATCACACGGGAGTGGAAACGTCAAAGGGATACTGCGAGATTGAGATTTAGGTTGTTTCTCTACTTACCTAGAGTCAGACGAACTCATGGATACTATTTTATGTCACTGCACGCAGTTTGGGGAAAGTTTAAATCAGCATATCGCAATTGCTGGAAGTCTCCAGTTACAGTAGGAAGCTCCTCTTAAAAGCAGAGAAATTGACCTAACCATTCCAAAGCTGGGTGGTTGATCATTTATGGTCTTAGAAAGCTATACCTAGAAATCAATATTGTGTTAATTTCACTGAAGAAACAAGATTCTATCCACTTCCTCATTCTCTGTCCCGTTGGGCAACAACATCTCCACCCCGCTGATCCTCAACACTGGGGCCCCACAAGGGTGCGTTCTGAGCCCTCTCCTGTACTCCCTGTTCACCCACGACTGCGTGGCCACGCACGCCTCCAACTCAATCATCAAGTTTGCGGACGACACAACAGTGGTAGGCTTGATTACCAACAACGACGAGACGGCCTACAGGGAGGAGGTGAGGGCCCTCGGAGTGTGGTGTCAGGAAAATAACCTCACACTCAACGTCAACAAAACTAAGGAGATGATTGTGGACTTCAGAAAACAGCAGAGGGAACACCCCCCTATCCACATCGATGGAACAGTAGTGGAGAGGGTAGTAAGTTTTAAGTTCCTCGGCGTACACATCACAGACAAACTGAATTGGTCCACCCACACAGACAGCATCGTGAAGAAGGCGCAGCAGCGCCTCTTCAACCTCAGGAGGCTGAAGAAATTTGGCTTGTCACCAAAAGCACTCACAAACTTCTACAGATGCACAACCGAGAGCATCCTGACTCAACTCCAGCCACTTTAATAATGGGAATTGATGGGAAATGATGTAACATATATCACTAGCCACTTTAAACAATGCTACCTAATATGTTTACATACCCTACATTATTCATCTCATATGCATACGTATATACTGTACTCTATATCATCTACTGCATCCTTATGTAATACATGTATCACTAGCCACTTTAACTATGCCACTTTGTTTACATACTCATCTCTATGTATATACTGCACTCAATACCATCTACTGTATCTTGCCTATGCCGCTCTGTACCATCACTCATTCATATATCTTTATGTACATATTCTTTATCCCCTTACACTTGTGTCTATAAGGTAGTAGTTTTGGAATTGTTAGCTAGATTACTTGTTGGTTATTACTGCATTGTCGGAACTAGAAGCACAAGCATTTCGCTACACTCGCACTAACATCTGCTAACAATGTGTATGTGACAAATAAAATTTGATTTGATTCAATATTGCAATCTCTATACATCTCTATGCGACAATGGAACAGAGAATGAGGATCTCGTTGATGATTATCAGTAACATTTTGAGAGGAGCTGGCTACTGTACCAGGAGACTTCCAGCAATTGCGCAAAGCTAACAATATGATAACTTCAATAATATCCAAACTGCACGCAGAGTAGTGCTAAGCGATTAGTGCTTTTTGAGGTCGGTTCAGTTTCGGTTCGATTAAAAAATAATCCCAGTTTTCGATTTTTTTAAAATATTTTTTTACTATGCATAATGTGGGTTGAATGCTGTAACAGAATAAAACAATTAATAAAACTCCAATGAAGGTAGTGACTACCCATTACTGCTTATCACTTATTAACCATCATTTATTCACATTACTTTAATTAAATATTTGCTTAATTTCATTACTTTATTATTTAATCTCTTTTGAGCTGCTGCCTATGCTGTCTGACAAAATACCTATAATTAGTAGTTCTTCAATGTAAATAAGGCATACTTTTATGACTGCTGAATACCAACTATCAATCACTTAGACCATGTATTTTCAGATAGCATGGTTAGAGCGTTGGGCCAGTATCCGAAAGGTTGCTAGGCCGAATCCCAGAGCTGACAAAGTATAAATCTGTTGTTCTGCCCCTGAACAAGTCAGTTAACCCACTGTTTCTAGGCCGTCATTGTAAATAAGAATTTGTTCTTAACAGACTTGAGTAGTTAAATAAAAAAATGAATAAATAAATAGCAAAGCAACTGCTTTCTATCCCTGATGATCACGAGTCTCCCTCTTCTCTCTGTCCCCCTGTCTGCTCCACACAGACCAGACACATAGATGGACGCGCAATGCATTATGGTAATTGTAGTTAATTACAACGTTTTCTGCACTAAACTATGCAGAATATTGGCTTGTTGGAAACTACAACGCCTTACTACACTGCATAGTTTGGGCTTTGTCCGATTTCTCTCTTCAGAAACTGCATATCCAGCTCACAGAAAAAAACAGAACGAAATGGAATTCAAATAATTGAACCGACGTCAGTCAGTTGTTTAAAAACAGAAAAAGAGCAGACATTTTGGGTAATCACTCAGCAGAGATACAAAAATGGTATCCATCAGTTTGTCTGACTCTGCGTACATAGAAAAATGACCTAAACATTTTGCAGTATGACTAAGAGGAAATCAGGATTGTTTGTCCTTCAAACAATGAAGGACAGTGTGTCATACTGTACTACTGACAAACATGAGGCTATACGGTAGTATTGGGGTAAGCATAGTCATTGGGGTTGCCATTCGTCCAAAATCACATCGCTTTCACGCCTCCCATGGCGGTCTGAAGACTTTTTATTGCAAAAGCGGTTTGAATGGTCCGCTGGCTCCCAGTAGCAAGACTTTGATTGGATGTTACATTTCATGAACCCTCGCACCACATGCCCGTTGCTGGTACATGTTATGTTCGTCTGTTTTGCCAGAAGTGCGCTATACACAAAATCAACATATTTTGATGAGTTTTAATCTGCAATTTCCCAACCATCCTCACGCACTGTTACACCTACAACACGAGGCATTTGATTTGTTTGACGTGTTGCGTAGCGTCACTGATTGCAAGTCTCCACCCATATTTAGCCATTTTTCTGCCATTAAAACTTCCCCAGGCTTCCCGTTCTAGGGAAGCCTGATTCTCGATGAGGCTAGGGTAAGTAAGGTTAGCTGTTTCTACCTGTACGCTTGAAGTCAGCACAGAGTTTTAGGCGTTTGCGGATGCTGCTTTCTGAATGTGAGGGGAAGGCTTTCTTTATGTCCTCCATGCGGATTCTCCTGGGACGATCTTTACTCTTCCAGAACAGTCGATAGATAAACACCTGCACAGAAGAGGAGACATGAGTGTCGGCAAGAATGCATTTTTTAAGTGTGCTTTCTCTTGTGTGTGACAATATGTGTGTGTGTGAGAGAGAGAGAGAGAGAGAGAGTGTGTGGATTTGCAGATGCTGTGTGTGTGTGTGTATCGCAAGGTATACCTGCAGGAAGTCTCTGATATGGGTGTTGGCTCGTTTGGAGTTGGGTCCAGGGACCTCATAGAGCGGACACTGCTGTCCAACCACAAATATGTCCACCAGCTCTCTGATGAAGTAGCCCTGCCGTGTACGCAGCACCAGGAAATCTGTCTCTGGCATCTTGTGGAGGTAGATGGGGGCGCGGAAAAGGTTGTTCTCAAAAGCCTAAAAGAAAGAAAGACATGACAGAGCTCTATATTTTCTCTTTCTGGGTATCAGATTCATTCAGAGCAAATTATTTTTCAAACATCAATAAATTGTCATGTAAATTACTGTAATGAACATGGTACTGACCGGGAGCAGCTGCCCGGGGTGCAGGGAGCCCAGGAAGGGAGAGGTGTGGCAGTACACCGTCTCTCCGTACTTACAGTCTGGAGCTCCAGGGTCCTTGCCTGGTTTCTGAGGAGAAACAGCCATGTTTCAAGTTTATTCAATTTTAAAGTGCATTTACACATATGTTAATAACAAAACACAACTTATAGACAATAGAGGAAGGAAAATAACCACTGAGGTGGTTCTGTTTTTAGTACATGCTAATCAATGTTGATACAAGAGAAATGGTAGTTGAAAGACTAGTGCAGTGACTCACTCTCTTGTAGTAGTTCTTGATCTTGGTTGCCATGCCGACTTGCATGATGAGCGGGGGGTATTCCTCGCTGTACTCTGCCAGAATCAGGTCTCCGTCTTTCCCTGTCAGGTCCTGAGCTGTCCGCATGAAGAACATGTCACCGCCACCAGAAGCCTGGCGTTCCTGCTCTCGCATCTATGGCACAGAAAAATACACGCAAATCACACACAAACAGGGTTATCAACACACACAGACAGACAGACGCATTCCTGATGACTTGTGTTAAGACAGAGAGAAGGGTGGAGGTGGATGAGGTAAGTTCTGGGGCCTCACCTTGGCCTTCTTCTTGATCTGTTTGAGTAGGGGCTGTGCTGCGTGGGGACCTGGCTGGGACAACGTCCCGAACGAGTACTTCTTCAGAGAGGGTCGGTGGAACCCACGCAGCTTCATGGGTCCCATGTGAGTAGGGAAGAACGGCTGCCTCAGCTCCACTGCAGAGATGGAGTGCTGGAGGGAAAGATAGACAGATAAGGTTACATACAACTACTGTGAACATTCAGTACATAGCTATGTTTATCCTACGCTATAGTTAAGATTCTCCTCTTTAACTGCTGATCAATCTGTAAAGGAAGAGAGCTCACAGGAGAGAATCTAGTGCCCACCTGAATGATGTTGCCACCGAAGGTGCCCCTCAGGCCCTGCTGCTTGGGGTAATAGAACTCATCGTTGGACAGGTTCCATGGGTCCTTCACCTCAGGCTGGGACATGTTCTGTAGGCAGCAGACCAAAAAGAAAAGGAGTTAAGAGGCTAGTTCAGGGACTGCAGAATGGCATTTAAGATACAGATCTACGTTATGTTCTCTGTTTCAGTCCTGTAGTACCTGTTGAGGCTCCTCCTTTATGACCCCAGTCTTCCCCAGCAGGATGCGACTCTTCTTCAGTGCCGACTCCTTCTTGTTCTCCTTGGACGGGGAGTGGGACGTACGCTCAGACTCCTTCTCATCTGGGATTTCTGCAAGAGGCCAAGTTCAGAGATTTGTGGATAGATCAAAGCATTCAAAAGGTTACAGACCATCAAGATATTTCATAATATGTTGAAACTGACTGACAAATGGTGTACACACAGTTCACTAAGAAATGGGGAGTACCTAAAATTATGTTCTCATCGTTGGGGTCTAGGGTGAGGACAGGGGGTGAGAGCATGCGGTCCATGGCCTGATCGTCCCAGATGATGTTGTCTTCCCAGCGCCCGTACACCAGCTCCTCATTGTCAATGGGGAAGATGGAGAACCAGGGGGCGTCATCTTCATGAGAGGCTGTGGCGAGACCAATAGGGAATCAGTAGTGATAGATTTACTCTTTAGTGGTACGTTCACCATGACAACTAACAGAGATAAGAAGGAATATGTTGTAATCTCACGTTGTTCATCATTATAACAGTAAATTACACTCAACAATAGATACCAGGTAAACTAGCCTCATCGTACCATAATGGTCATGGTGGTGTTTGTCTCTCTTCGAGCCAGAGCCGATGGAGGGGGCTTTGGGCATGGGTGGAGGAGTGGGGGGCACCAGCTGAGAGCTACTCCTACACAGACCTGTAGTGTAGATAGACATCATGAATACCTAGATAACCCAAAGCAGACAAATACACAACAATTATATCAGTTTATATTTGCCACTGTAGTCCTAAAACCCCTGCACAGTTGGGGTTTATGCTTTGGTGATGGGATTTCAATGAGGTAGGAATCTCCAGTATGCAGGTCAGTCTGTGTTCATTGGTACTGGAGTGGAGTGGGTGGGTCTCTCACCCTGCTGTGCGTTGTAGGCATTGGCATTACGCGTCATGCTGGAAGGCAGCCACCCTGCCAGACTGGCTCGCTGGGTCTTAGTGCCTTTGTGTTTCACGTCCTCTCCGTTCCAGATGATGTCGTCCTCCCACTGAAGCTGGGTGACCATCAGAAAGAGCTCGTTCTCCAGGGCCTGTTCATCCTTTTCGTCACCACTTCCCTCCTAGACAGAAAAAAACACAAAGAACATGGTAAGTCTTTATAGAATGTTGTCTGTTCTCTTCTAACTATGAGTTGGAAGAAGGTGTAGCTAGAAATGGAAGATTGAGAACCAAAAAAGGAGCAGAACTCAAAAACCAACTTCTCTGGTTGAAAACGGCCTATGTGGCAACGATATTGTTCTTAAAAAAATGTACTAGTTGCAACATTTATTAAAAAGTGTAAGAACTATGGTCATAATTTGCAAGATTTAAGGAATCTAGGGTACGTCACAGTTTTCCTTGGGTTGGGTTTAGATTTAAATTCTGCCAACATGCCCATGGCTGGCAGCACCCAAATAATCATTGATTTGGAGCACAGCTGCGACATAACATGAGACAACGAATGAGACGATTATCGTCTGCAATGTTATTTTGAAAGAATAAGACTTGTTTGTTATACACAGCTTTTTTTCCCCCAACTCAAACATCCTCACATTCGTGTGCGAACTTTAGCATCACAAACACAACTTTCATTAAAGATTCTGATACTCTAGAATGCAGGAAATTCTCTGAGCTTGGGATTCTTGACCAATCACGTTCACGTTGTCATGCTGCGCCACGTGGTTGCTAAGTCATTCATCACATGTATGGTGGCTGTTTGGGATATTTCAAGAAAAGAGGAACACAAAACGGTATTGAACATAACACACCCACTTAGAACTCATTGCTTCTAGCATTTCTTAATGAGGATGTGGAAAAGCGAAGTGTATGGGTTGCCAACCTCTTTGGGAGGTTGTGAAAATGGTGGTGGTGGTTCTGGCCTCTCCTGCTTCTCCTGCTCATCTTCCTCCTCCTCCTTCAGTTTGAAGCCATAGTGGAAACCACTTCCATCCTCAGGGACCCCCATCATGTCGTACCAGAGCTGGGCCGGACCATAGCGCCACTCTGCCACCTTAGGCCTGGACTCTGTCACCTTGTCCCCGTCTCCAGCGGTCTGAGAGAACTTGGACTCTACTGGGGCCATCATTGTGATCTGGGGGAAGGAGAGAGGGACAAGGGATTAATTATTGAGATGATCTTTTGAGTAATCTCTTCTGTTCGTTTCATTTTCTAAGGAGAGAAAACCCATACAGAATTATACTGCGACTGAATCCCATTACTAAACCTTGTAACCTCTCATAAACAAGCTGTGAAAAATATACAGGTAAATAACCACAGTTTCACAGGGATTTCAAACAAGTTTTCACAGTTCTACATATCTCTGTCTAAGAGATTGCTGCACACTGACCTCATCATCAGACAGGCACTGTTCTGGGGGTGGAGGTGGGGCGTATTCATAGTCCCAGCCAGACTTCTTCTCTGGTCCCTGCTCCTCCATGGGCTCAGCGCCCTCTGGTGGGGGTGTCTCTGGCTGGGGGTCGCGGTGCTTCCTCTTCCTCTTTCGTCGTGCACTCCGCCACACCGACGGCATGTTCTTCCCAGGGCCAAACAGTCGAAGGAACCGCAGCACCTGGATGGGATCAGAGGAGTGGATGGATAGACGTTAATTTATGCTCTCTGATATTTGGTGACCTATACAGTGTGTCCAAGGAGGACAGCTCACCCTTCCAGGCCTGAACTCTGGGAAGAGCTGTGTGACGCCAGGCAGGGCTTTGGCAGCATCCTTCTGCATGATGCCAGCCAGGGGCAGGCTGAGGCAGGTTGGAGGACCCCCAGACCCAGAGCCTGTGGAGGGGCGGTCCGTCTCTGACTCAGAATCTGAGGAGCTGCTGAAGTCCACTTTGTCTACTAGAGAGGAGGGAGCGATGATGGAGGGCAGGATGATCCCATCTCCTTCATCCCCAACTGTGGAGAAACCAACAATAGCAGACGCTGGGGTTAGAGCCCCTCTGACTCTGAGTGCTAAATTACTAGCATGTATTCTTGACATTAAATACATCAATATCCATGTATTTCTTTTCAGATTGTGAAGAATCATGCTTGTTCAATATAAGTACAACGTATCTTTTCACTGGCACTTTTGGCCCTTCCTCATCCATTCCTTACCACTTGCAGCCGTAGGAGAGGAATCCTCTTTCTTGCCACCAGGCGTGGGGAGACTTGGAGGAGGTGGAGGTGGCATAAGCTTGGCATCAATATCCTCACAATCCGCATCATAGTCATCCTCATCATCTGAGACAGAGAGAAAAAGTGTCCAGTTATCGGCCATGCAAAGTCTCCGATAAAGAGGGTGGAAATTAAATACCATGCATTTATCTGTTCTGGTACACTAGGGTACGTGCACTCCTAGATGGCTGTGTACAGTATATACATATGTGGGATTTCATGGGTATTACTGCACCTGTTCTCCTGGTAGGCTGCAGGCTGCCCATGGCCTGACGGTACTTCTTAGTCTCATCTTCAGCCACCTCGTTGATGTCAGAATAATCAACTGCATCAACATCATTCTTCACCCATCCTGCATAAGAAAAAGGACATGAAACAGTCACTCATTTATCACAGTATTTACAGACACACAACTTACAAACACAACTAAGGAGCATATTGACTGTCATGTTGAGCCAGTTAAATAACAGTTCCCAGACACTGTACTACCCCACCCACAGCCTTACTTCATGCCCTTCGTCTTACCCTCTGCATTTGTGTCACCTGTGTCTCCATCTTCGTCAGGATCGTCCTCCTCACTGGCTGTGATCTCTGTGATGAGGTTGCCCAGGCCCAGAGAGCCCAGGCCAGCCAGGTGCTTCTTGGACTCCTGGGGTGTGGAAGGAAATTGTCAAACAACCATCGCATTCGATATGCCAAAGTGTATTGGAATATACCAGGTGTGAAAATGTCTGTTGACTTTATAAGTAACATTGCACCAAAGACATAGTGGACAAGTGAGCAACATAATAATACAAAACCCATATTCAGCAAATGTACATCTTAGTCCTGTTGTTAGGCATATTTTAGTGTGTGTTCAAAACAGTTGTTTATTTCCACACTATGCAGAATGCTTTATTCTTTTAACAAAATATAGTCACTCACAGTGTCCAGCACACTGTCTCCCTCCAGCTGACCATCTTCATTGATGTTCCCGAAGAGAAAGCCAGTGAGAGAGAAGGGGCGGTCTTGGTCTTCATCACTGTCTGAGTCCGACATCCTGAGAGAGCAATGAATGTCAATGTGTGATTCATCTATTCTCTCTTGTTTATATAGTCCTCAAAGTAGATTAAATGCAGTTAACTGAACAAAAGTGAAACTAGACATTTTAAAATACCAATCCTGGTTTTGTGACAAAGGGGGTGGCAAACCCACCCATGATAATCAAAACAAACGGGATGGAATGACAGACAGCAAAACATACAAACTAAATGAATATGTATGTTAAAGGTTTGATCTTATTAACTTGCATTACTTTTACACAAGTTAGGAAGGCCAGTTGTCCTCGGATTAAGGCCAGCTTGATAATATCCTCGGACCCAATTTGCCGCTAGCTTGGCAAATTAACGTTAGTACCCTATGCGACCTCCGTTCACTACGCCAGTATCCACACGCTGTAAAAGGGTCGATATCTCACCGACCCGTTATTTCGAAAGAAAATATATGGGCTTCATTGTTTTCAAATGTAGTCGATGCAGACAACACCAACCAACATTGAGCAATGCGCGTGCGCATAGTTCATTTCCGCTCCATGAAGGATGGCAAGTGACGGATGGCCCTCCCGCTTTATTATTATTTGTTTGTTTTTTACCGTTGACGCGTACTTTGTCGCCACCTACAGGATAGTGTATTTCATGAGCTATTTTTCATTATTTTTGCACAAGGCCATTCAATGCAACCACATACTGTGTGAAAGTGCAGTAGCACACTGTCACAGTAGCACACTGGCCACGTGAGGTTATCTCAACAACAAGACTGGTGTTGTTTAATACGTGATGTAACAAGTTGGTGTTACCTGATGTTACCTGACCTGACTCCTAGCCCATAGGCCTTAAGTAACCAAGCTCACTGGTCTGAGAATTTCAGTGAACATCCATGGCTTGGGTTGTCTCTGCCTTTATGACATGTGTCTTGCTACATGTATCATGTTCATCCAATTAATTAGGTGTTAGCAGTGTTGAGGAGTAGTGAACTAGATTAACATAGTTCAAATAGTCATTTAACTACATTTTGCAGTAGCTTGGTTATAGTTTAACTAAATTCAAGTCTTGGTAGTGTTTTCAGTAGGTTAATTATATATATTTTTGCCATGTAGTAGTATAGCTAACTACTAGAACTACACACTACTCATTTTGCAAAAATAAAATAAAGGTGAAGTAGGCAATAATGACCTTTATTTTTTGGCATCAGACCTGCCTAATTCTCACTTGAAACATTGATTTTGTGTTTAATAAGCTACATGACTAATTCTGTTAACATATTACACCAAAGTGATCTTTTCTTGCAATTTGTCATCTATGACACTTCAGATTTAAATCTGATAATTTTTGAAGAAGTAGTTTGGATGTAGTGAACTCCTTTTTCAAAGTACATTTAGTTAATTAAACCATGTTTTCCTTAAGGGTAGATTCACTTCTTTCAGAGTGAAGTAATTGGTAGCTTGGTAAACTACATTTTCATAGTAGCTCCACCAATACTGGAAATTAGAATATAGTCATTTAATTGGATCTCTATGTTCCCACCCATTGAAATATAATTAATGATATGGTTCCCACTACACATCTATGTGCCCACCACTAGGTCAAGAGCCCAGTCATCCATGCTTCAGCACAGGCCATACATTTACATTTTAGCAGACGCTCTTACCAGTAGAGCGACTTACAGTAGTGAGTGCATATATTTTCATACTGGTCCCTCATGGGAATCAAACCCACAACCGAGGCTTCGCAAGCACCATGCACTACCAACTGAACTACACAGGAGCTACACCAAGCACAGTGACAATGAAATGTTTGTGTACAGTGGTGTCACAGCAAAGTATGATGTAAGAGTGTTCAATGTGAATGCTGCAGCTGTTCTCTCTGTCCTTTGTTGTGGTATGTGAGCAAACTGTAAAACCAAATCTAGGCGCTTGTCTCAGAGTATATTGAAAGTGCATTTTTGGTTAGGGGGTGACTTCCCCTCGCTGGCTCTGTCAATGGAGGTGTTGAATATTCCTCCTGTTTATACAAGCATACAGTCTAATATTTAATCAGTTTTTGTGCTGAGGTCTTCATCATTCAATAGTGCCTCAAATATACAACGGAAGACATGTACAAAGTTGAGAAACACAAATGTAAACTTTTGAATTTATTTGGCATGACTGATATTTTCAACAGAATTGTTATTCAAGTGGGTTGCAGTTAAAATGACTTTTTAACACACAAATCAAAAACCACATACCACCATACACTCCTTCAAGGCCAAGTCATCTCTTTCAGCTAAAGGAGATTAAAAAAGGCCAAACTTGAGTTTTCAGCAATTTAAGGCTGTGTGCAGCAGGGCAAATCTGGGGAATACCAAATATAAGGTTTGGGTCACTGTACCACACAGGACCCAGCCTTTCATTTATTTATAAGTATAGCAGAGAAACTCCCCAAAAAATGTTTACTTAGGTGATGTTTCCTTGATGCCTGCTCTGACGACACAATAGATTGAAGAAATTAGTTGCCCATTCTTTTACAGTGCCGTAATTATATAAGCGTAAAAATCTAATTTAAAGTAATTGATATCATAGTAATTTGAAAAGGTAATGCATGTGTTACTAGATAATCATTTATCTAAAATATTATGTATTGTAAAGTACACACAGACTTCTCATTGTAAAAAAGGATTAAATCAAAATATATAATCAAGTCGAGTGTTTACATATAATAGGTAAAGACCACTTGCATCTGGAATTAAATGGATTATAAAATATCCAATGCCAAATGTCTCTTTTGGATCATAAATACCAAACCAAGCATCTTTAGTCTGCAGTACAGAATGGCATTGAGCTGCAAAGATACAAGGGAATATGTATGGTTTTTTAAAAAAGTGAACAAAATTGCACTTCTTAATTTAACCTTTATCACCTGTTATACATGTCATGGCAGATTACCTGTTAAGAAACCTATGACATTCCACCATAACCCATTTATTATCGGGTAGTGGTGGGGGGGCAATCCATCTGTTTGAGAAGACAAAGACTTCCACACAGAGGAAGTGCAACTTTAGTCCTCAAGTGCTAGACTCTGTAGGTTTCCACCACGTGTCATCCAGTCAGCAGATTAACTATGACTTATAAAACAGGTGTCCATCAAATGCAATATTTTATATTAAATTCAACCAGCTGACCCTGTAGCCCTTAAGGACATAAGGTGCACAGACCCCATATGATGTCACCAAAGGCACGAGGCAAATGACAGAACTAGTCATTCCAATAACCACCAGGCACTGAAAGAATCCTGCTAGAGTGGTTTGGATAAAATATGGAGGCACTCTCCTCAGGTAGGCATCTGCCCTGCAGCAGAGGCATATACCTTTCCACAACACTACCCCACAAGCATGTTCATACAGCTCACGCAACATTAGTAACTGTTAGGGTTGCAGCTCCTGTTGCGGTATTAGTCATACATACTTTCCATTACACCTAGATAAGTTAACACAGTTAGCCTCAAATGAGTAGCATCACTGCTGACATCTGGTACCTTCAAAACACATACGTACCTACATGAGGGAGGTAACGCTAAACAGTAGAGGATTTTTATGACATCCTAATGTGTAGCATTAATCAGCACATAGATTTCTGTGACAATATAAGATGGAATGCATTTTCCTTGTGGTTTCTGTTTGACTTCAGACAAAAAAAAGAGAGTTTATTACACAAACATGTAAGCAGACAGAAGTTTGACTTTTGGGGGAAGGGGTCTCAATAATCACTCATAAAATTATTGCTTCCAAACTTCTTCCAACAACAGCAATACAAATGGAAGATTCATCTTTGGGATCTGTTTACCTAGCAGACACAGACATCCAAATCTGTATTCAATCTGAGACAATCAGGACTTTGTTTTAACAAGAAAGCATTGTGTGCAATGGCAAGCTCAAGGCTTTACAGAGTAAGAGAGAGAGGAGTGTGAGTAACTGAAAGAGCAATAGGAGACAGACTGATCTAATCAGTGTGCCTGTGTTTGGGGTAACAGTGTCATACATACACCCCCCCACCCTTGCTTCTCTCATTCCAGTAAGGCTAGTTCAGCTGATGTCCTGCGACCCCAGGTTATGAGCCACGTTAGATGCAAACTGTATATCTTATTGACAGCTCTAATGCAATAAGACAATAACTATAATGGCACAGGGGATGAACAAAATGTTTAACACGGTAGATATTGATTGACACAAAATTCCTGTGATTCACATCAGATGAAAACAAGGGCAAAGTTAACAGAAAACATTGAACACACAAGACTGGCCTGATGAAGGAGAAAAGCAAAGCAGATGTAATCTTCTTAAACATGTAGCTGTAACATGTCACTTAAGGCAGCTGAGAAGACCATCGAAAACCCTTGGCTTCTTCATTTTGGTTTTTGATTTCAGAGGTACAAAAACAATCCATAGGAAGGTTGATGGCATCAATTAAAACCATATCTTAGTTGAGAGGACCTCTTGACAATCAATTAATATAGAAGCCAGGCAAAGCTAACATTGGTGAGGGTTAGAACGTGGAAGGCCTATTGGGAGCCAAAATGGCCTAGCCAATCATTTGAGTCTCTTCTCCCAGTCCCCCTGCAGTCTAGGCGCAAAGTTATAACAGAACACACTTCTTGTCATTCTTCTTGGTAACGGGGTAGAGCACAGCTCGCACAGCCTCTGCAAACACCTCCCTCACACCTTCCTGCATCAGAGCTGAGCACTCCAGGTATTTGACAGCACCAATCTGCTTGGCTAAGGCATTGCCCTGCTGTTGGGTGGTGGGGGTCAGGCCGTGCTCCTTCAACTTCTTTACCGCCTCCGTATCTCCACGCAGATCCTGCTTGGTGCCCACCAGCAGCACTGGAACTCCGGGGCAGTGGTGGGATACCTCTGGGTGCCACTTGTGCCGTACGTTGGCATGAGAGGAGGGGCTGCCGATGGAGAAGCAGATGATGAAGACGTTGGTCTGGGGGTAGGAGAGAGTGCGCAGGCGGTCGTATTCCTCCTGGCCTGCCGTGTCCCACAGGTTGAGACTGATGGCGCGGCCGTCCACACTTATCTGGGCGCTGTAGTTGTCGAACACGGTGGGAATGTACTCCTCTGGGAAGGCGTTGGTGGTGTAGGAGATGAGCAGGCAAGTCTTACCCACAGCACCATCACCCACCACCACACACTTTATGGTCTGCATGCTTCCCTCAGCCACACTGGCGACTAGGGTGCCTGAAACAAGTGAGTCAAGAAAGGGAAGAAATATGACCATAAGTTCTGACAGTGAACTCAGAGGATAAAAACAAAGTGTTTTTCAACACTTATTTTCAACGTGGTCCTTAATGTAAAGAGGCAGAGATGGTTTACCAACACACAGTAAGATAAAAACACATAACTAGAACATTCGCAAGAATATAGCTAAATGCATGCAACAAATATGATAGCCAAATATTAACGTTACCTTGATAAAGTTACTTGCTCAGCCAGCTACTTCGTTAGCAAACAAGATAGCTAGTTCACTTTATTTCTCGTTAGCTAGAAGAAAGTTATACTATTTACTTTGCGAGTTAAGTAGACAAACACAATAGTATAATTGCATGAAATTAAAATGGTTATGTACAGGAAGGACAGCCGACTGTTTTAGCTAGCTATCCGGCAGGAAAACCAGATAGCAAGCTAGTTGGCTCAAAGTTATCTAACTAGCCACCTAGCACGCGCTTGTTTCCGTAGCTAGATAACGTTAGCTAGCTATGAACTTTAGCTAGCGTTAGCCACAGCTACACGCTAAACTAAACGCTAGGTTGTAAAATTGTCCGAGGATAAGAATAACTTGTTGGAAATCATCTGTAACCAGGCTAAATTAAGAACACAACTCACGATGAATTTAGTAGGGAAGTTGAAATGTTCCATTAACTGAGCTGAAAGTCAGGTTATTTTGATAAATTACCCCACCACTTCTTGTCTCGCGCCCTCCTCCCTTCGTTGTTGTAGCAAGTATTTCATCCGGGGATTCTTGCCCAAATTGTATTGTGTTCTTGTTGTTGTAGTAGATAGCTGCCACACTACAGTCTGTGTACAGTGGAGGAGTCAGTTATTTAACAAAAGCCACACAGGTAACAGACCAAATTACATTTTCGTAGTTGTATTGTTTTGTGTAGAGTTGGAACTAGCATGAATACAAGGTACGAAATATAGAAACTTTCAATGCATTTTCAATTAATCAAGTCACCTACAAGCACACAAACCCCATCAAAGTGGGTTTTATTCCTGACCAGATCCTTCTCTGTTCATCCCCACCTCATCCATTCACGCCATATTCAAGCATCTTGTTGAATATACCACCTCATCAATACATAATTTTTGCCTTTATTTTGCAACATTTTATTATTACAGGTAAATTCACCAGACCCATTGGGTGTTATTTTATTACCTACCTCATAATATTAATCACATTTTCAGTAGTAAATCATTATAAAAATAGATGTATCTATTAAATTAGCTGAATAAAAAAACAGCATACAGAGTGATGAGCAAACATTTCCAATTATTTCATTACCTTGAATAATATGTCTAGCATAGTAATAGAATATTCTACTTTCAAACTTTCACCACAGTTCTCACCTCAGTTCAACATAATTCAGGGTAGACTACTCAGCTAAAGCCAAGGAAGTGTGATATTACTAATACTTGTCATTTTCTTGAATCCCAATTGGCATCGGTTCATATTAGATCTGAGGGTTTTTATGTACGTCTGGGTCATAGACCGAGTGGGTGTGGCCTCACTTCCACATGGATAGTGGAGTTGGGAGCTTCGACCTGTGGCCAGGCATCTTTTTAAGTGGGGTTTTTGTTACTGTGGACGGCTGCTCCTGTCCTTATTCACAGCCGCAGCAGCAATGACAGCACAGTGTATGACCTTGGCACTGGTGGTCACAGAGCTCTGAAGGGCACGGTAGGGTATAGAGGTATGACAGTCAGGGTGCAGGGGCAGCCACTTGGACACACACAGAGCTGACTCCATCACTGGCTACACTTCCATCTCCCACCACTTTAGCTTTGTTTTCATCTGCTTCTTCTCCTCTGCCTTTTCCCTCGCATTATAATTTGCCATCTTCCTCTCCATGTCCTTCTCTTTCTCATTGACCTACCTTTTTCCCTCTCTTCCTTATGCTTTACCTTCTCTCTTTCCATCTCACTCCCTCCCATGATCTCTCCCTCCATCTCTCTTTCCTGCTCCTTTATCTTCTCCTTCGGTTTGTCTTTTTCTAGTAGTTGACAAAGTGGATTCTTTTTTTGTCTGCTCATTCAGATAAATAATTTTCTCCCCAACAATCGCTTCCTGTCTGACCTCAGTATAATCTCTGGAGGTGGATGGAATTGGGGAACGCATTGAGTCTCTGAGAGGGAGAAGTGAGGACCATGTGGAGGCTGTCTCTGACCTGCCCTGCATTTTGGGGATGGCAGAGGCTGTGGAAGTGAGGATGGCAGAGGCAGTAGAGGAAAGGGTGGAAGTGGGGCTAGCAGAGGGTGTGGACGCCCTGCTCCTGGGCAGAGTTTTTCTCTGCAGCCCAGAAGCTGGTGTACATAACTTTTTGCTTGCATGTTATCCCCCTGGACCTGGGGTGCTGCCGCTCTGTGGACCTGGGGTGCTGCCTCTCTGTGGACCTGGGGTGCTGCCTCTCTGTGGACCTGGGGTGCTGCCTCTCTGTGGACCTGGGGTGCTGCCTCTCTGTGGACCTCTCTGTGGACCTGGGGTGCTGCCGCTCTGTGGACCTGGGGTGCTGCCTCTCTGTGGACCTGGGGTGCTGCCTCTCTGTGGACCTGGGGTGCTGCCTCTCTGTGGACCTGGGGTGCTGCCGCTCTGTGGACCTGGGGTGCTGCCTCTCTGTGGACCTGGGGTGCTGCCTCTCTGTGGACCTGGGGTGCTGCCTCTCTGTGGACCTGGGGTGCTGCCTCTCTGTGGACCTGGGGTGCTGCCTCTCTGTGGACCTGGGGTGCTGCCGCTCTGTGGACCTGGGGTGCTGCCACTCTGTGGACCTGGGGTGCTGCCACTCTGTGGACCTGGGGTGCTGCCGCTGTCTTGCTCCTGCTTGTCCCTCAACTGTGAGTAGCAGTGGGCACTCTCCAGAGATGACTGTGGGCTGTCCACCGGAGGTGTGGTCTCCTGGGCAGGCATACTGTTGATGGGGTCAGAGGGGGGAGCAGCCACAGTCTGCTGAGACTTTGTCTGGGGTGGTGGTCCCATCTCCAGTGATGAACAGGTGGCTATGGAGCAACATCTCCCTGTCCTGTCCCAGTCCCTCTCCATCCTCCCCCCTCTGCTCACTTCTGTTCCTGAAGATCCCTCTTTGCATTCTACTGAAACACAATCAGAAGTGTAATCAAATTAGAATAATCATTTAGGGCAAATAAAAGTACATCGATGGAGGTCTTGCCAACCAGCACACATGCATTATTGTAGCAAAATAATATTCATTCATATCAATGGGAGAAGTGAAAATATGGTTGAACTCAAAACAGATGCTGCTTAGATGCTGACTTCTAAAGATGTCTGAAAGCGAACGTTGAAGGAGTAAAAGATGCTGCAGGCCTCCTCCAGCTTGAACGTGACATCATCCTCACAGAAGAAGTCCACCAGGTCCTGTTGGGCCTGCAGTAGAGCTTCCACATCTGCCTCCTCCAGCCTCCCCTCAGTGCTCTAACAACAGACCACAACAAAAGTCTTGCAAACTACCTTTCATAACTTACGATTGTTAGTCCAAATTCCAATCAAATTACTTACAATGTAAAGTCATTTCTGAAACATTGAAATGGCAGTCTTGCGGCCTTACTTTGAGATATTATAAATTATTTTTCAGGAAGCACTTACCTACAGAAAGGATTTGATTTGCTGTTGGAGAGCAGAATGTCTGAATTCTCATCTCTAGTGCAGTTAGTCTGCTGTGCAGCTGAGACAGATGCCCATGCACCACATCCACAGACAGTCTGATGGGTGAGAGAGAACCGCAAGAGGTGAGATTAGTCTGTAAAGGGACCTAACATTGCTATTAAAAATGGACTGAATGAGTGAATTAATGGACGAAGGAATGGCTCAATAAACCAACCCACCCACATAATTGATTACTTTACATCTGTTTTTGAGCTGGGTAAACCCATCAAACATGCGAAAACTGTTACAGTCGTGGCCAAAAACATTGGCATCCTTGCACTTTTTTCAAATAATGCACATTTTCATCCAAAAAAGTGGTATCCACGTATGTCTTTGGTTTGCATTTGAACAAAACAAAAAAAATCATAATAACATACCAAATGTTAGCATATTACACAAAGAAATTCTAAAACGGCACGGACAATGTTATTGGCACCTTCTAGAAGTAGTTTGAAATAATTTTATTTCAAGCAGGTAATGCTCCTTTACTTTGGAATTGAACTCACATATGGTGAGTTGCAGGTGCCTACAATTTATAAATAACTAATTTAACCAGCTTTAACAGAGGAAAGGACTCATTCTCCAGTTTTTCGGCACAATGTATGCTGCAATGAGCATGGAGAAAATAATTATATGAGGTCAGACACAAGATTGTAGCCAAGCATGGACAATCTCAAGGCTACAAGTCCATCTATAGAGACCGTGATGTTCCTGTTTCCACTGTACGTAATGTTATCAAGAAGTTTAAGGCCCATGGCACTGTAGCCATCCTCCTTGGACGTGGCAGCAATAGAAAACTTGATGGAAGGATTGTTTGAATGGTGGAGAAAGCACCTCGCTCAACTGCCACACAGACCTTCAGACACAAGTTACGACAATTAACTCGCACCATCCATCACCAACTCAATGAATAGGGGTTATATGGTAGGACTCCCAGGAGGACCCCACTGCTGAGAGAGAGACTTAAAAAAGCTTGACTGCAATTTGCTAAAACACATCTGAACATGTCAAAATCCTTCTGGGAGAATGTCATGTGGACAGGTGAGACCAAATTGGAGATTTTTGGTAAAGCACACCATCTCCATGTTTACAGAAAACAAAATTAAACTTTCAACGAAAATAACACCTTCCCTACAGTCAAACATGGAAGTTTGGGGATGTTTTTTAGGGTTGCTTTGCTGCCTCTGGCACTGGGTGCCTTGAACGTGTGTATGGCATCATGAAACCAAGAGAATACCAAGGCATTTTGGAGCGCAATGTCGGACCCAGTGTCAGAACGCTGAGTCTCCGTCAAAGGTCATGGGTCTTGCAGCAGGATAATGACCCCAAACACACTTCAAAAAGGACTCAGGAATGTTTCAAGACAAAATGCTGGACTGTTCTGAAGTGGCCAGCAATTCGGAGAAGGCACCCTTAAAATCTGGGAGAACTGGAGCAGTTTGGACAAGAGGAGTGGGCCAAACTTCCAGTACAGTAAAGGAAGCTCATCGATGGCTGTAGGAAGGGCTTGATTGCAGTTAAAGGCTGTGCTACCAAATTAAGTCTAGGGTGTCAATAATTTTGTAAATGCAATTTCTGTTTATTTTCTCAATTAAATAGATATATTAAGTTCTGAATCAAAAACAAAGTTTCTGTAATATTAACAGTGAAATAAATAATTGTGGAGACCAAATACTTTGGTCAATTTCAACTTATATTTAGGGAAAATTGTGAGTTACTTGAAAAGTGCGAGGGTGCCAATATTTTTGACCACAACTGTATAATGCTGATTGTTTTCTGTTTTAAGCATGTGAGAACTATGTCAGCAACTGGTCATGAAGCACTCATAACATCCTAAGTATGTCACTGACCTGGAGGCTGGACCCACATGGCTCAGCTTGAGGGCAAAGGACAGCAGTGTTATGTATTTCCTAATGGCTTCCTTAGAGGGGACAGACATTATTATTTCCTTTCTGAGAGACCCAAGCAGGATGGCTGTAAGAGTCGAGGCTGGCTCTAACCTTTCGGGGGCCCTAAGCGAGATAATTTGCCCATCTCGCGGCAAATTATTTAAGTGGCCCCTCTCTTGACAGCGGAGATAAACATTTACATTTCCTGAAATTCTACATATTTTGCCATGAGGCAGAGAGAAAGATTTAGCAATTTTACAACAATTTGAATGCAATTCTACTCATTTTGTGATGGAGCAGAGTGAAAACATTTGCAGTTTTACAGCTTATTTCCCGGAATTCTACACATTTTGCCATGGGGTGGAGACATTTCTTTGCAGTTTTAAATGCCTACAAGAGAGAATTCACTTTTTTTCTTCAGCTGAAAGACATTGTCCATAGTTTGCCCATGATGTTGCAAAATTATTTAAAATAAGTCATTGTTTTAGTCAAAGTATGACATATTTGGGATTGAAGTGGGAAATTGAAGTGGTAACTTTGGATATTATCCGTGCCAATGCCGTGTGTTTCACCTATGCTATGACATGCTAATACTTTTCAGTCTACGTTTCTTTTCAGGACAGTTTCATTTGAATGTTACCACCCACCAGCATGGCATTGTTTATTAATCAGAAACACCTGCAAAGTTCTTCCTCTTCGCGAGTCTTGACTGAACTATATAATAATCTTCGGCTGAGCCAAACAGCTTTTCATGGAAACCTACACTTGGTCACCTGAGTCATGGAACAAATTAAAACAGGGCGTGCAAACTTATGTTTTTTTGTTGTTGTTCTCCCTAGCAAATTATCATAATCCATTGGATAATTTGTCAAGTTTCACTTATTTTTGAGCTAGTCTGTATTAAATAATATATATGACAATTTTATGAATGGTAAAATTGTGAGTGATATCATTGCATTTTGGAACCCAGCTCCCCAAGAAGGTTTTGAACACACTCCACTGCTTTGATCGGTGCAGCTAGAAATCACAAGTGTCTATCCTATCATGATGGCACCTGCAATAGAAAATGTGTTTATCTATTTTGTGCGGTTGTTACATTTGTGTTGGTGTTTCGTGTCCAATGCGCTGAGGGTGTTGTTACATGTAGTATAATTTGCGGCGTACATCAAGAGCAAAGTCATTGTAGCCATCACTTCCCCTAGCTGTGAGAACCATGGCATGAGCACAGGTTAACGTGGCATTGCTGTAACGCAGCCTGCCAGAAGCCTACCAAAGGTTGCACTGTGTCCATTACAATGTAGAATCTAGTCCAAACCGTTCAATAGATAAGCTATCCATATTACCAGAGCTTAATTTTATTATTTTGATGTGAGCCGCAATATATAGAAAATGCCAAAACTTTGGAGATAACAATAGATGGCAAAATAAAATATTTGCCATATCCATCTGTGGTGAAGATTTCCCTAAATACTTATGACAAATCCATCTCCAGAACCAGCCACAGCCTAGCCAGCTGGCTAATCTTTTGAATACAGTGTAGCAACAACATAACATTAGCTAGATAGATAAGGTTAGCATGCTAGCTAGCTACACTGACAGCTGTCAGTGCCCTATTTCTTGTTATTTCTCCACTCCACGTGGAAATCTACAACACTCCAACCCCCAATTCGTGAATATGTATTAGCAGCCTACATCATTCTTTGGACGTGAAACCTAAACGAGAAATTACTCCATAGGACAGGAATTACGCCAAACTAGGGCCGGCATTGCCCTCTGGTGTGGGCCTCTGAAGCTAAATTCCCGACAACTCAAAAAACAATTCATGACTTATGCCATGTTAAAATGACATCGGAGTGAGAATGACTAACAAAATCAATGGGGGCCCGCTGGAGGTCAGGGCTCCTGGGCGCATCCCCTGCGTGCCCAGTCAGCATTCGGCCATGATTACTACAAGTTTAGATAGCTGGCTAGACTAACTACCAATCAAAGATTTGACATGGCTAATTTTCAGCTAATTGAGTGACTGACATAATGAGAGAAATTGCTGATGCACAACCAAATTTTGAAATTGCACCTGGTGTTTTTTACTTTTCTTACTCTCAATAATAAGTTGAGACCCCGACTGAGTTTGGGGAGGGTTGGGGGCCTAACCGACTGCTTATGTGGCATATTGTCACGATTGTCGTAGTGAGGAGACCAAGGCGCAGCGTAATGTGAATACATGATACTTTTAATAAAGATAGGCACTAAACAAACTATACAAAATAACAAAACGAACGTGACGCTATGATACAAAAGTGCAAATACAGGCAACTAGACAAAGATAATAGCCCACGAAATACCCAAAGAATATGGCTGCCTAAATATGGTTCCCAATTAGACAACGATAAACAGCTGCCTCTAATTGAGAACTAATCTAGGCAACCATACACATACATAAACACCTAGATAGTAAACAACCCCATAAACCTACAAAACCCCTAGACAGTACAAAAACACATACATCACCCATGTCGCACCATGACCTAACCAAAACAATAAAGAAAACAAAGAATACTAAGGTCAGGGCGTGACACATATGCCTGAAAGGAGTGTTTTAACATCCATTTGTGAAGTATTTAGCAGATTTTTACCATTACCACATAATGCAACAGGTTCAGGTCTGGTTGATTGGCTTTGATGTCAGCGAGTTTGAGCAGAGAGGCGACGCGGAACCCAGCAGCATTACCTGTGTAACCTCCCTGTTGATGAAAGTCAGAAGGTGTGACACGATCAGATCATTCCCTCCCACTTCCACTCATTCATACTCATGCACTCAATACATTTGGAAAGAAGAGAGAATAATGGTTTTCAATATCTGGCTCCATTGGCTGTCTAGGTGCCAGATGACTGCTACTTGCGGCATTCATGTAGTTTCCTGCCCTCAGGACCAGCTGTAGGATGGAGTGCAACTCTTGGAAGCTCAAAAGCCCTAAGAAAGAGAGTAATATCACTAAGATCAAATCAACAGGCAAGTCAAATCAATCTTCTAAGAAAGTTCAGGGATCTGAGAAAAACAAAGGCAATCACTCTGGCTCATGCTCACCTGTGGCTGCAGACACCATGCAGCATGCTGAAATACACAGTGAAGACCAGCCACCAAAAAAAAAATGTAATCACCTGGGCACCTCCACTACTAGGAGCAGACGCTTTTATCCAAAGCGACTTACAGTCATGAAGAGGTCAGAGTCTTCAAGATGGTTATGCTCCGCCTGGTATGCCCTCAGACATCTCTCCTACAGAACAGGACACATGACTCAGTACTCTGTAGGACAGAAAACCATGTAGACATAAAGACCTCTAAATACAGACATATGATATGGAGAGATAGACATAACTCCACTGTACCTCAGGCAGCATTTTGCACAGTTCACTGAGCATGTCACTCCCATAATGCTGCCCAGCCCCCTATCTTCCACCATCTCCCTCACTGCATTGTGAAGACATGAGACAACAGTTATAACATGGGTCATACCTCTGTCTCTAATATTTGTTTGACCAGGGACATGTTACATGGCAGGGATTACATTTAATGATGAAAGTGGGCTTAAATTATGCTTTCCACTGCTGGAGGAAAATCCCTAGTTTCATACTGTGCTTACTTGGAGGCATCACCAGAAGTCAGACATACAGAAACAGATAATAACAGTCAGAACAACAATCAACCTTGTTGCTTGATCCTGAAACACCTCTATTATTCCCCAAATGCTGTCCCTTTTCATAAATTGAGCCTCTTTTTTTTATCCTCCCTTTCTTACGCGTCACAGTCCTTCCTTTCTTCACTTTCCTACCCTTGTTATTTCACAGGGTAGCCTAGTGGTTAGAGCGTTGGACTAGTAATCGGAAGGTTGCAAGTTCAAATCCCCGAGCTGACAAGGTACAAATCTGTCGTTCTGCCCCTGAACAGGCAGTTAACCCACTGTTCCTAGGCCGTCATTGAAAATAAGAATTTGTTCTTAACTGACTTGCCTAGTAAAATAAAGGTAAAATACATTTTAAAAACTCTTCCTAAAGATGTCATCCTAAGGCTGTTTATGTGGAAACGCTGTCACCACCGATAAATCCACTATAATTGAGAATTTCAATAAGCATATCTCTACGGCTGGCCATGCTTTCCACCTGGCTGCCCCTGTAACAGTATAGCTTCTGTCCCTCTCCTCGCCCCAGCCTGGGCTCGAACCAGGGACCCTCTGCACACATCAACTACTGACACCCATGAAGCATCATTACCCATTGCTTCACAAAAGCCGCGGCCCTTGGGAACCACTACTTCAAGGTGTCAGAGCAAGTGACGTCACCGATTGCACCGCTATTAGCGCACACCACTGCTAACTAGCGAGCCATTTCACATCGGTTACACCCCTACCCCGGTCAACTGCCTGGCACCCTCCACAGCAACCCACCAAAGCCCCCACCATTTCTCCTTTACCCAAATCCAGATAGCTGATGTTCTGAAAGAGCTGCAAAATCTGGACCCCAACAAATCAGCCGGGCTAGACAATCTGGACCCTCTATTTCTAAAATGATCTGCCGAAATTGTTGAAACCCCCTATTACTAGCCCGTTCAACCTCTCCTTCGTATCGTCTGAGATTCCCAAAGATTGGAAAGCTGCCGCGGTCATCCCCCTCTTCAAAGGGGGTGACACTCTAGACCTAAACTGCTACAGACCTATATCTGTCCTACCCTGTCTTTCTAAGGTCTTCGAAAGCCAAGTTAACAAATAGATTACCGACCATTTCGAATCCCACCGTACCTTCTCCACTATGCAATCTGGTTTCAAAGCTGGTCATGGGTGCTCCTCAGCCACGCTCAAGGTCCTAAACGACATCATAACCGCCATCAATAAGAGACATTACTGTGCAGCCGTATTCATCGACCTGGCCAAGGCTTTCGACTCTGTCAATCACCACATTCTTATTGGCAGACTCGACAGCCTTGGTTTCTCAAATGATTGCCTCGCCTGGTTTACCAACTACTTCTCTGATAGAGTTCAGTCTATCAAATCAGAGGGCATGTTGTCCGGGCCTCTGGCAGTCTCTATGGGGGTGCCACAGGGTTCCAACCTCGGGCCAACTCTCTTCTCTGTATACATCAATGATGTTGCTCTTGCTGCTGGTGATTCTCTGGTACACCTCTACGTAGACGACACCATTCTGTATCCTTCTGGCCCCACTTTGGACACTGTGTCAACTAAGACGACTCCCAGACGAGCTTCAATGCCATAAAACTTCCATGGCCTCCAACTGCTCTTAAATGCAAGTAAAACTAAATACATGCTATTCAACCGATCACTGCCCGCACCTGCTCGTCCGTCCAGCATCACTACTCTGGATGGCTCTGATTTAGAATACGTGGACAACTACAAATACCTAGGTGTCTGGTGAGACTGTAAACTCTCCTTCCAGACTCACATTAAGCATCTCCAATCCAAAATTAAATCTAGAATTGGCTTCCTATATCGCAACAAAGCATCCTTCACCCATGCTGCCAAACATACCCTCGTAAAACTGACCACCCTTCCGATCCTCGACTTCAGTGATGTCATCTATAAAATAGCCTCCAACACTCTACTCAACAAATTGGATGCAGTCTATCACAGTGCCATCCATTTTGTCACCAAAGCCCCGTACACTACCCACCATTGCGACCTGTACGCTCTCGTTGGTTGGCCCTCGCTTCGTACTCGTCGCCAAACTCATTGGCTACAGGTTATCTACAAGTCTCTGCTAGGTAAAGCCCCACCTTATCTCAGCTCACTGGTCACCATAGCAGCACCCACTCGTAGCACACGCTCCAGCAGGTATATCTCACTGGTCACCCCCAAAGCCAATTCCTCCTTTGGTCGTCTTCCCTTCCAGTTCTCTGCTGCCAATGACTGGAACGAACTGCAAAAATCTCTGAAGCTGGAGACTCATATCTCCCTCACTAGCTTTAAGCACCAGCTGTCAGAGCAGTTCACAGATCACTGCACTTGTACATACAGTGGGGCAAAAAAGTATTTAGTCAGCCCCCAATTGTGCAAGTTCTCCCACTTAAAAAGAAGAGAGGCCTGTAATTCTCATCATAGGTACACTTCAACTATGACAGACAAAATGAGGAAAACAAATCCAGAAAATCACATTGTAGGATTTTTAATGAATTTATTTGCAAATTATGGTGGAAATATGTATATGTCCTGCAATAAAATGCAAATGAATTACTTAAAAATCATACAATGTGATTTTCTGGATTTTTGTTTTAGATTCCGTCTCTCACAGTTGAAGTGTACCAATGATAAAAATGACAGACCTCTACATGCTTTGTAAGTAGGAAACACTGCCGATTTTGCAGTTATCAAATACTTGTTCTCCCCACTTTATGCATATATATATATATCCTTCGCCTAATCCACAGATGTCCATTCGCTTCCCCTATAGCACGCGCTCCAGCAGGTGTATCTCACTGATCATCCCTAAAGCCAACACCTCATTTGGCCGCCTTTCCTTCCAGTTCTCTGCTGCCTGTGACTGGAACGAATTACAAAAATCGCTGAAGTTGGAGACTTTTAATTCCCTCACCAACTTTAAACATTTGCTATCTGAGCAGCTAACCGATCGCTGCAGCCGTACATATTCCATCTGTAAATAGCCCACCAAATTTACCTACCTCATCCCCATACTGTTTTTATTTATGTACTTTTCTGCTCTTTTGCACACCAGTATCTCTACTTGCACATGATCATCTGATCATTTATCACTCCCGTGTTAATCTGCTAAATTGTAATTATTCGCTCCTATGGCCTATTTATTGCCTACCTCCTCATGCCTTTTGCACACAATGTATATAGACTCTTTTTTTTCTCCTGTGTTATTGACTTGTTTATTGTTTAGTCCATGTAAAACTCTGTGTTGTTGTCTGTTCACACTGCTATGCTTTATCTTGGCCAGGTCACAGTTGTAAATGAGAACTTGTTCTCAATTAGCCTAGCTGGTTAAATAAAGCTGAAATAAAAAAAATAAAAAATAGAAATCCTGTGACTTCCTCCAGTTGTCACGTTCTGACCTTTATTTCCTTTGTTTTGTCATTATTTAGTATGGTCAGGGCGTGAGTTGGGTGGGCAGTCTATGTTTGTTTTTCTATGTTTTGGGGTATTTCTATGTTTCGGCCTAGTATGGTTCTCAATCAGAGGCAGGTGTCATTAGTTGTCTCTGATTGAGAATCATACTTAGGTAGCCTGGGTTTCACTGTGTGTTTGTGGGTGATTGTTCCTGTCTCTGTGTTTTGCACCAGATAGGGCTGTTTTGGGTTTTCACGTTTCTTGTTAGTTTGTTAGTTTGTTCATTTGTTCATGTGAAGTGGTTTATTAAAACATGAATCAAAATAACCACGCTGCGCTTTGGTTCGCCTCTCGTTCAGATGAAGAAAACCATTACACCTGTCCACCCAACACATTCCAAAGCCATCTGTCTCCTACAGATAACCATTAACTTCTGATGTAAAAACCAGTCTCTTTCACTCCTTTAAATACTATGCGAGAGTTGCACCCCTTCTGAAAAAACCTACACTCGATCCCTCCGATGTCAACAATTACAGACCAGTATCCCTTCTTTCTTTTCTCTCCAAAACTCTTGAACGTGCCGTCCTTGGCCAGCTCTCCCGCTATCTCTCTCTGAATGACCTTCTTGATCCAAATCAGTCAGGTTTCAAGACTAGTCATTCAACTGAGACTGCTCTCCTCTGTATCACGGAGGCGCTCCGCACTGCTAAAGCTAACTCTCTCTCCTCTGCTCTCATCCTTCTAGATCTATCGGCTGTTCGATACTGTGAACCATCAGATCCTCCTCTCCACCCTCTCCGAGTTGGGCATCTCTGGCGCGGCCCACGCTGGATTGCGTCCTACCTGACAGGTCGCTCCTACCAGGTGGCGTGGCGAGAATCTGTCTCCTCACCACGCGCTTCACCACTGGTGTCCCCAGGGCTCTGTTCTTGGCCCTCTCCTATTCTCGCTATACACCAAGTCACTTGGCTCTGTCATAACCTCACATGGTCTCTCTTATCATTGCTATGCAGACAACACACAATTAATCTTCTCCTTTCCCCCTTCTGATGACCAGGTGGCGAATCGCATCTCTGCATGTCTGGCAGACATATCAGTGTGGATGACGGATCACCACCTCAAGCTGAACCTCGGCAAGACGGAGCTGCTCTTCCTCCCGGGGAAGGACTGCCCGTTCCATGATCTCGCCATCACGGTTGACAACTCCATTGTGTCCTCCTCCCAGAGCGCCAAGAACCTTGGCGTGATCCTGGCAGTATTGACAACACCCTGTCGTTCTCAACTAACATCAAGGCGGTGGCCCGTTCCTGTAGGTTCATGCTCTACAACATCCGCAGAGTAACTCGCTGTTGGCTGGGCTCCCTGCCTGTGCCATTAAACCCCTTCAACTCATCCAGAACGCCGCAGCCCGTCTGGTGTTCAACCTTCCCAAGTTCTCTCACGTCACCCCGCTCCTCCGTTCTCTCCACTGGCTTCCAGTTGAAGCTCGCATCCGCTACAAGACCATGGTGCTTGCCTACGGAGCTGTGAGGGGAACGGCACCTCAGTACCTCCAGGCTCTGATCAGGCCCTACACCCAAACAAGGGCACTGCGTTCATCCACCTCTGGCCTGCTCGCCTCCCTACCACTGAGGAAGTACAGCTCCCGCTCAGCCCAGTCAAAACTGTTCGCTGCCCTGGCCCCCCCAATGGTGGAACAAACTCCCTCACGACGCCAGGACAGCGGAGTCAATCACCACCTTCCGGAGACACCTGAAACCCCACCTCTTTAAGGAATACCTAGGATAGGTTAAGTAATCCCTCTCACCCCACCCCCCCTAAGTTTTAGATGCACTATTGTTAAGTGACTGTCCCACTGGATGTCATAAGGTGAATGCACCAATTTGTAAGTCGCTCTGGATAAGAGCGTCTGCTAAATGACTTAAATGTAATGTAAATGTACTATGCTTCTGCGTATAACAATGTTTCACCCAGAATCTAACAATACGTAAGTATTCAGACCCTTTACTTAGTACTTTGATGAAGAACTGTTTGCAGCGATTACAGCCTTGATTATTCTTGGGTATGCCGCTACAAGCTTAACACACCTGTATTTGGGGAGTTTCTCCCATTCTTCTCTGTAGAATGGGAGGTTGGATGGGGAGTGTTGCTGCACAGCTATTTTCAGGTCCCTCCATGGATGTTCAATCAGGTTCAAGTCCGGGCTCTGGCTGGGTCATTCAAGGACAGTCAGAGACTTGTCCCCGAACCCACTCCTGCGTTGTCTTTGCTGTGTGCTTAGGATCGTTGTGCTGTTGGAAGGTGAACCAGTCTGAGGTCCTGAGCGCTCTGGAGTTGGTTTTCATCAAGGAACTCTGTACTTTGCTCCATTCATCTTTCCCTCAATCCTGACTACTCTCCAAGTCCCTGCCACTGAAAAACACCACAACATCATGATCCTGCCACCACAATGCTTCATCGTATGGATGGTGGCAGGTTTCCTCCAGACGTTACACTTGGCATTCAATGTTGTTTCTCATGGTCTGAGAGTTCTTTAAGTGTGTTTTGGCAAACTCCAAGCGGGCCTTTTTCAAATCATGTTCAATCAATTGAATTTACCACAGGTGGACTCCAATCAAGTTGTAGAAACATCTCAATGATGATCAATGGAAATAGGATGCACCAGAGCTCAATTTCAATATTCATAGCAAAGGGTCTGAATACGTAAGTAAATATGATCTGTTTTTTAAATTTTTATATAAACATGCAAGCATTTCTAAAAACATGTTTTCAATTTGCCATTATGGGGTAGTGTGTGTACATGAGGAAAATAAAATATTTAATACACTTCAGAATAAGATAACAAAATGTGGAAAAAGTCAAAGGGTCTGATTACTTTACAAATGCACTGTAGGCTGAGATGAACTTGGCTTTCTTGACTGCAGTTTGGCAGTTCCAAATGCTGCCAGAGACCCGGAATTCCACATGGGTTGTGCGCACAGGGTACACTAAATGAGAAGCTTTGCAGCCAAGAGGACAGGTGTGAAAACACACACATAGTTGCCAAAGCTACAACAGAACAAAAATGAGATCTGAAAATAACTAGGTAAGATACTCAAGTGAGAGAGTGGTGTGGAGCATTATTCAAATAACTCGGCAGAACCGTCTTAGTTTTGCACCAAAACCACTACTCACACAATCCCTGCTCAAGTAGAGCTGCATTATACTGTTCTGTGGTCACTTTAACATTATCAGATTGAATTGTTTACTTAAGGTAGCTATTGTTGTCCAGATGGACTCTGAGGAACACTAAACATAAATCCTGATCTTACTGTATAAATAAATTCCTTTGTTGCTGGGCCGGTCTTCCAGCAAACAATGTGACTGGGCCAGGAGAACTACGTCAACCTTTGTTGTACCGAGGAAACATTCTTTTCTCTGTCAGATATCATGACCTTATCATGCACTGTTGTCTCTTTTGAGTTCAAGGTACAGTGAATAAACAGAAAATAAGTTTGGTTTTAAATAGGGCTTTGACTGGAACATCCACTCAGAGCTGTGAGCTACAGTTCTACTGTCGGGCTCAAGTGGGAGCCAGACACCCTAGTCTCTCTCATGCAGTCTACAACACCACCACCATCTAGTGGTGTAGAGAGCACAAGCTGCTCAATATGTCACCTGGTGTTGATAGACGTTCCCACTGACCGCTAGGAGGACACCTCCACATGTATCATGTTATCCGGTACGTTTTAATCGTAAGCATTATACACAACAGCACACATATCCACTGTTATGTATCATGTGTTATTTCACCTGTAGTTAACCAGGTAGGCCACTTGAAAACCAGTTCCCATTTACAACTGTGACCTGGCCAAGATAACGCAAAGCAGTGCGACCAAAACACAGAGTTACACATGGGATAAACAATCGTACAATCAATAACACAATAGTAAAATCTGTTAACAGTGATTGCAAATTAAGTCAGGAAGTAAGGCAATAAATAGGCCAATAGTGGCAAAGTAATTACAATTGAGCAATTTACACTGGAGTAAGCTGCTCTGACAGCTGACGCTTGAAGTTAGTGAGGGAGATATGTCTCCAACTTCAGTGATTTTTGCAATTCGTTCCAGTCATTGGCAGCAGAGAACTGGAAGGAAAGGCGGCCAAAAGAGGTGTTGGCTTTTGGGATGACCAGTGAAATATACCTGCTGGAACGTGTGCTACAGGTGGGTGTTGCTATGGTGACCAGTTAGCTGAAATAAGGCGGGGCTTTATCTAGCAAGACTTATAGATGACCTGGAGCCAGTGGGTTTGGCGAAGAATATGTAGCGAGGACCAGCCAACGAGAGCATACAGGTCACATTGGTGGGTAGTATATGGGGCTTTGGTGACAAGATGGATGGCACTGTGATAGACTGCATCCAATTTGTTGAGTAGAGTGTTGGAGGCTATTTTGTAGATGACATCGCCGAAGTCAAGGATCGGTAGGATAGTCAGTTTTACGAGGGTACGTTTGGCAGCATGAGTGAAGGAGACTTTGTTGCGAAATAGGAAGCCAATTCTAGATTTCACTTTGGATTGGAGATGCTTAATGTGAGTCTGGAAGGAGAGTTTACTGTCTAGCCAGACAGCGAGGTATTTATGGTTGTTCACATATTCTAAGTTGGAACCATCCAGAGTAGTGATGCTAGTCGGGCGAGCAGTGATTGCTTGAAGAGCATGCATTTCGTTTTACTAGCATTTAAGAGCAGTTGGAGGCCACAGAATGCGTGTTGTATGGCGTTGAAGCTTGTTTGGAGGTTTGTTACACAGTATCCAAAGAAGGGCTATATATACAGAATGGTGTCGTCTGCATAGAGATGGATCAAAGAATCACCCACACATCATTGATATATACAGAGAAAAGAGTCAGCCCGAGAATTGAACCATGTGGCACCCCTATAGAGACGGCCAGAGGTCCGGACAACAGGCCCACCGATCTGACACACTGAACTCTATTTGATAAGTAGTTTGTGAACCAGGCGAGGCAGTCATTTGAGAAAGCAAGGCTGTTGAGTCTGCCGATAAGAATAAGGTGATTGACAGAGTCTAAAGCCTTGGCCAGGTCGATGAATACGGCTGCACAGTACTGTCTTTTATCGATGGTGGTTATGATATCGTTTAGGACCTTGAGCGTGGCTGAGGTGCACCCATGACCAGCTCGGAAACCAGATTGCATAGCAGAGAAGGTACGGTGGGATTCGAATCTTTAGGAATCGCAGACGATATGAAAGAGAGCTTGAACAGACTAGTAATAGGGGTTGCAACAATTGCGGTGGATAATGTTAGGAAGAGAGAGTCCAGAATGTCTAGCCCAGCTGATTTGTGGGGATCCAGATTTTGCAGTGTTGGGGATTAGTGTATTATATGTAGTTCAAATAGTAATTTAACTACATTTTGCAGTAACTTGGTAGTAGTTGAACTAAATTCAAATTAAAGTAGCTCAAATTGATTATGTAGCTCAATGAAGTGACTTATTAATGATTTGGACATGCCGTGCGGAAATGCTAATATACTGTAGGTACCGTTGACTTGCATTGTATTTGTGCCACAAATGCTAAAATGTTCTAGCTTTAAACAGTGGCCAGGTAAACAAAACCAAAGCATGGATTACTGTCATACCTTGTCCATAGACTGCTTACAGGGTAAGCAACCTGGACTCAAATTTGTATGATATGTTACATTTGGTGTGGTATGTATTCATTTGTGGATGTCCATCATACATTTTTTTATGATATGTTACAGATAACAATTCATATGATATGTTGCAAATTGAAATTCACATGATATATTATGATTTCCAATTTGTTGTGGCTCACGTTAGCTAAGTGGCTAGGTGGCTAACACTAGTGTATGTTCTAACACTAGGTGGCTAACGTTATCTAGGCTAAGGGTTAGGAGTTAAGTTAAAGGGCTAAGGTTCAGGTTCAGGTTAGGAGAAGTGTTAGTTAAAATGCTAAGTTAGGAGTAGCCAAAAGTAGCCAAAAAGTAATAAGTAGTTGCAAATTAGCTAAAATTGTAAGGTTGTCTGTGATGAGATTCAAACACGCAATCTTTGGGTTAGATGCTAGATGTTTGCTTTATACGGCCACCAATTCACCCTGACCAACCACCCTCCTTTCATTTTTGCCTTAAGTAACCTTCTGTCTTATTTAACCATACCAAATGTAACATATCTTAATAATTTAGTGTCCCGGATTTTTGTTTAATATGTTATGTCTAGTCTGTGAGAACAGGCTGGGTTAAGGAAACCAATGTGTAATTTGGGTGAACTATCCTTTTAATAATTGTGGCTTTAGTATATGTGTCACACAAGTCACTTGACAATATTTAGTGTGTAGACACTCTCAAAGCCGGGCGGAAACAACTGGTTCTCACATTATGGTATGAACGTTTATCTTTCTGCTTTTATTATTATCTCTAAAGGGCTTTCACTGTCTGGTGCTACTAGTGTTAACCTCATTATTTTACATGCAATGCATGGTCGTTCTGAGAAATTTGCACCTATACCCTCCTGTATCATGCAAACTATGTACCCTCCCTCCTTAACCTGTTCTTTTGCATGCCTATGTATGTTCCAATTAGATTAACACCAAGGTTGGCTCTAAGCTAAAGAACATGGTCACCACACACAGGGCTATCCCAGACAACCCTGAGGCTATGGCTGAAGACAGGAACAAAAACAAGAAGTCCCGTTATGACCACTGCAGAGTCATCAAATGAGCAAAAGGCCAATATAGTAACAAGGTGGAATCATATTACACAGGCTCCGCTGACCGCCACATGTGGCCGGGGCTACAGTCCATTACAGATTATAAAGGAAGACCCAGCTGTGATCTGCCCAACGATGCCTTTCTACCAAACGAAATCGATGCATTTTATGCATTCTTCGACAATAGCAACACCCTTCCGGGTGTGAGGACCCTCACCAACCCAGACGACTGGATGTTCTCGCAGATGTGAGTTAGGTCTTTAATCAATTCAACACTTGCAAGGTCAAGGGCTGACGTATTCCTGGGCGCGTTCTCAGAGCATGCACAGAACAGCTGGCAAGCATATTCATGGCCATTTTCAAACTCTCCTTGACCCAGTCTGTAATCCCCACATGTTTTAAGATGGCCGTCATCATTCCTATTCCATGTAGCACTCACATCTGTAATCATGAAGTGCTTTGAAAGGCTGGTTATGGCACAAATCAACTCAATCATCCCAGACACCCTAGACCCACTCCAATGTGCATACCACCCCATCAGATCGATAGACAACGCAATCTCAATTGCCCTCACCCACCTAGATAAGAGGAATACCTGTGTGAGAATGTTGTTCATTGATTACAGCTCAGTGTTCAACACCATTGTCCTCTCCAAGCTCGTCACCAAGTTTAAGACCCTGGGCCTGAAGACATGCCTCTGAAACTGGATCCTGGACTTCCTGACGGGCTGACCCCAGGCAGTGAGGGTAGGCAACATCACCTCCGCCACACTGACCCTCAACACAGGGGGACCCGTAGGGGTGTGTGCTTAGTTCCCTCCTGTACTCCCTGTTCACCCACGACTGCGTGGCCACGCACGACACCAACACCATCATCAAGTTTGCTCACAACAAGATGGTGATAGGCCAGGCCTGGCAATGTGGTGCTGGGACAACAACCTCTCCCTCAACATCAATAAGACCAAGGAGCTGATCGTGGACAACAAAACGCCCCCATCCACATTGACGGGGGCTGCAGTGGAGCAGGTCGAAGGCTTCAAGTTCCTCAGTGTCCAAATCACTAAGGACTTAAAATGGTCCACACACAGATATGAAGAGGGCGCAACCGCGCCTCTTTCCCCTCAGGTGGTTCAAAAGGGCTGACATGGGTACATACAGTGCATTCGGAAAATAGTCAGACCCTTTGACTTTTTCCAAATTCTTTTTGCGTTACAGACTTATTCTACAATGGATTAAATAAATAAAAATCCTCAACAATCTACACACAATACTCCATAATGACAAAGCGAAAACAGTTTTTTAGAAATGTTTGGAATTCTATTATAAATAAACAACAGAAATATCTTATTTACGTTTTCAGACCCTTTGCTGCGAGACCCGAAATTGAGCTCAGGTGCATCATGTTTCCATTGGTCATCCTTGAGATGTTTCTACAACTTGATTGGAGTCCACCTGTGGTAAATTCAATTGATTGGACAAGATTAGTATTTGGAATGGCACACACCTGTCTATATAAGGTTCCACAGCTGACAGTGCATGTCAGAGCAAAAACCAAGCTACGTGGTTGAAGAAATTGTCCGTAGAGCTCCGAGACAGCATTGTGTCGAGGCACAGATCTGGGGAAGGGTACCAAAACATTTCTGCAGCGGCGTTGAAGGCCCCCAAGAACACAGTGGCCTCCATAATTTTAAAATGGAACAATTTTGAAAACACCAAGACTCTTCCTAAAGCTGGCGGACCGGCCAAACTGAGCAATCGGAGGAGAAGGTCCTTGGTCAGGGAGGTTCCTCTGAGGAGATGGGAGAACCTTCCAGAAGGAACCCCATCTCTGCATCACTCCACCCATCAGGCCGTTATGGTATAGTGGCCAGACGGAAGCCACTCCTCAGGAAAATGCACATGACAGCCTGCTTGGAGTTTGCCAAAAGGTACCTTAAGGACTCTCAGGCCATGAGAAACAAGATTATCTGGTCTGATGAAACCAAGATTGAACTCTTTGGCCTGAATGCCAAGCGTAACGTTTGGAGGAAATCTGGCACCATTCCTACGGTGAAGCATGGTGGTTGCAGCATCATGCTGTGGGGATGTTTTTCAGCAGCAGGGACTGGGAGACTCGTCAGGATTGAGGGAAAGATGAAGGGAGCAAAGTACAGAGAGATCCTTTAGGAAAACCTGCTCCAGTGTGCTCAGGACTTAAGCATTTCACGGTAATGTCTACACATGTTGTATTTGGAGCGTGTGACAAATACTATTTGATTTGATTTTGACCTCAGACTGGGGCGAAGATTCACCTTCCAACAGGACAATGACTCTAAGCACACAGCCAAGACAATGCAGGAGTGGCTTCGGGACAAGTCTCTTGAATGTCCTTGAGTGGCCCTGCCAGAGCCTGGACTTGAACCCGATCTAACATCTCTGGAGAGACCAGAAAATAGCTATGCAGTGACGCTCCCCATCCAACCTGACAGAGCTTGAGAGGATCTGCAGAGAAGAATGGGACAAAATCCACAAATACAGGTGTGCCAAGCTTGTAGCGTCATACCCAAGAAAACTTGAGGCTGTAATCGCTGCCAAAGGTGCTTCAACAAAGTAGGGGAGAGCGAGGTATGTTGTCACACTTCTCACGATGTCTAACATTTACTGGGCACAATACATCACAATGGTCATACCAAATGAAAGGAGGAAGTCTTGGGCACATATTTTGAATTCATTACAGCTTCCTTCCTATATTATTTCAGTATGGAGTTGTAGATTGTTAAATAGTGTGCACTTGTGACAATTTGCCCCATCAGCGGGTAAATTGTCACACTAAATCGTCACATTGGATTATCAACAAATAAGAACACAACTAATTAATTGTGAATATTGATTTTAATTTCAAATTCAAAACCAAGCTCAACTTTATTAAAGACCTTAAAATCAAAACAATCATGCCTAGAGAATCTGGCAAATCATGCCTTTCAATCAAAACAATAAGTTGCACAACCACTTTCACTTTTACTTTGAAATCGAAAGTTCTCTGGTGTGCACATAGATGCACGATAGTTATTGGAATCTGAATGTAATGTAATGCTACAGATAACTTGCTTAAATGTCGAAAGTCTTAACAAAACAGACGTGGTGTTTAAACACACTAATGCACTAATTCACAGTTCTGTAACAGCCTATACGACATACATTCGTATCAGACTCATCTTCAGAGTCAGTTCTGGCACACAAATTGCCTGGCCTGAGGTGCAAGCATCATGGGCCCATTTGCTGCATCTCACACACTTCACCCAAGTCTCCTTTAGAAGGCTGTTTGAAAATGGCTCCACACAGACGAGGCAGAAGCACTCCTCTTCATCTGATGATGACTCTTCTACGATTTTTATTTTTTAAGCTGCTGCCTTGTCGTTGCAGATCCAGATTGACTCCTCCCACCCCCCCTTGCGTCCCTTTCTTTCAGAAACAGCCTTTTGCTAGATTGTGACTTATTCTTTTCTATTTATAGTACCTGCTTCACTAGTGTGTTAGATAGAATTGCTGTTTTGCGCCGTTTTCTTCCTTTGCAAGCTGGTTTTCAGGGGCCAGCTTTTGGATATGGCCGGATGTCCTCTGGAGTTGGTAGTCCGCTGTCAGCAATGGCATTGCTGGGTAAGGGTGAGCTGGTGCTAGCTTAAGAACTGGAATGGTGCTCGTGCTAAGCAGGGCTGGAATGGTGTTGGGGCCTGGCAGGTTAGTGCTGGGGCCTGGCAGGGATGAAATGGTGCTGGAGCCTGGCAGGTTGGTGCTGGGACCTGGCAGGGCTGGAATAGTGCTGGGGCAGGCAGGCTGGGGCCTGGCAAGGCTGGATGTTGCTGTGGCCTGCCAGGGCAGAGTTGGTGCAGGGGCCTGGTAGGGTTTGGTTCTGAATGGGAGATCTGTAACGTAGGATGGCGCAAACTTGGTTTCCAGAAATACATTCATGTTGTACATTAAGGTTGTACTCCAGTCACCCTAAAGCCAGCCTGAATGTTCAAGGGGGTTGCAACCAGAGGATAGGCGATTGCCACAATCCCAGGAATATCATGAATTGACAATGTCTTACAGGATTGTTCCTCATCCAGGCATCACACGTGGTGTTGATGTGCCTCTTTAGCGGGCCTATAGACAGACCTGTCTAAGGGTTGAAGCCGATGAGCGCAATGGGGTGGGAATAATAACAAAATTATGCAATTTTCTTTGGCATAATTGAGTCAATCAATGGATAGATGAGACTCCTGGTTTCGTCCAAAAGACGTAAAACAGGGCTTCTCCTTTGAGCACTTCGTATGCTCGACAAAATGTTTCAGGAAGTCAGCAAAGTGCACATCTTTCATCCACCCAGAGGGATTTGCCCCTCCTTTGCTGCCAGGTGGCCTGTTGATCAGGAAATGATTGCGGAAGTTGACACAGGGGAAAATACAATATGGAGGTATACTATTCCCTGTGGCTGAGACAGCACAGGCCAGTGTGACGAGGGTTCCCCTTTCAGCGGAGGTCAGTGACCCTACTTGCATGAATCCACGTCTGCCCACCACTTTGTCAGGTTTATGTACAGTGGTCACCCCAGTTTCATCGACACTCCATATGTGTCCTGGTCCGAATTGATATCTCTGTAGCACTTCTGCTATATTGTCGAAGAAAGCATGAACATTTTCTCTGTTGAAGCTACTTGCCCTGGCAAGGCTAGTTAACTCTGGCTTTCTCAGCAACCACGTTGGTTGCCGCTTTAAGAAGCCTGTAAACCACTCCGAGCTGGCCTTTTTCTTTTTTTGCCCACATTGGCGCGAACTTCAGCTGGTGTGCCACAGTAAACTGGTAGGCAAGTCTTCTGACCTCACTTGGCGACAGAATAAATGTCAGCTGACCTAGTATTATACTGAACAAGCTGCATCTCTAAATCAGGTGAATAAACCTGCCGTGGCTTTGTATAGCCAACTACTGTTGTTGGCATGACTGTCTGACTTTCAACTTCTTCTTTGGTAACCTTTTGACAATATCGAGTCAGAGTACGGTCATTTATGTAAAAATCCTTCCCTGTTCTCCTGATTGATTTGTTCTGCAACTTCACCTGCCTCACTGCCTATAACATTATGTCAGGTGGTGTGCTGCCATTCTGTCTTTCTTTTAAAATGTCTAACCCTCTTTCTTTCCTTCCATTTTTCCTTCAAAAACACATTTCATCATTGCAATTACATATTCATTACAGGCATATTACACCCACTTCCCTGTCTACTATCCTTGTTGCCACAATGCAATTCATAACACCACACTAAATTCATGACACTGTATGAAGTAGTGTGTGTGTGGATATACTGTGTCATACAGTAGGCATGTAGTGTGTTAGTAGACACACACACATACACCAGAGCCTGTCTTGTATAGTCTAGCGATAGGTCTGCTGCTCTAAACTATACGTGCATATATAATAATCCATTTACAGTAACATTTAATACTATTATCAGAGCTGATTATACAATATCACAATGATTTTCTTAGCATTTTCTATGTGTCTATGTATACATGTATACTAGGGCAAGTTGTCAAATGTGAAGACTTGCCCCAAGGTCATTGAGACAACTTGCCCCAAACTGACATGTGTGCTAATGTTGGCTAAATCTCAAGGTTAGCTCAACCTAAGACTGCAGCTAAAGTATCAAAAGAGACGTTACGGTCTCCTCTACTCCTCTAAATTATAATTTTGAACATTCATACCTAACAAAGTTTTATTGCATAAAATGTAAAGTGCCAATGTTTTACCTTTTGAAGGGGAAAAATAAGAAAATAGTGCTCATCTCAGATTAGAGTGACCTTGGCCACATGTGAACAGGAAATTCACAATTTGTGTAGTCACACAAAGTAGCTATTTGATTTTTTGAGATAGCATCTCTTGTGTTGGAGGTATGAACAGTTTGACAATTTACCTGTGTGACAGCTTACCTCACTCTCCCCTACTGAGTAAAGGGACATTTGCTACATTTCTAAAAACCTGTTTTTATTTTGTCATTACAGGGTATTGTGTGTAGATTGATGAGGAAAAAAACAAACATTTAATACATTTTAGAATATGGCTGTAACGTAACAAAATGTGGAAAAAGTCAAGGGGCCTGAATGCACTGTAAATCACTAGGGCCTAGCTCTCTGCCATCCAGACTCCAAACTCAAGCCACCCAAGCCATAGATTGTTTTCTCTGCTTCCACAAGGCAAGCGGTACCGGTGAATCAAGTCTGACACCAACAGGCTTTTATCCCCAAGCCATAAGACTGCTAAATGGCTAACTAAATGGCTACATGGACTATCTCAGTAGACCCTGGCATTTTATTTTTGTCTCTATGCATACTCACAGGACTCTACAAACTCATGCACACTGACAGTTAAACACACACACACAACATGCACACACATTTATACTGACTCTACACACACACACTTACATATGATCATCATATAGGCTGCTGCGATTCTCTTTATCATATCTTGATGCCTACTCACCTTACCCCACTTCTATCACTCCAGTATCCCTGCACATTGGAAATATCGTATTGGAACTGACTGATCCCTGTATATAGCATACTTACTTTCTCATATTCTTCTTATTTCTGATTTTTACTTGTATTTTTTGTTCTACCTTATGGTATTTTAGTGCTACATTGATATTGATTATTGCATTGTTGGGCCTAGAAAGATATTTCACTGTACTTGTGCACGTGACATTCAAACTTGAAAATAACAGAGAACAGATCAGAATGTCCCTGTCTTCTCATGTGTAATAAACCATCTTCATTGTGCTCTGTCTGAAAATGATTGGCCACTGACATGAATCATCAGTCCACAGATGCCAAACATTGTCTTCATATAGTTATGTTTTTTCCTTCTGTCTTTTTTGGATACGGTGAGGTGGATTCAAATGACGCAAATTTCCATCGAAGGCCCCAGGGCAGAGGGAGGTAGAGGGAGGTAGACTGAGAGGGAAGGTTCTACTGGTTCCATATTGTGCTAGATGGTGGGTAGGAATCATGGGGTGTGGGTGGATGAGGGTTTCAAGCAAGCAGGCAAACAGACATTTAATTAAATAACCCACAAAGTGTATTCACTAGAGTGTTAACTGACTCATGTTGATTGGCCTAATATTAAAGCTTAGCTCTGAGGGCATGGCCAGAAACCTCCCAGTAAATCTACTTATTCATGGTGTATGGGTCTGGTCTATTTTTACGTGAGTGTGACTGTGTGTGGTGCATACAAAGAGGAAAAGCATACACCCCTTGGCCAAGTTCCTTATGTATAAGGGGGAGAGAGTGGTTAGTCAAAACAGGAATGACTGTGATCAGTTATAGGTACTTAATCTCACCACATAACATCCCCAAAAATAAGACTAATGCTCAATTTACTCTAGGGCAGTTGAATGGCTATACATGAGTAGTTTAATTCAACAAGGACAAGTCAGACTAACATTCTGATAGCTCCTCATCAAGACACTAATACTTACTGGTGTCGAAAAGCTAGCCTGATTTGCTTAATTTATTCACCTGAGCCTTTAGCAATTTACTTTCTAATGATAAAAAGTTATGTGTTGACACAGAGAGCACACCAGATGGGTTAGTGTCTTAGTGACTGTTTTTTATGACTGCTAGTTGAGCTTTGCATCTGGGTTTCACTATAAACGTTTTTGAAAGCCAACCTGGTCTCAGAGCATTTTGTATTATTCTGTATGTAAATCCGGGACTGTCACACTTGACCATTATTTGCGTTGTTTGTTTCTATGTTTGTTTGGTCAGGGTGTGATATGAGTGGACATTCTATGTTGCATGTCTAGTTTGTCTGTTTCTATGTGTTTTGGCCTGATATGGTTCTCAATCAGGGGCAGGTGTTTGTCTTTGTCTCTGATTGGGAACCATATTTAGGAAGCCTGTTTTGTATTGTGGTTCGTGGGTTATTGTCTATGTGAAGTTGCCTGTGTCTGCACTCGTTGGTCATAGCGTCACGTTCATTTTTTTGTTTCACTGTTCGTGTTCTTCCTTCAATAAAAGAAGAATGTATTCTAATCACGCTGTGCTTTGGTCTCCCCTTTACAATGATCGTGACAGAATAACCCACCAACCAAGGACCAAGCAGCGTGGTAACGGGAAGCAGCAGCAGCGGCTAAAAACACAGGACTCCTGGACATGGGAGGAGATTCTGGATGGCAAGGGACCATGGGCACAGGCTGGAGAATATCTCCGCCCAAGGCTGAGCTGGAGGCAGCGAAAGCAGAGAGGCGGCGGTATGAGGAGGCAGCACGGCAGTGCGGCTGGAAGCCCGAGAGCCAGCCCCAAAAATGTATTGGGGGGGCACACGGGGAGTGTGGCGAAGCCAGGTAGGAGACCTGCGCCAACTTCCCGTGCTTACTGGAGAGAGAGAGGGACCGGGCAGGCACCGTGTTATGCGGTGGAGCGCACGGTGTCCCCGGTGCGCGTGCATAGCCCGGTGCGGTACAGTGCAGCACCTCGTATCGGCCGGGCTAGAGTGGGCATCGAGCCAGGTGCCATAAAGCCGGCTCTACGCATCTGGTCTCCAGTGCGTCTCCTCGGGCTGGCGTACATGGCACCAGTCTTACGCAGGGTGTCCCCGGTTCGCCAGCACAGCCCAGTGTGGGCTATTCCACCTCGCCGCACTGGCCTGGCTCCGGGGAGCATTCAGCCAGGTAAGGTTGGGCAGGCTTGGTGCTCAAGAGCTCCAGTGCAGCTTCACGGTCCGGTCTGTCCGGTGCCACCTCCATGTACCAGCCCTCCGGTGGCAGCCCCCCGCACCAGGCTATCTCTCGGTCTTCTCCCTACAGGTGCTTCCACCTGTCCAGCGCCGCCAGAGCCTTCCTCCTCTCCAGCGCCGCCAGAGTCTCCCGTCTGTCCTGAGCCGCCAGAGTCTCCCGTCTGTCCTGAGCCACCAGAGTCTCCCGTCTGTCCTGAGCCGCCAGTCTCCCGTCTGTCAGCCAGGAGCCGCCAGAGTCTCCCGTCTGTCCTGAGCCGCCAGTCTCCCGTCTGTCAGCCAGGAGCTGCCAGAGTCTCCCGTTTGTCCTGAGCCGCCCAGAGTCTCCGGTCTGTCAGTCAGGAGCCGCCAGAGCCGTCAGCCAGCCAGGAGCCGCCAGAGCCGTCAGCCAGCCAGGAGCCGCCAGAGTCTCCCGTTTGTCTTGAGCCGCCAGAGTCTCCGGTCTGTCAGTCAGGAGCCGCCAGAGCCGTCAGCCAGCCAGGAGCCGCCAGAGCCGTCAGCCAGCCAGGAGCCGCCAGAGTCTCCCGTTTGTCCTGATCCTTCAGAGTCTCCCATCTGTCAGCCAGGAGCCGCCAGAGTCTCCCGTTTGTCCTGAGCCACCAGAGTCTCCTGTCAGCCAGCCAGGAGCCGCCAGAATCTCCCGTTTGTCCTGATCTGTCAGAGTCTCCCATCTGTCAGCCAGGAGCCGCCAGAGTCTCCCGTTTGTCCTGAGCCGCCAGAGTCTCCCGTCTGTCCTGAGCCGCCAGTCTCCCATCTGTCAGCCAGGAGCCGCCAGAGTCTCCCGTTTGTCCTGAGCCGCCAGAGTCTCCGGTCTGTCAGTCAGGAGCCGCCAGAGCCGTCAGCCAGCCAGGAGCCGTCAGAGTCTCCCGTTTGTCCTGAGCCGCCAGAGTCTCCGGTCTGTCAGTCAGGAGCTTCCAGAGCCGTCAGCCAGCCAGGAGCCGCCAGAGCCATCAGCCAGCCAGGAGCCGCCAGAGCCGTCAGCCAGCCAGGAGCCGCCAGAGCCTTCAGCCAGCCAGGAGCCGCCAGAGTCTCCCGTTTGTCCTGATCCTTCAGAGTCTCCCATCTGTCAGCCAGGAGCCGCCAGAGTCTCCCGTTTGTCCTGAGCCGCCAGAGTCTCCCGTCTGTCCTGAGCCGCCAGTCTCCCGTCTGTCAGCCAGGAGCCGCCAGAATCTCCCGTTTGTCCTGAGCCGCCAGAGTCTCCGGTCTGTCAGTCAGGAGCCGCCAGAGCCATCAGCCAGCCAGGAGCCGCCAGAGCCGTCAGCCAGCCAGGAGCCGCCAGAGTCTCCCATTTGTCCTGAGCCGCCAGAGTCTCCGGTGTGTCAGTCAGGAGCCGCCAGAGCCGTCAGCCAGCCAGGAGCTGCCAGAGCCGTCAGCCAGCCAGGAGCCGCCAGAGCCGTCAGCCAGCCAGGAGCCGCCAGAGCCTTCAGCCAGCCAGGAGCCGCCAGAGTCTCCTGTTTGTCCTGATCCTTCAGAGTCTCCCATCTGTCAGCCAGGAGCCGCCAGAGTCTCCTGTTTGTCCTGAGCCACCAGAGTCTCCTGTCAGCCAGCCAGGAGCTGTCAGAGTCTCCCATCTGTCCTGAGCCGCCAGTCTCCCGTCTGTCAGCCAGGAGCCGCCAGAGTCTCCCGTTTGTCTTGAGCCGCCAGAGTCTCCCGTTTGTCCTGAGTCGCCATAGTCTCCGGTCTGTCAGTCAGGAGCTGCCAGAGCCGTCAGCCAGCCAGGAGCCGCCAGAGCCGTCAGCCAGCCAGGAGCCGCCAGAGTCTCCCGTTTGTCCTGATCCGTCAGAGTCTCCCATCTGTCAGCCAGGAGCCGCCAGAGCCGTCAGCCAGCCAGGAGCCGCCAGAGCCGTCAGCCAGCCAGGAGCCGCCAGAGTCTCCCGTTTGTCCTGATCCTTCAGAGTCTCCCATCTGTCAGCCAGGAGCCGCCAGAGTCTCCCGTTTGTCCTGAGCCACCAGAGTCTCCTGTCAGCCAGCCAGGAGCCGCCAGAGTCTCCCATTTGTCCTGATCCGTCAGAGTCTCCCATCTGTCAGCCAGGAGCCGCCAGAGCCGTCAGCCAGCCAGGAGCCGCCAGAGCCGTCAGCCAGCCAGGAGCCGCCAGAGCCTTCAGCCAGCCAGGAGCCTCTAGAGTCTCCCGTTTGTCCTGATCCGTCAGAGTCTCCCATCTGTCAGCCAGGAGCCGCCAGAGTCTCCTGTTTGTCCTGAGCCACCAGAGTCTCCCGTCAGCCAGGAGCCGCCAGAGCCGTCAGCCAGCCAGGAGCCGCCAGAGCTGTCAGCCAGCCAGGAGCCGGCAGAGCCGTCAGCCAGTCCGGAGCTGCCCCTCAGTCCGGAGCTGCCCCTCAGTCCGGAGCTGCCCCTCAGTCCAGTGGGGCCTTTGATTAGGGTCTTAGGTCCAAGGTGGGAGGCGAGGGTCGCCACTCTAAAGAGGCCCTTGAAGAGGGAAATGACTGGTGGAGTGGGGTCCACGTCCCGCGCCAGAGGCGCCACCGCGGTCAGTTGCCCACCCAGACCCTCCCCTATAGGTTTAGGTTTTGCGGCCGGAGTCCGCACCTTAGGGGGGGGGGGTACTGTCACACTCTGACCATTATTTGCGTTGTTTGTTTCTATGTTTTGTTTGGTCAGGGTGTGATATGAGTGGGCATTCTATTTTGCATGTCTAGTTTGTCTGTTTATATGTGTTTTGGCCTGATTTGGTTTTCAATCAGGGGCAGGTGTTTGTCGTTGTCTCTGATTGGAACCATATTTAGGTAGCCTGTTTTGTATTGTGGTTTGTGGGTTATTGTCTATGTGTTATTGTCTATGTGAAGTTGCCTGTGTCTGCACTCGTTGGTCATAGCGTCATGTTCGTTTTGTTATTTTTGTTTAACTGTTCTTCGTGTTCTTCCTTCAATAAAAGAAGAATGTATTCTAATCACGCTACGCTTTGGTCTCCCCTTTACGACGATCGTGACAGAGACACTCAATTTAGTATGACATGACATGTTATGTTTTGTATGGTACGCATTCATTTGTTCATGTCCATCACTCATTTCGTATGATATGTTACAAATTACAATTTGTATTATATGTTAGGAATTTGCAAATCCTACTATATGTTATGAATTTGTAAAACGCATGATATGTTGCGAATTCTCACTAGGTGGCTAACGTTAGCTAGGTGAGTAATGTTAGCTAGGCTAGGGGTTAGGGTTAAGTTTAGGAGTTAGATTAGGAGAAGGGTTAGCTAACATGAAAAGTAGCTACAAAAGTAGTAAGTTGTTGAAAAGTTGCTAATTAGCTAAAATGCCAAAGTTGTCAGTAATGAGATTCGAAGTCGCAACCTTTGGGTTGCTAGACGTCTGTTGTGTTTTTTGCCTTAACAAAAAATTAAAGTTAACATCTGTCTTATGTAACCAAACTTAACATATACTAATTTGAGTGTCCCGGAATTCTGTTTACTATGTTACATTTAATCTATGAGACCAGGCTGTGAAAGCAGGAATTAGTAAGAAAAAGTGTTGCCTCATGTTATGATCCGGTTTTATCTGGTATCTCTTTGTCTCTCTAGGAATGTCTTTCAAACATACAAAGGAAGTAAAAAAATGACAGTCACAATGCTTCCCTCTGCCCCACTCTGAGATTCCTGCACGGCATACTAGCATCCAGGGGTGGTACCTGTGGTGTAAGAGATGGGGGGGGGGGCAAAAGCTATTTGTGTTGAATCTTAAACTTGCGGTCTCAACCATCCCACAGTGAGAGGCATCTATGCTGTGTGAAAGGAGGACCTGACTTGCTACAAACCCAGACCAGGTACTGCGGCACTGCTATCATCCACAGTACTGATTCCAACAGGTGAGTTCTGCCTGCTTTTGATCTTTCAGACAACAATCTGAAGACTTTATAAAATACTGGGAGGGAGAGATTATGCTGCTAATTCAGACTGCTCTCACTGCAGAACATTTAAATGATTTACATATGCATACACATGATCTTTAAACTGATATTTATGTTGTTGCCTTTGCATTCCTTGAGAAACACTTTCAACAGGTTTAACTACAGGTCCTTAGACTTACCTTAGTTTTGGTGCTGCTAGTCTTGACCATCTGTAGAGTGTGAATAATCCATTAATCAGTGGAGAGTGTGTATAATGTGAGTGTGTGGATGCAGACACAGTTGCCCACAATGATTGGAGCGGCAAATGGAGAAGATATTTTACAACCGGTTATAGATTCATGTCAAATTTGGCAAATTTCCATTCTTTGGAGTAGATCACATGACTCTTCCAGGATCCTTGCTTTGTTGCAGTCATTGCAGATTGTAATAACAATGTTGGGGGTAAATGTGTAATTATTTCATTCATTACTGGAACTGATTTTGCCAAGTGCAACTGTGCTCTCTGTTTAGCAGCAGTGTCTCTGATCAGTTTAGCAGCTGTGGGAGGGGCGGTTCGCCGGATCTTTTTTTCTGCAGTTTTATTGAAGATCACTCCGCGACACACAAGCTGCAGCGTCGTTCAGCATCAGATCACAGTCACTGTCTTGTCGTTCTCACTCACCTCTGTCATCAAATGGACTCAAGCTAGCCACATGTTCTGACTGAGCTCATACAACCACATGTTCTGACTGATCTCATACAACCACATGTTCTGACTGAACTCATACAACGATACATTTATCTCTCTTGGTTTCATACACGTCCTGACCAAACGTCCACAGCATGAAGGTAAACCGAGGGAGTTATTTCAGAACAGGGCACAATGCTTCAGGAAACAGTGCTTCGACAGTGGAAAAGTAATTCAGCTAGCAAGGCATTGTTGTCATTTTCTAACAGATCAGCAGAAATAAGGGAGTAACGTTAGTATCGCTCATAGTACTAAAGTAGATGTGAGTTTCTCTATTGAACAATCCCCATGTACACAGCTAATAGCTAGCTAACGTTAGCTAAACCAAATTAGTTAAAATAGCTACTGTACGTAGTGCAACCCTTCCTAAGTAACAGTATAAAATGAAGATAAATAATTATCTGAACTACTGTTCATCTGACTATAAATTATTGTTAAACAATTCCAGATTGTAACTGTTACTATTAAAGTACAAGTAATATTTTTGATTCTGGAAAAAAACTGAAACAAGATCATTTTTGAGGCAAACACACACACAGCTTTGGGTTGCTCATCTACAGTAGGAAGTGGTCCCCTGCCTGTGTGAGAAGGCAGTAGATATTATTTTCCAGTTTGGCACCACATACCTAAGTCAGGGTTCTCAACTCTGGTGTACCTAAAAAAAAAAGCAAGTACAGAAACATACCCAATTCTGAGCATGACCTCAGGGTTGCACTATCAAAAACTGAGCCCAGAATCGACATACTTGTTGAAAACTTCAACCAGCCACACACCTCATTGTGACTGCGTGTTTGTTTTCTGGTCTATATCTGTGTGATGTGATCAAAAGGTTTATTCCAGACAAAATAAGAAAATATTTATTGTATTTTAACAGCAGCAGTTCTAACCTAGACCTTTTTTTCAGCAATACTTTCTACAGTAAGATGTACAGTAGGCCTGAATCTTTCAATGTACTGTTACTTAGGGTTACACTATCAAAAGCTGAGCCTGTGTGTTCTCTTATACTGTGTGAAGTGATCAATCAGTTTATTCCAGTTCAGAATTCAAATTATTTATTGTATATTAACAGCATTAGTTCCAACCTAGACAGATATGTAAGAGTTTTTTAATGGGGAAAAATAAACATGAATTGCTCTTTATATGGGTATTTCATTGTTATTTGTTTTTGTCTATATTGCATTTGTTTTAGGCATAAGGGCAATTAAATGTACTGATATTTACGTATAGTTTTCATAAGCTTGGGTCCCAGGAAAGCACAGCATTTCTAATTTGGGTCCCAGGATGTAAAACGTTAAGAACCCCTGCTCTAGAGGCCTGTAATAATTGGTATGTTCATGTACATCTGTACATATTTGTTGTTACATAATTTTGTGGGTTTTGCATATGTTGGTTAAATGTGATGCCGATCATTCCTTTAGAGTCCCAGAATGCGGTAACACCGGTTGCTAGTGAAATGTTGGCCCATAAATTGTGTGTGAAGTCATGGTAAAAAGATGGATGACTGACAGAATCAAAGCTCTAGATCTTTCCCTCAGGGCTTTCAGCTCCACTGAGTAATCTAATATCTAAAAAACATTCCTTACCCCCGGATACTTCAACTGAAAAAAAGTAGCACTCTGTTTCTCAAGAAACAATCTGACCCTCCTCTGAGGCCTATAGTCTGTGCTAATAATAGCCTCGCGGAACCCCTATCCCAATTTGTATAATTTTTACATGAAGTTGGTTCCTTTCCTCACAGCTTTCTTTGGCGACACCACTTACGTGCTAAAGATCCTTGAGAATGTCAAATATGAATCTAATGACATACTTACAAACATCCCCCATGCAGGAGGCCTAGAAGCCCTCTCCCACCATATACACGCCCTGAAGGTCTGCTGCCCACTTCTGGATTTATTTAGACTTGAACCAAAATGGCGTTAACTATGAACTTTTTTCAATATGAGATGGGAGCGGCAATAGTGCTAAATTATGTTAATTTGTTTACAGTTTTCTGGAAAAAATAAATTCATTAACAATGCTGTATCTAACACGTTATTTAATAATATTGTCCCGTGGCACATATATATGGATGATATTCTGGTAGCCTGTAGGGGCACAGAGGTTCACCCACCTGAGTAGATTTGTGTTGTATGCCAACTCATCATTTTTTGTTTCCTGAAGAGCATTGCACTTCCTATTTAACCCTTATTTTACCAGGTAAGTCAACTGAACACATTCTCATTTACAGCAATGACCTGAGGAATAATACAGGGGAGAGGAGGGGGAAGAATGAGCCAATTGAATGCTGGGGATGATTAGGTGGCCATGATGGTCAGATTGGGAATTTAGCCAGGACACTGGGGTTATCACCCCTACTCTTACGATACGTGCCATGGGATCTTTTTTTAATTATGTTTTTTTAGGGGGTAGATCAGTTTTAATATTGCAGCTAGATTGTAGCGTCCATCAATGTAATTGCATCATTTCCAATCCACCATATATACATTTGTAAATATACAGAATCAGTCAAAAGTTTGGACTCGCTGTAACAGCGTTCGTCTGTTGAAAGAAGACCGAAAAAGAGGACCGAAATGCAGTGTGTAGGTTACTCATGACTTTAATGAAAGAAAATACGCGGTATGAAATAACTGAAACTAAATACAAAAACAACAGAACGGAACGTGAAACTAATTACAGCCTATCTGGTGACTACAACACAGAGACAGGTACAAACACCCACGAAATACAAAGCAAACTCAGGCTACCTAAATACGGTTCCCAATCAGAGACAACGATAAGCACCTGACTCTAATTGAGAATCGCCTCAGGCAGCCAAGCCTATACCACACCCCTAATCAGCCGCGATCCCAAATAATACAAACCCCAATACGAAACACAACATATAAACCCATGTCACACCCTGGCCTACCCAAACATATAACAAAAACACAAAATACAATGACCAAGGCGTGACACTCGCCTACTCATTCAAGGGTTTTTCTTTATTTTTACTATTTTCTTCATTGTAGAATAATATTGAAGACATCATCAAAACTAGGAAAATTCCATGTGTTATATGTCGTAACCAAAAAAGTATTTAAGCGAATCAAAATATATTTTATATTTGAGATTCTTCAAAGTAGCCACCCTTTGCCTTGATGACAGCTTTGCACATTCTTGGCATTCTCTTAACCAGCTTCACGAGGTAGTCACCTGGAATGCATTTCAATTAACAGGTGTGCTTTGTTAATTTAATTTGTGGAATGTCTTTCCTTAATGCGTTTGAGCCAGTCAGTTGTGTTGTGACAAGGTCGGGTTGGTATACAGAAGATAACCCTATTTGGTAAAAGACCAAGTCTATATTATGGCAAGAACGGCTCAAATAAGCAAAAAGAAACGACAGTCCATCATTACTTTAAGACATGCAGAGGATAATTTCATTAGAGTTACTAGCCTCAGAAATTGAAGCCTAAATAAATGCTTCACAGAGTTCAAGAAACAGACACATCTCAGAGGAGACTGTGAATCAGGCCTTCATGGTCGAATTGCTGCAAAGAAACCACTACTAAAGGACACAAATACGAAGAAGTTACTTGCTTTGGCCAAGAAACACGAGCAATGGACATTAGACCAGTGGAAATCTGTCCTTTCGGTCTGATGAGTCCATATTTGAGATTTTTGATTCCAACCGCCGTCTCTTTGTGAGACACAGAGTAGGTGAACAGATTTACCTCTGCATGTGTGGTTACCACCGTGAAGCATGCAGGAGGAGGTGTGATGCTGGGGGGGGCTTTGCTGGTTGAATTCAATGTACACTTAACCAGCATGGCTACCACAGCATTCTGCAGCAATATGCCATGCCATCTGGTTTGTGCTTAGTCCCACTATCATTTGTTTTTTAACGGGACAATGACCCAACACACCTCCAGGCTGTGTAAGGGCTATTTGACCAAGAAGGAGATTGATGGAGGGCTGCATCAGATGACCTGGCCTCCACAATCACCCAACCTCAACCCAATTTAGATGGGTTGGTATGAGTTGGACTGCAGAGTGAAGGAAAATCAGTGAAAAGTGCTCAGCATATGTGGGAAGTCCTTTAAGTATTTTGGAAAAGCATTCCAGGTGAAGCTGGTTGAGAGAATGCCAAGAGTGTGCAAAGCTGTCATCAAGGCAAAGGGTGGCTACTTTGAAGAATCTCAAATATAAAATATATTTTGATTTGTTTAACACTTATTTGGTGACTACATGATTCCATATGTGTTATTTCATAAACTCATCAAAAAATGAAACGTCCTCTCACTGTCAACTGTGTTTATTTTCAGCAAACGTAACACGTGTAAACATTTGTATTAACATAAGATTCAACAACTGAGACAAACTGAACAAGTTCCACAGACATGCGACTAACAGAAATGGAACAATGTGTCCCTGAACAAAGGGGGGCTCAAAATCTAAAGTAACAGCCAATATCCGGTGTGGCCACTAGCTGCATTTTATTTATTTTTATATATTTCAACTTTTTTTTTCTCCAGGTAGGCCAGTTGAGAACAAGTTCTCATTTACAACTGCGACCTGGCCAAGATAAAGCAAAGCAGTGCAACAAAAACAACAACACAGAGTTACACATGGGATAAACAAACGTACAGTCAATAACACAATAGACAAATATATGTACAGTGTGTGCAAATGTAGTAAGATTAGGCAATAAATAGGCCATAGAGGTGAAATAATTAACGTTTTGCATTAACACTGATAGATGTGCATTAAGTACTGCAGTCAGTCTCCTCCTCATGGACTGCACCAGATTTGCCAGTTCTTGCTGTGAGATGTTACCCCACTCTTCCACCAAGGCACCTGCAAGTTCCTGGACATTTCTGGGGGGAATGGCCCTAGCCCTCACCCTCTGATCCAAACAGGTCTCAGACATGCTCAATGGGATTGAGATCTGGGCTATTCGCTTACCATGGCAGAACACTGACATTCCTGTCTTGCAGGAAATCATGCACAGAACGAGCAGTATGGCTGGTGGCATTGTCGTGTTGGAGGGTCATGTCAGGATGAGCCTGCAGGAAGGGTACCACATGCTGGAGGAGGATGTCTTCGCTGTAACACACAGCGTTGAGATTGCCTGCAATAACAACAAGCTCAGTCCAATGATGCTGTGACACACCGTCCCAGACCATGACGGACCCTCCACCTCCAAATTGATCCCGCTCCGGAGTACAGGCCTCTGTGTAACGCTCATTCCTTTGATGATAAACGCAAATCCGACCATCTCCCCTGGTGAGACAAAACCGCGACTCGTCAGTGAAGAGCACTTTTTGCCAGTCCTGTCTGGTCCAGCGACGATGGGTTTATGCCCATTGGCGACGTTGTTGCTGGTGATGTATGGTGAGAACCTGCCTTACAACAGGCCTACAAGCCCTCAGTCCAGCATCTCTCAGCCTATTGCGGACAGTCTGAGCACAGATGGAGGGATTGTGCGTTCCTGGTGTAACTCGGGCAGTTGTTGTTGCCATCCTGTACCTGTCCCGCAGGTGTGGTGTTCGGATGTACTGATCCTGTGCAGGTGTTGTTACACGTGATCTGCCACTGCGAGATCAGCTGTCCGTCCTGTCTCCCTGTAGCGCTGTCTTAGGCGTCTCTCAGTTTGGACATTGCAATTTATTTCCCTGGCCACATCTGCAATCCTCATGCCTCCTTGCAGCATGCCTAAGGCACGTTCACTCAGATGAGCAGGGACCCTGGGCATCTTGCTTTTGGTGTTTGTCAGAGTCAATAGAAAGGCCTCTTTAGTGTCCTAAGTTTTCATAACTGTGACCTTAATTGCCTACCGTCTGTAAGCTGTTAGTGTCTTAACGACTGTTCCACTGGTGCATGTTCATTAATTGTTTATGGTTGATTGAACTAGCATGGGAAACTGTGTTTAAACCTTTTACAATTAAGATCTGTGAAGTTATTTGGATTTTTACGAATTATTTTTGAAAGACAGAGTCCTGAAAAAGGGACGTTTCTTTTTTTTTAGTTTAAATATACAGTTGGGAGAACAAGTATTTGATACACTGCCGGTTTTGCAGGTTTTCCTACTTACAAAGCATGTAGAGGTCTGTAATTTTTATCATAGGTACACTTCAACTGTGAGAGATGGAATCTAAAACAAAAATCCAGAAAAAAACATTGTATGATTTTTAAGTAATTAATTTGCATTTTATTGCATGACATACATATCAGATACATCAGAAATGCATAACTTAATATTTGGTACAGCAATCTTTGTTTGCAATTACAGAGATCATACATTTCCTGTAGTTCTTGACCAGGTTTGCACACACTGCAGCAGGGATTTTGGCCCACTCCTCCATACAGACCTTCTCCAGTTCCTTCAGGTTCCGGGGCTGTCGCTGGGCAATATGTTGGCCAAGATCTCATGACATAATTGTGACATAATTTATAGATCAGCAGGTAAGGGTGCTCTCGAGAGGCTAGATGTTCTTTACCATTCAGACATCAGGTTTGCCACCAATGCTCCTTATAGGACACATCACTGCACTCTATACTCCTCTGTAAACTGGTCATCTCTGTATACCCGTCGCAAGACCCACTGGTTGATGCTTATTTATAAGACCCTCTTAGGCCTCACTCCCCTATCTACTGCCGCCCTCATCCTCTACATACAACACCTGTTCTGCCAGTCACATTCTGTTAAAGGTCCCCAAAGCACACACATCCCTGGGTCGCTCGTCTTTTCAGTTCTCTGGAGCTAGCGACTGGAACGAGCTGCAACAAACCCTGAAACTGGACAGTTTTATCTCTTCATTCAAAGACTCAATCATGGACACTCTTACTGACAGTTGTGGCTGCTTTGTGTAATGTATTGTTGTCTCTACCTTCTTGACCCTTGGTGCTGTTGTCTGTGCCCAATAATGTTTATACCATGTTTTGTGCTGCTACCATGTTGTGTTGCTACCATGCTGTGTTGTCATGTATTGCTGCCCTGCTATGTTGTTTGTACCATGTTTTGTGCTGCTACCATGTTGTGTTGCTACCATGCGGTGTTGTCATGTATTGCTGCCTTGCTATGTTGTTGTCTTTATGTCTCTCTTTATGTAGTGTTATCTCTCTTGTCATTATGTGTGGGTGTCTATGACTAGGGTGGCTGGAGTCTATGACAATTATTAGGGCCTTCCTCTGACACCACCTGGTAAAGAGGTCCTGGATGACAGGAAGTTTGGCCCCATTGATGTTCTGGGCTATTCGCACTACCCTCTGTAGTGCCTTGCGGTCGAAGGCTGAGCAGTTGCCATATCATGTAGAAGCCAATAAAGTGTTCAACAAATCAAAATATATTTGAGATTCTTCAAATAGCCACCATTTGCTTTGATGACAGCTCTGCACACTCTTGGCATTCTCTCAACCAGCTTCCCCTGGAATGCTTTTCCAACAGTCTTGAAAGAGTTCCCACGTATGCTGAGCACTTGTTGGCTGATTTTCCTTCACTCTGCGGTCCAACTTATCCCAAACCATCTCAATTTGGTTGAGGTCAGGGGATTGTGGAGGCCAGTTCATCTGATGCAGCCCTCACACAGCCTGAAGGTGTGTTGGGTCATTGTCCTATTGAAACAAATGATAGTTCCACTAAGCCCAAACCAGAAGGGATAGCGTATCGCTGCAGAATGCTGTGGTAGCCATGCTGGTTAAGTGTGCCTTGAATTCTAAATAAATCACAGGCAGTATCACCAGCAAAGCACCACCACACCATAACACCTCCTCCATGCTTTATGGTGGGAAATGCACAATGCGGAGATCATCTGTTCACCCACGCTGCATCTCACAAAGACTTGGCGTTTTGAACCAAAATCTCAAATTTAGACTCCAGACCAAAGGACACATTTCTACTGGTCTAATATCCATTGCTCGTGTTTCTTGGCTCAAGCAAGTCTCCTCTGAACAGTTAATGTTGAGATGTGTTTGTTACTTGAACTCTGTGAAGCATTTATTTGGGCTGGTAAATTTTAAGAACTTATCCTCAGAGGTAACTATGGGTCTTCCATTCCTGTGGTGGTCCTCATGATAACCAGTTTCATCATAGCGCTTGATGGGTTTTGCGACTGCACCTGAAGAAACTTTCAAAGTTCTTGAAATTTTCTGTATTGACTGTCCTTCATGTCTTAAAGTAATGACGGACTGTCATTTCTCTTGGCTTATTTGAGCTGTTCTTGCCATAATATGGACTTGGTCTTTTACCAAATAGCGCTGTCTTCTGTATACTCCCCCTACCTTGTCACAACACAACAGATTGTTTTGGTTACTATATGATTCCTTATGTGTTTAACAGTTTTGATGTCTTCATTATTATGGAGAAAATAGTAAAAAATAAACAAAAAAAATGGAATGAGTAGGTATTCTATAACTTTTGACCGGTAGTGCATATATATATAGAAATGCCATGGTGGCCGCAGTGCAGTTTAGAAACACTGCTGGTCATTACATGGGATGCCACGCCCACAATGATGACATTATATCCATTGAACCAATTTTTTATCAACACGTTCTTCCTCACTAACACACCGGCATTGATTGTTGGTTAAGTTTTTGTACACATTCAGTGGCAATTTTAGCATGTAAATCTTGGTGGGGCAAACAAAACACATTTTGTTTTAGATGCATGCCAGCAGACCCATTACACAACACCAAACCATACATTAATTGAACTATATCAGTGGCAAACGGTGCCCACAAACTGTTAGGGCATACATAACTTCTTATGGCTGCAGGGGCAGTATTGAGTAGCTTGGATGAAAGGTGCCCAGAGTAAACAGCCTGCTCCTCAGTCCCAGTTACTAATATATGCATATTATTATTAGTATTGGACAGAAAACACTCTTTCAGTTTCTACAACTGTTTGAATGATGTCTGTGAGTATAACAGAACTCATATGGCAGGCAAAAACCTGAGGAGAAATCCAAACAGGAAGTGAGAAATCTGAGGTTGGTAGGTTTTCAACACAGTTCCCATTGAAATCCCCTTGAGATATGAATGAAGTTGCACTTCCTAGGGCTTCCACTAGATGTCAACCATCTATAGAAATTTGAATGATTCTACTGTGTTGTGGGACTGAATAAGAACAGAATGAACAGGTGTCTGGCAGTCAGCCATTTTCTGGTCACGCGCATTCCACATGATAGCGACCTGCGTGGGATTAACAACAAGACTACCTTTAAAACGGTATAAGATACATGTATGTTTGAGGAATTTTAATTATGAGATTTCTGTTGTTTTGAATTTGGCGCCCTGCACTTTCACTGGCTGTTGTCATATCATCCCGTTAATGGGATTGCAGCCCAAAGAGGCTAAGCAGTGTCCCAACAGCAGTCCCAACACCTTAACATTGCTACACCTGGCTATCAGCAGAGCCTTGTCTGGCAGGGAAATAGTTCACCCAGCCTCATTTACTGCCTTTAAAAAAACATAGCTGATATGGCAGAATTTGTTATAATGGAACGACGAGCAGATGTGAGGCAATCCTTAATTTCCATTAAGACATTAATGAGCGAGCTAAGACAAACTTAGTCATGAGTCATCAGGCCAGGTAGTCCTGAGGTATGATCCCAGGGCTCAGGTCCTCTGGGAGGGGAAGGAGAGGGTGAGAGAGAGAATTAGAGGGAGCGTACATAAATTCACACAGGGGACCGGGTAAGAAAGGAGAAATACTCTAGATATAACAGACTGACCCTAGCTCCCCAACACATAAACTACTGCAGCATAAATACTGGAGGCTGAGACAGGAGGGGTTGGGAGACACTGTGGCCCTGTCTGACGATACCCCCGGACAGGTCCAACCAGGCAGGATATAAGCCCAGTATACAGATCTCCCTGGCATATTACCTAATTTATATAGCGGCATACAAGACAACAAGCATACCTTATTGTGCTGTGCTCACATGAACAGAAAGGTGGCGCAGCGATCCTTCATGGGCAAATTTTGTCATCAAAGTCTGGCATTCTCTAGATTTATGGTGCTTTCAAGACAACTGGGAACTCTGGAGAAAAAAATCAGGTTGAATCATGACGTCAGTGATCTTCAGATCGGAGCTTTAGAAAGAGGCCGGCGTTCCCGTCTTGCAATTCCGAGTTGGATGACCGTTCAAAATGTATTTTACCAGTCTGAGCTTGTTTTTATCAGAGTTCCCAGTTATCTTGAACTCACCAAAATCATATATCCCAGTTCTGAGTTTCCTGTTGTTTGAGCAAGTCAGAAGTCATGCTGGATAGACACCATGGTGAATGTTGAATGTGTATCCTTTTAAGCTTGGAAAATAGGCCCTTAAACACAGACTTGGGACCACACATCCACTCCACTGAATAGCAGGCTAGTGATTGCTTTGCAATGCTTGCAGTTAGCCACTGATTCCTTCCAAACCACTCATTGTTGAATTTGCGATTTCCAACTTGTTTATGTCCAATGGCCTATGAGCACCAATACTTTACATCTATAATTTCTCTTCATTATTTATCTTCGTATGACAAGGATTAAAAAGTATTTGCCAGTAAATTGTCGACTTCATTCATGATGATGACTGCTAGCTTGCAAGCTAAGATTTTGAAAGTATGATGTTGTCCAATCAAAGCTGCTGTAGATATAATGTGATTTGACATTTTACCTGTGCTCAATGACCTTGTGCCTTTTTGGATGGGCACTTCTAATGTAACTCTATGACAGCACCCAAGGGGCTTGAATTTTTTAGCTCTACCCTTAGATTTGGTGGTGTCGTAGTGGGACAAAACACTGAGCTAATCACGGCACAACTAGAGAACATTACCAACTCCTATGCTCCGTATTTTTCGCTGGCTGCCCCACCACAGAAAGCACTGAGCTAGGCTGGAGCTGCCTTGGTCAATAAAGCAAAAAAGAGACCAAGTGTGTATGCGGCTTTATTAACTCTATTATTATTTTAATTTTTTAAATTGCAAACTGATACGTGACACGTAAGGATCGGACCCTTTTTTCCCCAATTTTTGCCTAAAATGTCATACCCAAATCTAACTGCCTGTAGCTAAGAACCTGAAGCAAGGATATGTATATTATTGATACCATTTGAAAGGAAACACTTTGAAGTTTGTGGAAATGTGAAATGAATGTAGGAGAATATAACACATTAGTTCTGGTAGAAAATAAAGCAAAGGAAAAAAACATGTTTTTTTGTTCCATCTTTGAAATGCCAGAGAAAGGCCATAATGTACTATTCCAGGTTAGGCACAATTTAGATTTTGGCCACTAGATGGCAGCAGTGTATGTGCAAAGTTTTAGACTGATTCAATGAACTGTTCAAAACTGGCCAAATGTGCCTAATTGGTTTATTAATACATTTTCAAGTTAACTGTGCACTCCTCAACCAATAGCATGGTATTATTTCACTATAGCTACTGTAAATTTGACCGTGCAGTTAGATTATCACGAATTTAAGCTATTTGTAACTGTGCTATTTCACAAAATTTCTGAACCTATATACATTTTACAGATCTTGTACGTTTTACATGGGTTATCTTATATGGACAGTACCAAAATGAATCTATATCCACAGTAAAACAATTCCTATATCGACATAACCTGAAAGGCCGCTCAGCAAGGCAGAAGCCACTGCTCCAAATCCACCATAAAAAAAGCCAGACTACGGTTTGCAACTGCACATGGGGACAAAGATCGTACTTTTTGGAGAAATGTCCTCTGGTCTGATGAAACAAAAATAGAACTGTTTGGCCATAATGACCATTGTTATGTTAGGAGGAAAAAGGGGAGGCTTGCAAGCCGAAGAACACCATCCCAACTGTGAAGCACGGGGGTGGCAGCATCATGTTGTGGGGGTGCTTTGCTGCAGGAGAGGCTGGTGCACTTCACACAATAGATGGCATATTGAAGCAACATCTCAAGACATAAGTCAGGAAGTTAAAGCTTGGTTGCAAATGGATCTTCCAAATGGACAATCACCCCAAGCATGCTTCCAAAGTTGTGGCAAATGGCTCAAGGAAAACAAAGTCAAGGTATTGGAGTGGCCATCACAAAGCCCTGACCACAACCACAATCCATAGAAAAATTGTAGGCAGAACTGAAAAAGCGTGTGTGAGCAAGGAGGCCTCCAAACCTGACTCAGTTACACCAGCTCTGTCAGGAGGAATGGGCCAAAATTCACCTAACTCTTTGTGGGAAGTTTGTGGAAGGCAACCAGAAACATTTGACCCAAGTTAAACAATTTAAAGGCAATGCTACCAAATTGAATGTATGTAAACTTCTGACCCACTGGGAATGTGATGAAAGAAATAAAAGCTGAAATAAATAATTAATTATACTATTATTCGGACATTTCAGATTCTTAAAATAAAGTGGTGATCCTAACTAACCTAAGACAGAGCATATTTACTAGGATTAAATGTCAGGAATTGTGAAAAACTGAGTTTAAATGTATTTGGCTAAGGTGTAAACTTCCGACTTCCACTGTAGGTGCCTCCCACTATTTTCCTTCTCAAGGCTCTGATGAAGGTGATTAAGGCCGAAACTCAAGCATATTGTTTGTTTGTCCAGTCAATAAATCTATTAGATTTACGCAGTACCAGTGTGCTCCTTTTTCTTTGTTCTCCCGGATAGTCACCAGTTGAAGTATCCTGGGGGAAGGAATGTTTTTTGGATTTTCAAGTCCTTCAGTCTAGCAACTGATTCCCCTTTTTTGTTTAAGCTGGGCTGAAGTGCCTTTGGTTATACCTTTTTCTAATGCAATATATATTTAGTACATACAGACTTCTGTTCTGTACATACTATGATCCCCACACAATTACCCACCAACCGTGTTCTTTGTTTCAATAGGAAGCAGAGACTTGGACTGGACCATGGCCACCAAGGGTGTGTTGACCTACATAACTCTGTAACTAAACACTATATAAAACATCACTGCTCCATCATGAGCAATTGTGGTATATCAAAACACAGAATAATATCAAGTGTAATGTGTGTGTGTGTGTGTGTGTGTGTGTGTGTGTGTGTGTGTGTGTGTGTGTGTGTGTGTGTGTGTGTGTGTGTGTGTGTGTGTGTGTGTGTGTGTGTGTGTGTGTGTGTGTGTGTGTGTGTGTGTGTGTGTGTGTGTGTGTGTGTTGTAGAAGTTAACAGAGCACAGGTGGTTAGAACCATGAAGGTGCGTACTTCCCTCAAGGGAGACGGCAGCTGGATCCGTAGAGTGACAGACCTAGATGAAGAAGAGGGACAACCACGGTAACCCATTCCAAACCAAAATGCACCCACTTGATGTTTTAGGAGACAATGGAGGCACATTTATCTTTGTCTAAGACATTAATGATTTATCTAAAGCTTTAATTGCAATTAACAATTGAGTCAGATTTTATATTTATGGCGCTAGTCTATTTGGAACTAACATTCCACAACCCCACTATTTTCTTCTCTCAAGTAAGCCAGAACTTCCAAAGAAACCCACTGGTCTCTTTTCAGCTGAATCCAGCCCTGTTACCTCTCTTGCTCCATGCAACCCCTACAGTCCTACAGTGACACCAGATGTTGACCCACTGACCCCTGAGGAAATCACCAAATGGTAAGATGGCAATTACCTTTGACTGTGCATGTGATGAATCAGTATTGGACAGTTATTAAAGTGTAATAACATGTCATAACTTAATTACCTCTTTCTTCTCTTCTGTAGGTCATTGACATCTAGCAGGGTCAGACCCCTGGCAAAGTCCTATGTCCTCTCAGCAGCTAAGAAATTTGAGTGGGTGTTTGTGTTTTAGTGTAGTGTTTAATTTTTATTTGTATGTATATTTACACAATATATACATTTTGTATTTGTAAAATATGAATAGCATATTGTTTATCTCTTCCCAGTATCATTGTGGAATAATGTAGTAACCCAAAAAGTGTTCAACAAATCAAACCAGATGGGATGGCGTAACGCTGCAGAATGCTGTGGTAGCAATGCTGGTTAAGTGTGCCTTGAATTCTTATAACTTCTTATGGGCAGGTGGGACGGTAGCATCCCACCTGGCCAACATCCGGTGAAATTGCAGAGGGCTAAATTCGAACTACAGAATTATAGTTATAAAATCACAAGTGTAATACATCAAAATAAAGCTTAACTTCTTGTTAATCCAGCCGCTGTGTCAGATTTCAAAAATACTTTATGGCGAAAGCACACCATGCGATTATCTGAGGACAGTGCCCAGCATACAAAAGCATGAAAAACATATTTCAACCAGGCAGGTGCGCCACAAAAGTCAGAAATAGCGATATAATAAATACCTTACCTTTGATCTTCTTCTGTTGGCACTCCAAAAGGTCCTTGATAATGTCCTTCTTTATATACATAAAAACTCAGTTTAGCTGGCGTGCTTCACTCAATAATCCACCCAGTTTCCCTCCATCAAAATGCATACAAAATTAATCCCAAACGCTACTAATAAACTTTTCCAAACAAGTCAAACAACATTTATAATCAAACCTTAGGTACCCTAATACGTAACAAAACTATACAATTTAAGACGGAGAATTTAAGACATTATTGTCTTTCCCGGAGAAAAATACCAAAGAACGCTCTCTCTTCCATGCGGCTGGAAACTGTACAGCCAAAATGGGAGCCACCTAGAAAATTCTGGCTAATTTTTTCAAAAACCAGCATGAAACTCTTTCTTTAGACTGTTGACATCTAGTGGAAGCCCTAGGAACTGCAATCTGGGAGGATTTCACCTTATAATAAAAGTGACAGCCATTGAAAATATTGGTAGGGTGATTTTGTGTTTGGTTTTGGGATGGTTTGTCCTCTGGGTTTTGCCTGCCATATCAGTTCTGTTATACTCACAGACATCATTTTAAGTTTTAGAAACATTAAGAGTGTTTTCTATCCAAATCTACCAATTATATGCATATCCTAGCCTCTGGGCCTGAGTAACAGGGAGTTTACTTTGGGCACGCTTTTCATCCGGATGTGAAAATACTGCCCCCTACCCAAGAGAGGTTAATAAATCACAGACAGTGTCACCAGCAAAGCACCATAACACCATAACACCTCCTCCATGCTTTCCAGTGGGAAATACACATGCAGAGATCATCCGTTCATCCACACCGCATCTCACAAAGACATGGTGGTTAGAACCAAAACTCTCAAATTTGGACTCCAGACCAAAGGACAAAATTCTACCGGTCTAATGTCCATTGCTCATGTTTCTTGATCTAAGCAAGTCTGTTCTTCTTATTGGTGTCCTTTAGTAGTGGTTTCTTTGCAGCAATTCGACCATGAAGGCCTGATTCACACAGTCTCCTCTGAAGAGTTGATGTTGAGATGTGAAGCATTTATTTGGGCTGCAGACAGGCTGGTAACTCTAATGAACTTATTCTCTGCAGCAGAAGTAACTATGGGTCTTCCATTCCTGTGGCGGTCCTCATGATAGCCAGTTGCATCATAGCGCTTGATGGGTTTTTTGCGACTGCACTTGAAGAAACTTTCAAAGTTCTTGAAATTTTCCGTATTGACTGACCTTCGTGTCTTAAAGTAATGATGGATTGTCATTTCTCTTCGCTTGTTTGAGCTGTTCTTGCCATAATATGGACTTGGTCTTTTACCAAATAGGGCTATCTTCTGTATACCCCCCTACCTTGTCACAACACAACTGATTGGCTCAAACGCATTAAGAAGGAAAGAAATTGCACAAATGACTTTTTAAGAAGGCACACCTGTTAATTGAAATGCATTCCAGGTGACTACCTCGTGAAGCTGGTTGAGAGAATGTGAAGTGTGTTCAAGGCTGTCAAGGCAACAGGTGGCTATTTGAAGAATCAAATATAAAATCTATTTTGATTTGTTTAACACTTTTTTTGATGTCTTCAATATTATTCTACAATGTAGAAAATAGTAAAAAATAAAGAAAAACCCTTGCATGAGTAGGTGTTCTAAAACTTTTGACCGGTAGTTTAGTTCCGACATGCAAGTTATCTTAGGCTATGTCTTTTCTCTTACCTTTTAGATCTCTGGATTCCCCAACGAGCCCCCCACCATTCAAAATCAGCCAGTCACATATAAGGTAATGTTTTCCTGGTAGAAAATATACTCTCTCGCTCTCTCTCTCTGAAATTGCATCCACTCCGACTGAGTATCCTTCCATCACCCTGGGACATAACATCAACTTATCTCTAGCACTTTACACTCGTACCCGTATAGAGGTTGAAAATTGTAGATTTGGACACTGATAAGTTCCTAAATTGGAAAGCAGTGGCTGTACAGTAACATACTATTCATGACATCGGAGCCCAGGGTCTCTCATCCCTCCCGCTAATTGGGCAACTTTTGCAAATGTTTTGTTGTCTGAGTGGGGAAAATTCTTTAATTTACGAGGACTCAATGTATTTTGAAAGATGAGACGTTGAGATAATAAATACTGCTTTGATATCATACAAGCAAGCCAAACACCCATGAGTCCAAATGTGCACTTCACATTTCCATATGATATATGATCACTATGTTTTGACGTATAGTTACAAGGTGACATGGCATTATACCCTGGTTTGTCCTTAACAGATTGAGCCTATGTTTATTTTATTGTGAAGAAAATGTTAAGCGGACCACACATCTAAATGCACACGAGTCATGACTCCATTCTATGCGCACCAAAATTATGATCTGCTTCTCTGAATTTCCTAGTGCAATTAAGATTGTATTTTATCATTTAGCTAGTCTCTGAATTTCCTAGTGAAATTAAGATGGGGTGTATTTTATCATTTAGCCACACCAGATAGTCATTTTGTTGTTTAGGGAAACATTATTCCATTTCTGTTATTCACATGTCCGTGGAACTTGTTCAGTTTTTGGCTCAGTTGCTGAATCTTATGTTCATAAAAATATTTGCACATGTTAAGTGCTGAAAATAAACACAGTTGACAGTGAGAGGATGTTTCTTTTTTTGCTGAGTTTAGTTGAAGAGTCATGAAAGTGCATTGAAATGACTTATGAACTGTGCACACTATGGAGAGGTGTGGCCACCAATTCGACCTCTCACTCAAACTCTTGTAATTGTTTTGTCTTATGTTGCACCTACCCTAAATTTCCCAATAATATTCTTATCATGTTACTGAATGTATCCAGAGTATTTTCAGATTTCGTTATCATCAAATGTGGCTAAAAAATACAGTAAATGTAAAATGCACATAAAATCAACAGTGCAATGTTTGGATTCAGTCTTGTGTCAGGTTAACTGTTGTGTCCTCACCTTTAGCCTAATAATCTTGCCATAATCTCCCTTTGAATTGCTACCATGGTTATTATTTTTTTCAATCTAGCACTATATAGGCCCTTTCCCAGGGGGATAAGGGGGTTGATGTATTCACTATGAAGTAGCCAAGCACATCCCCAGCTCCATTAAAATTAATGTTACCTTTGTTTTGTGCAAGAATAGATTTTGTGCACATTTAGAATATAATTGAGGAGAAATATAGATAGCAGGTGCTGTTGTTCACCCTGACAGAAGTAGTATAATGGGTGCTTGAATCAGTTACTGCCATAAAGCGTAATTAAGTGCTAATTCTGTGTGACTGATTTACAGTAGGCCTGAAGAGTTGTCAGAAGCTGTGGAGGAGTCGGACCCACCAACAGCAGAATCAAAAGACAAATCTCTTGGGAAACCTGTGGAACAACCTGCAGTGGAGGAATCTGTAGATGCACCTGCTGACCAACCAGAGGCAGCAGAGCCCTCTGAGACAACGACTGAGGATCCTGCATCTGTGGAAGAAGCTGATGGAGAACTCATCGCAAAACTCACTGCAGAACCCACCGTGGGACCCACAGTGGAACCAGCAAGTGAAATTCAATCAGAAGAGGCTGCTGTAGAATCAGTCTTAGAACCTGTAGTGAAACCTGTTGACAGTGTTTCTGAAGAACCTGCAGTTAGGCCAGCGGCTGTGGAGGCAATTGAACTTGTAGTTGAGCCTGTGGCTGCAGTTAAACCTGTAGTTGAGCCCGTGGCTGCAGTTAAACCTGTAGTTGAGCCTGTGGCTGCAGCTAAACCTGTAGTTGAGCCTGTGGCTGCAGGTAAACCTGTAGTTGAGCCCATGGCTGCAGTTAAACCTGTAGTTGAGCCTGTGGCTGCAGTTAAACCTGTAGTTGAGCCCGTGGCTGCAGTTAAACCTGTAGTTGAGCCTGTGGCTGCAGTTAAACCTGTAGTTGAGCCTGTGGCTACAGTTAAGCCTGTAGTTGAGCCTGTGGCTGCATTTAAACCTGTAGTTGAGCCTGTGGCTGCAGTTAAACCTGTAGTTGAGCCTGTGGCTGCAGTTAAACCTGTAGTTGAGCCTGTGGCTGCAGCTAAACCTGTAGTTGAGCCTGTGGCTGCAGTTAAACCTGTAGTTGAGCCTGTGGCTGCAGTTAAACCTGTAGTTGAGCCTGTGGCTGCAGTTAAACCTGTAGTTGAGCCTGTGGCTGCAGTTAACCCTGTAGTTGAGCCTGTGGCTGCAGTTAAACCTGTAGTTGAGACTGTGGCTGCAGTCAAACCTGTAGTTGAGCCCGTGGCTGCAGTTAAACCTCTAGTTGAGCCCGTGGCTGCAGTTAAACCTGTAGTTGAGCCTGTGGCTGCAGCTAAACCTGTAGTTGAGCCTGTTGCTGCAGTTAAACCTGTAGTTGAGCCCGTGGCTGCAGTTAAACCTGTAGTTGAGCCTGTGGCTGCAGTTAAACCTGTAGTTGAGCCCGTGGCTGCAGTTAAACCTGTAGTTGAGCCTGTGGCTGCAGTTAAACCTGTAGTTGAGCCCATGGCTGCAGTTAAACCTGTAGTTGAGCCCGTGGCTGCAGTTAAACCTGTAGTTGAGCCTGTGGCTGCAGTTAAACCTGTAGTTGAGCCTGTGGCTGCAGTTAAACCTGTAGTTGAGGAGTCAACATCTGAACCCATCATTGAAGCTGAAGCTGAAGCTGTGGCTGAAGCAGCTGTTGAAGTTGTTCAGGAATTATCAGCTTCTATTGAACTTGAGGAGGCATTAGACGTGGAGCTACCTGCTGCTGAAGTCGTGGCAGATGATATAATAGCACCTGCATCAGAACCTACACCATCCCCTTGTGGGGGTCAGGTTCCATCACTGTGAGTCTGCCCTCAAATGAAGTTGTCCTAATCTTTTCCTACTAGAGACAGTACAATTATTTGAAAGTAATTTGAGCAGATAAGTTAATCAGTACAGTAAACTAGCACACATTTCAAATGTACATTTACCCTTTAAGTTATTCGACACATGCATACATACATTCAATACATGCAGTAGTAATGCAGTAAGACACCCGCATGGTATGTACATTTTCTACATTTGGGCAGTGCAATTTCAGTGTCTATTTGTTTCTGTACTGTTTCAGCATTCAGCAACAGGAGGATGCTGAACCCCAGCATCAGATAGTCCATGACTTTCGTCACACCAAGTAAGTGTTGTCATTCTGTCTATGTTCAGACTATAGTAGGCCTAAAAGGAACACACCTTTACTATGTGTAAGGGGAAGACAGTTTAAAAAAAATATTACACCAATAATTACACCAGCATAATACTACACATTGCAGGATGCACATTTCTCCTCATAAAAGTACAGTGGTGTAAAGTACTTAAGTAAAAAATATTTTAAAGTACTACTTAAGTGTTTTTTGTGGTATCTGTACTTAACTTTTTATATTTTTGACTACTTTTACTTTTACCTCACTACATTCGTTAAGAAAATATTTTACTTTTTACTCCATACATTTTCCCTGACACCGAAAAGTACTCATTACATTTTCAATGCTTAGCAGGACATGATAATAGTCCAATTCAAGCACTTATCAACCAAACATCCCTGGTCATCCCTACTGCCTCTGATATGGCAGACTCACTAAACAAATGCTTCAATTGTAAAAAATGTCTGAGTATTGGAGTGTGCTCGTGGTTTTCTGTAAATAAAAAAACAAGACAATGGTGCCATCTGGTTGTTTAATATAAGGATTTTAAAATGATTTATACCTTTACTCAAGTAGAACTTTACCGGGTGACTTTTACGTGAGTCATTTTCTATTAAGGTATTTTTACTTTTACTCAAGTATGACAGTTGGGTACTTTTTCCACCACTGTAAAAGTAAACATATTTTTTGCCAATTATTAACAATCGAGTCTGTTTTAGCCATTCCAAAGGTTATAGTGTATTTTCTATACTTGAGAAAGAGATGTTTTGACCGTACTCAATATTGATGAACTTCCCCTCTCCCCTGCAGGGATGGCAAAGCTATTTGTTCATACTGTGACAAGTCAATTGATGGAAATGTCAAGATCACAATCAATTACCCACAAATCTACAGCCATCCAGACTGTTTTAAGGTACAGCACCCCAACCCTTGTCCAGACACCTCATTGTTCAAAAAAATCTGTCAGTGAACTGAACATTATGACACTTGTTTTTTGGTGATATGTTAGTCCTCTTTCTCTCTCTCCATACTGAGGGGAATATTTCCTTTTTTCAGTGCGGATTGTGCAGTAAGGCCTTGGGGGACATGACGACCTCCATGTTCGTGCATGGGAGAGTGATCCACTGTGATGGCTGCTTTATTAAAACCATGTAGGCCCCAGGGCTTCTCATCACCTTGACACAGAGGGCACAACAGTGTCATCCCTGGAACATCCCTGTCACCAACACAACCATTTTGACAGATTACTTGCTAACACTGTTCATTTTTTGTTGTTGTATGATGTTATAATTCCAGAGTTATCATCAATTTTCCTTCCCTGACACTGAATGCCATTCTTTTGTGAATGTAAGACTTTTTTTCTGTAAACAAATAATATGTTTTTCCCCATTTAGTGTGTTTTCACCATGTGGAGGACATGTATATCTTTAATGAGAAAAAAATATATAAATGATTTTATGACCGTTTCCATAATTTGTCAATAATTAACATCTAATAACATATGTCTTGTTTGTTGTTGTGCATTATATTACCCATGTGGACAACCTCACTGGAAGTTTTGTTTTACCATTTGACATTTGCATGACAATGAAATGAAATGAAATGAAGCAAAATATTTTAATACCTTGGGTTCAAAGGCTTTGATACATTTTAATGGCTAATCAATTCAACACAGCATTATATACACACCCAATTCAGTAAATAGCATAGCAGGCCACTCACCAGCCAGAAATCCCTGAAAATCAAACACTACAGTTTAAAAGCAGAGAGCATTAATACATATGGAGAATGAAAACGGAGTATCTTATATATATACCTTTATACCTTTAGCACATCCATAGAATTGGGTTTCCTTGCACCCCACACACAGTAATCAGTCAAAAGGACAAACAATAGGTACTACATCAAGAGTGAATGCAAAAAAGCTGCCGTAAGTGCTTTGACACACTTAGAAAAGAGCGACTCCCACATTACACTCCCACATTTCACTTGAGTGTTGTAGAGAACTTTGGCACATTCTGCTGTTTTCTCTAGTGACAGTAATGGACAGCTCATTTACTAACACAATCTAAAGCAACAGGAGCTAGATCATGTTCACAATCTATATACATATCAGTAAGCAAGGCGACTGGGGTCGGTTTCTTAGTTCTGATTAGCATGGGGAGCAGCCATCTCTCCAAGTCACTCAGATTTAGAGAGCAAAATAGAGCCCACAATCTGACAATAGCGTCAGTGACACTTTTTAAAAGCTTTTTTTTAAATGTGTGAATCAAAATCAGAGACGATACATCCAATGTGAAAATTAGCAACAGACAGGGGGAGGGGCTTAAAGTTCTAACGACCCAACGTGGTCTCAGGGCAATCTGTATTATTCTCAGCGTAAATCTTTGACACTCCATTTAGCATGATATATTACGTTACATTGGGTTATGTTATGAATGGAATAGCGGTCGTACAATATCATACAGTCATGGATTGAGCCCACCCCTCTTCTTTGACCAACCTCCCTACTTTAGTTTCTGTCTAAAGTAACTAGACCATTAGTAGGTATCATACGTCTTGGAGGTGCTCAGAAATACATAAAGTATGGCTCTGAGGCTAGGCTGAGGTGATAAACCAGATGGTCAGATGAACCATGTGTCAGTAATTGGAGCCCTCCAGGGAAGCAGCCAGCAGTAGGTAGGGGATCCAGGTTGCAGGTGTGTCTCACAGGGGATAGATGGAGTTCAGTGGTGTGATGTGTAACTGCGCCCGTCAGGCCCAGTCTATGGGGTGATGGAGACGTGAAAGGGCACAGATTTTAACAGCGCAGCCCTTTCCTGCCCAGGAACCGCAGGACTGCATAGTTATATGTGGTGGCTACCACATACATAAACTAGAGATAAAGATGAAGAGTGGGACAAAAGAGAAACTATTAAAAAATGAAATAAATCCTAAATATGTTTTTGCAAAAGTGCAGCTTCATTTAGATGACACAATTATTCAGTAGCCTCACAAGCTGATCTCTCTTCGTGCACACGTTGATCACTTCCATATGCCCCTACAGTTACACCTATATAACACTAAGTCTGCTCTCTATTGGTGAGCTTTTCTCTTATGACCTGGCTGGTCTTGTCATCTTAATCATTGTTGAAAATCAATAAAGACTTAGCTACTGTACTGATGGACAGTATGATACATTTGTCTATTTCTCTGTTATTATTCTTCTCTGCCAAAGAGCCTTAAATTAACCCCATACCTCTTTGGTGGTATGCCTTAAACTAAGCCAAATGGAGCTGCAAAACTGAAGTCGGTAATACTTTATAATAACTATCCTTTATAAGCCATTTATAAATGAACTAAATATTACCAAATGATGTACAAATCTTTGTAAATTATTAGTACATTATTAGTAACTGCATTAGTTAAACATACATTTTGTAATTTTTATATATATAGTTACTAGTAATGTACTGATATTTAACTATTAATAATCTGCAAATAGTTTATTTATTTACTAATTTATAAATGGTTTATAAAGGATAGCTATTATAAACTGTTACCATCAAATCATACTCTGAACTTAAACCAAGAGGTTGACAGGCCCCATAGACTCATCAGTCTCTGGGTGGACGTTCTTACTCACCAGAGCCAAGAGAGCGATCCCTGCACCAGCAAAGGCAGCGATATATAGGTCATAGGTGATGAAGAACTGCAGAGACAAAACATGCAAATATGATTAAATGCATTTTAGTACACATTATAAAAAGGGGCCTCATAGAGTGCATGTACTGTACATTGAATTGCTATGCAGAATGATCATTTAGCTATGTGTTAAAGGTTACATAATCCAGGAACATTCATTCTTTCAAAGTAGTTATATTGTCAGACAGAGCTACCACCAACTCACCTCTTTTGTTTTGCAAATGGATGCCAAGGTCATTCCACAAGCCTTCCCTGGCATTGCATTCCAGGGCAGCAGTCCTAAAGCGAAGCTTGTCTCATTAATGTGAAATGAAGTACAGTACATTTCAAATGTAAAAAATGTATTAAAAAGACAATAACATAAGGTGGGCCGGCTGGGTCCATCATAAGCTAAACGTACCATACTGCCGGGCATCCATGCAGATCCAGCCATGCTGGTTGATGCTGGGTGTCGTCTCAGCTAGGATGTTGATGGTGTGGCAGGTCTGTGCCATGTTGAAGAAGAAGAAGACGGGTATGGCTGTAAAGGCAAACACCGCCAGCCAGATCACTGCCAGGACGTATGTCACAATGATGAACTGTGTAGCAGGAAGCAGAGTAGGAGGTCACAGGAAGTTATTGGTCAAATTCCAGAGAATCAGGATGTGACACAACATGTCCCATGAGGCCTTATTACTGCAGTAATACCCCACCACAGAGGGTAAATACTCTAACATGAGCCTAATATCCCCAGAGCATAATATATGAGGGATTCATGGATAGTTAACTGATGATTAATGAACTACTCTATGAATTGTTTATGGATTGTTTTTAAACCTCTATAGCAGTGGGTGAGTTACAAGCTAGAGTACAGTAGGCTATAGTGTCAATATTATTTTAGCAACCTAACAGCGAGGTGACGTCATTCCCTCCTCCCCCCTGCCCCCTCACCTCTCTCTCTCCCACTCCCCTACTCACCGTCAGACTAAGGCAGCGGCCACATCTGGTGCTCCGGAACTCTCCGAAGGTCTGCTTGACGGCACTGGTGGTGTAGAATCCCTCAGCCAGCAGCAGGATGCAGTAAAGGAAGAAGAAAGAGGCCAGGCCATAGATCACGTACTGGAAGTACTTGATACTGGGAGACAAGGACAGGTCATAATAAGGAGAGGTCAGATATAAACATTTGCTGTTGAGAGGTGGCTGCTCTCAACCTACCTAAAGGAAGGGGTACTACTACTAACTTCTACTACTACTACTACTACTGTAAGAGTCTTTACATTTATGTTGCTTGATTTCCACAACCTATCTATAAATACAAACACTTACTCGGAAGAAAATTCTACTCATCAATTAAAAGGACCACTCAACTCACAACGAGGCCAGGACAACATAGTCTTGTATGTTACGAGCGAAGTAAGTCTCGGCGAGAACCTCTGTGTTGGCCAGTGCCTCGTGCCCACAGCCACAGAACAGTGCCATGCCGGTGAAGCAGAGCAGAGTGGCCACCAGGGAGGGGTAGGGCACTGCCCCCAGGCAGCGGATACAGCAATCATAACAACCTGGTGAGGGGGCATAATACATCAACACACAGGCGGCACACACCGCACACACCAACACACAGCACATCTACGCCACAGTCCAGACACCTGTCAGTCACCCTACTTGGGGAGCTGTTGAATAGAAAGACCCCACTGTTTCTGCTGAAAATCCATCAACATCCACCAACAACTTCCATCAACAGGCATGAAAGCAACAGAAACATTTTAGCGAAACACAACAGCGAAACCAAGTGCAGCAGAGCAGCGTATCCAACCAAGTAACGTTAAAGCGCCCATACAAAACCAGCCACCAATGACTTCACAGCACTCTCATACACTTCCTCCAATGTAAGCTGTGCTGGGGAAGCAGATAGGAAACATCCAGACTGTTAATGGCTGTATTGGTATAGGAATCAGAGAGAGAGATGCACCTAGGGCTTTGCAAAGCCAAGGCTGTCTGACCGGAAACATTTGCTGCTTTCGATCTTGTGCTCCTCAACAACAAGCAAAGAGTTTATGAACCAGTGATGCTAAAGGCTCTTCTGCAGGATATTGCAACTAAAGAACAGCTCTCTGCTCTGGTTTCATCCGTGTGTAAAAGCTCCTCAGCTCCTGCCAACAGCTTACAGTTCAGCCCCTCTTCTCTCCAGAGTCCAACCCTCTTTCACCACCACCCGCCACCACAGGCGTCACCAAGAGAGGAGAGAGAGAAGAGGGCACTGAGGGATGGGCTCCAGGGGCTTAGAGAGAGAGCCTGTCTTTGTGGCGGGATACACAGTGCCCTTTGTCTTAGTTAGGAGTGGAGGAGAACAAAGGCCAGTGATGTCAAACAAACAAAGACCACACTAGCACCACCTCACACACACAAAACAAGCACGCACGCACACACACACACACACACACACACACACACACACACACACACACACACACACACACACACACACACACACACACACACACACACACACACACACACACACACACACACACACACACACACACACACACACACACACACACACACACCAACAATCTAATAAACAAGCCATCGGGTGCCTGGGCAGGTGGGGCGGAGGTCAGGGGAGTATCTCCACCACCAGGATTCTCACAGTACCGATGGCAACGTCAGTGCTACTCATCCAGTCCAGCCCACAGCTACAGCTGGCTGGGACTGGTACTATGGCAGCGAATAAGTGTCTATGTCAGCAGGGGGTTGGGACTGCGGTTCAAGTGTTCAAGGGTGGGAGGAAGCACAATGAATGGGTGGGGGGAAACTGAAATATCTTCACAACAACAACCAAGTGGCTCATCAAAGTTGTATGATCTACAAACCCCATTCGGGAATGGCAAACACTGTCATGATCATACATAATAGATGACTGAGCAACTGTTGCACACTGACTAAATGTTCCTGTAATATTATGGTTTCTGTGATTTTAGTTGGTAGGAAGGAACACAGTATGTTAATGAAATATACTGCCATTTAAATAAAAACAGCAACAGCTGGAAAGTTAAAGTTGTTTGAGTCCCTGGAAATACATCAGCTGCAGACGCCCCCTCTTCAGCTGTGCTTTGAAACGCCACGATAACCTATTAATAAAACCACAGCACAGATACCACTGAAGGATCATACCAAACTAAGTCCTTAAATCATGCTAAATCTGAATCAACTGTAGTGCAGAGTAACTATTTTGTTTGAAGAAATAGTAGTGAAGGAGGAATAGTTGGTCGACTTAAACTGACTCCAGAGTCAGATCTACCACGTGAATCAAAGGACATGCAAATTTGCTAATTATGCCATGGACAAGACTGGAAGTGTGAGAGCCTTTGACGTGATCGACCTTGCATGACCTCTCCCTGACAGCAGCCTGCGCTGGTCCTCTGTCTCTCTGAACCCCAATGAGTTCAATCCATCTTTTAGAAAATATTTCACAGATATTAGCTGTGTGAGAGCTGGTTCGATTTGAATTGTAATCTCATTGATTAGATGATGATCCTGAATGCATTTGAAGTTTAATCTCATTGATTAGATGATGATCCTGAATGTATTTGAAGTTTAATCTCATTGATTAGATGAGGATCCTGAATGTATTTCAATCTCATGTTTTGTTTTCAAGGAATTGCAATCAATGTTTTGAGTAATGAGTATCACTAAGCTTAGCTTATCTCAAATATTCCAAATTGACTATTTAGTCTACAATATTACCTACGTGCAACCTGGAATAATATTTGAGCAATCCTGCCTATGTTTCTAATGTTGCAATATTACCAATGTTGTGTTATGAATAACCCATGAGGTACCCACAAGTGGACATTATAATCTTATCAGACAATCATACAATCAACTTGCAATAAAACCCGCAATTATCACAATATTAATCAAGCCTTCATATTGTTCTCAAGTGAAGCAACAATTATATTTTCTAAAAAATATATATATATATATTTCAAAAGTAGATTAATTATATTCCACAGACTTTTACTATTAAGATAGTCATAGAAAATATTAAAAACTCATTAGATAACCACTTACCCATGTTCAGAAAGAGGTATGGGGTTATTGAGGTTTAGCTTGGCGGCTTTGTGACTGTGATTTGAGAAGTTATTCCCCACCACTCCTATATGAATCTGACTCACGCTTTTGTCTGACCAACAATAGACAGACCCTCAGCTCCCAGATACCAGCAGTTCTTAAAGACACAAAGTCCCTTTTCAGCCACTGTCCATCACTAATGCAGCCCTGGGTTCAACATTAAGGACAGTGCAGGGGTCAAAGACCCGTAGACCCTTGCTTTTCAGCCACTGTCCATCACTAATGCAGCCCTGGGTTCAACATTAAGGACAGTGCAGGGGTCAAAGACCCGTAGACCCTTGCTTTTCAGTCACTCTCATGCATAACAAATTCACACAAACACATAGCCTTTTCTGTGTAGTACACTTGCAGCAGACTTCATCGTAAACATTGCTGTGGCATGTCTCCCTATAAATTGGCTTTGGATTTTAGGAGTAAGTTATTACATATTTTAAATGTTAGCAATCAGATACAACTAAATGAGCAGCACTTCATATCCTTTCACATTTCAAAAGATATGCCATATTTTTCCAAATTTCTCCTAGACTGAGTATGACATCCTGTATTCACCAATCCAGAGCAGAAACCTTATAACAATTTCCCTAAATACAATCCTATTCCTATGCATACAGATCTACTATCTTAATTTGAGCACTGTTTTTACTGAGAATTTTCCTGTGCAGGAAGAAATTCAAATTATAGTGTATTTGAGGTTTTAAAAGGCTTCTAAAGTTTGTAATTTCCACTGAAATGTCAAACTTGATTTGCCCTAACAAAAAATGTATCAACCCCTACAAAAAAAGTCCATTAATTATAATCCACATAATAATTCAGATTTCCTGTTGCTGCATAATTACTTTCCTGCTGTGAGAAACAGGGTGAAATTAAGATAGCAGATCTGTAGGCCTTTTTACTGTAGGTGTGATCATCATGTGTGATCATGTGTGGGCTGCTGCATGGACAGTTTATTCTCTCTTAGTAGCCAGGCTATTCATGGTCTGCATAGTATGTGTGCTGCCTATCTGAGGTACGTAAAGGACACCACATGGTCAATGAAAGCAAGCTCTGGCTGGTGGGTGTGTTCGGCTCTTCAGAGAAGCATCTTCAGGAAACACAGAGAGATATGAAGAATGTGCAGACAAAAGTATAAAACAAAAGGCAGACCATGGAAATGCCACTGGACTGACATTGATTAAGTAGACTAACAAGGGGACATTGAGGGCTGGATCCAGCTGCTGCCCCCCCCCCCCTCATCCCTGACCCAGTTGATGTCAAAGCCCACTCCTTACAATGGTCCCAGTGTGCAGCTGGAGCAAACACCACACTGTCTTTTTGGAGTGTGCCTGTAACCTCTTATCCTCTTTGCCTTTCCCCAGTCTTAGCCCTTGACCAAAATATCAACATACAGTTACAAATGTACCATAGATTATGATACTATGCCAAAGCTGTGTCTATGTAATCTCAACTGGTCCCAGTCATATTTGCCCTGATGCCTCAAAATCCAAGCTGAAATTGTGCTGTTTGTTTTCCGTTGAAAAATAATCTTGATATGTGATACAATTGAATTAGATTGGCCATCTGACTCATAGTAAAGCTGATACATTTTTTTTTAAAGTTGATGGATTTTGACAAGAAGACAACTCAGTTCCAAAAAATCTTTAATCAGCCCATTGATATTGAACAGTAGTATTAGTCAATTGTGTTCTATGATCGTATCAAAGAAAGCAAGATGACAATAATTCTCAGAGCGATGTGCATTCTCCCAGAATAATACTGTGAAGTGTTCACATTGAATTCAAAAGACACTTTCATAGTACTGCTTCAAAACGTGTTATGCTGCAAAATCTGGGTTTTGTGTAAATGGGATGAAGCCTATGGGTGAATCTCAGCTTGCTCAATCTGCAATATTTTAAGCAAAACTCTTTAAAATCTGATTGATTCAGGTAGTTTATACATACAATTGTGATATACTTAATTATCTTACTGAATACCTTTATATTCATATAAACAAATAACAATAAAAAAACTGCTGGTCTAAGTTTATTCTGTACAAACAAGCCAAGCCAATGGAATCATATCAGTTGGTTAGGGTAGGTGCCATCTTAAGCTATTCTCTGTTTATAACAAAGCAGAAGTCGCATTCGCAGAACGGGTTTAGCAAAAGAAGACACAGTCAACTGAAAAATAACAAAGGTACTTAAACAGACGACCATAGATCGGAGTACAATACTAATATGATGAAAGCCAGTACTTCAAACAAATGTCAAACAAATGTCTTACCAATTTACACTTGTACATTGCACTTTGTGTGTGCGCAGACATGCTCACAAACATACGCGCACGCAAACAGACACAAACACACGCACACACACACACACACACACACAGTCACACACACGCACACACACACGAACGCACACACGTTGTGCATATTCAAATAAAAATATTGTTTGGATAAATGTGATACTTTTACTACAAATTGTAATCAATGTTGTAGTAAAGGTTCAATTCATCACAGTCACCGTAACAGTATTTCTCTAAGCAGAGAATGTTACAGTAACAAGCCATTCTTTAGTCAGGAAGTAAAAAATACCCTTTTAAGTTGTGAGTAACATGAGGAATATGTATAAAATAGCTTCATAACACAGATTTTCTGCTTTTTACAAATGTCCTTCAGTCAGGGATGAGTCCAGATGTTAATTGTTCCACAAAGAATTGTTGAAAATCAAAACAGATATCATAGTAAGAAAAAAGCTTCCCGTACAAATCCAACTGTACAAACACTATACTGAGGTTGTACAAGAAAGAACCAAATAAATGTTACCCTCAAAAGACAAGAATGGGAAATAAAAAGCTTTTTTTCCCCACGTTTTAACCAGCTCACAAAGGCTTTTGAAAATGATTATAAGAAAATGACACTGCTTATAGACCTCCTTCTGTGAGGAAGAGGAGGCAGTAGTATTATATTGGCGGCGATTCTGCACCCTTTGAGCAGAAAAAGCTTTGTATGGCTCTTGCAGTATGAACATAAATTCAAACTTATCTTACCCACGCATCCCATACCAACTACTGTTTTGTATTCATTCCTAAACTACTGTACAGCACAGCACACACATCAACTCACCTCTACAATCTCTGTCCCCTGTGGTCTGTATGTCATCTGTCCCAGGCTGGGTCTATACCCGGGTGGTGGAGTGGGAGTGAGGCAGGCCTGTGGAGTTGTACCCGGCTGGGAAGGTACTGTAGGGGTGCATATTGGGAAGGCCCATCAAGGAGTTGGGGATCATGGTGATATTGTTCGGTGTCATCAGGGGGATGTCGTCTGGTGAGCGGCGCAGGGTCATGGTGTAGTCCATGTTGGTGGAGAGGTGCAGGGGGTCGTGAAGGTCATGAAGGTCATGGAGGTCGTGGAGATCATGGAGGTCATGCAGGTCATGCAGGGTGTCACACTGGTTCATCTGGCTGCTCTGGGTCATCTGATGGGACAGGCTCTCGTCGATGGTGGTGGTGGTGTGGCTCACTTCGTTGCCGTTGCTCTGTCGCTGGGGGCTGGCTTGATGGGGGCTGCCGTGGCCATCCTGCCGGCTGCGCTTGTCCTTACGGTAATAGAGCGCGGCAAAGGCCAGCACATTGAGGAACAGCAGTGAAGCGCCCACAGCGATGGTGACACTCAGCTCAGTGGAGTAATCTCTCGGGTTAGCCACAATCAGAGGACCCGTTTCTTCCTCATCCCCGTTACTGCTGTGGGCCGTGGAGACAGGCGGACGCTTGGTGGTGCCAGTCCTCTTACCGTTGGAGTTGGTGGTGTCCTGGGGAGGGACCTTGGTGGTGGTGGAGGTGTATTGGAACATGTCATGGAGGTTATACAGGTGGGGCACCAGGTGCTTCCAGAAAGCTACCTTGGTGGCACGGTAGTGGTCGCGGATGCGAGGCTTCAGGCCGATGTGAAGGTACAGCTGGTCATGGGGGTTGTACTTGGACCAGGCCACCTCCTCAAAGCGGTTGGCCTTGGTGTGGATGAACTTGGTGTCCTGAGGAACTGGCTTGTTGGGATCCCTGCAAACAAACAGTGAAGACAGGGATCAGAGATTGACTACCCACATAGAAGACATTAAACTTTCATTTGTTTCATTATGGGGGATGTCAACAGGCAAGTTGTGAGCTGTGAGACTGGTTGATGTAATGTCACAGAAATGTCTTTCTGGGTAAGTCTCTAAGAGCGTCCCACACCTGGATTGTGCAACATTTGTCCATTATTCTTAAAACAATTATTCAAGCTCTGTCAAATAGGTTGTTGATCATTGCTAGACAACCATTTTCAGGTCTTGCCATAGATTTTCATGTAGATTTAAGTTAAAACTGTAACTCGCCCACTCAGGAACATTCACTATCTTCTTGGTAAGCAACTCCAATGTAGATTAGGCCTTGTGTTTTAGGTTATTGTCCTGCTGAAAAGTGAATTAATCTCCCAGTGTATGTTGGAAAGCAGACTGAACCAGCTTTTCCTCTAGGATTTTGCCTGTGCTTAGCTCCATTCCGTTTATTTTTTATCCTGAAAAACTCCCAAGTCCTTAACGATTACAAGCATACCCATAACATGATGCAGCCACCACTACGCTGGAAAATAAGTAATGTGTTGTATTGGATTTGCCTCAAGCATTACATTTTGTAGTATTACTTAAGTGCCTTGTTGGAATATTTGTATTATGTACTGGCTTCCTTTTTTTCACTCTGTCAATTAGGTTGGTATTGTTGAGTAACTACGATGTTGTTTATCCATCCTCAGTTTTCTCCTATCACAGCCATTAAATTCTGAAACTGTTTTAAAGTCACCATTGGCCTCATGGTGAAATCCCCGAGTGGTTTCCTTCCTCTCCGGCAACTGAGTTAGGAAGGATGCCTGTGTCTTTGTAGTGACCGGGTGTATTGATACACCATCCAAAGTGTAATGAATAATTTCACCATGCTCAGAGGGATATCTTCTTTTGATTTTATCTACCAATAGGTGCCCTTCTTTGTGAGGCATTGGAAAACCGCCCTGGTCTTTGTGGTTGAATTTGTGTTTGAAATTCACTGCTTGACTGAGGGACCTTACAGATAATTGTACTGGATGTGTGGAGTACAGAGATGAGGTAGTCATTCAAAAATCATATTAAACACTATTATTGCACAAAGAGTGAGTCCATGCAACTTGTCAAGCAAATGTTTACTCTTGTACCTATTTAGGCTTGACATAACCAAGGGATTGAATACTTATTGACTCGATATTTCAACTTTTCATTTGTAAAAACTAAAAATAATCCTAATTCCACTTTGACATCACAAGCTGTGTGTAGTCCACTGACAAAAAAATCTAAATGTAATAATTTTTTATTTCAGGCTGTAACACAAAATGTGGAATAAGTCAAGGGGTGTGAATACTTTCTGAAGGCACTGTACATGTGAAGTGCATCTATACTGTATGTCTATAAATATTGGTTCTTCTGCACAGGCTTCAATGCGCATCTAAATATGATTAGGAAAACTTTTGGGGAAAATACATGGACATAAATGGGAAATATTCTGAAAGAAGTGAAAGAATGACCACATTATTTTTACTATACAATCAAGGCTGACCAGATCTTAGTGTATTGTACTCACCCACTCTTAGCGAAGTTAGTCCAGTAGGTCATGACCACAGCGCTGAGCATGATGTCATTCCTGGAGAAATTGCACGGGAACAGGTCAGTGGCTCCCACCATGGGGATGCCAAACACATAGGGCACCTCGTCCCCGTGGGCCGAGTCCGACCACACAGGCTTCATCAGGCTCTGGCAGTGGTGGTAGAAGGCGTAGAAGTATGTGGGCGAGCCGTAGCGGGCGTGCAGGTCAGCCGTCACCACTGAGGGCTCCACCCACTGGTGGTCAGTGAACAGGGCAACTAATGTCTTCCTCCTGGTCTCCGGGTTGTCCCTGTCGGCCCAGTCCGTGTACATGAACTTGATGGTCTCCCTCAGAGTGTCCTTCCCTTCCGGGTAGCCATACAGGCTGTCCACGAAGTCCGACACAGCAAAATCAAAGTCGCTGCCAGATACGCCGTCCTCCAGGTCCACAACAGTCTCCACAAAGCGCAGCCCTTCCCCCTGGTTGACGCCCAGCATGATGTCATAGTTGAGGAACTCGCCCTGCTCCATCAGGATCTCAGGATCATCAGGGATGACATCACCATCAATGACGGGGCCAAAGGCTACGTGGTAGCGGGCTGGCTGGATGTCCTGCTCCACCAGCTCTCTGGCACTCTTCTTCTGCAGGCAGGACACCATGTCGAGGGTGTCCAGCACGTTGCAGCCCACCCTCTCGGCCAGCATGCGGGTGTACTTGACAGGCTGATAGTTGACGGCCCAGCTGGACAGGGCTGAGCCACTCTGGATGATGGCTCTGTGGAACAGGCCTGAGGAGATCACAGCACAGTCAGGCACAAACATAGATCAGAGGAGGGCTGTTTGGTCAACAACCATCTGAGATAGTACATGTTTAGGCCTACCCTGCAGTATAACATATTGGTAGCTTCATAGGATCTCTATCTAGGTTCCTATGATGAGAGGTCAGTTTTGACCAGACTTTTGATGATAATTTGTGCTCACCGCACAATTTCATCTGAGATGGTGATAGACAAACCTCATCAACATTGCTTTTTCAATCTGTGTATCTGCAGTCTCAGTTAACTTTCATTTTCCTTTAACGAAAGATAAATCACTAAATAATATCGAGGGAAAGGATGGAACTCTAAAAATGATATGAATTCTAATTGAGAGTGTATATTTCACAATTAAAAATAAAGCTTAGTAAGTGGTGCATATGCAAGGTCTCACAACATTGGCCACATTAAAAAAGGAATTTGAATTAATTAAACTCTCACTCAACACAAAGGCATCATATTTGTGGCACTCATCTTGAAGAGTACTGATTTTGGGAATGAGTCACGATAGAAAACGTCAATTTACACAAAAAAATGACATTTTCGTGAATACACACAGTAACCTTGTTGAAAACATCACTGTTAAATGAACCTTTAAGATACACTATTAATTCAACCTAACTCTGTGCAAGAATTGGTCCAGTGAACTTGATGTGGAATATCTCTCTTTGCTCTCTCTCTCTCTCTCTCTCTCTCTCTCTCTCTCTCTCTCTCTCTCTCTCTCTCTCTCTCTCTCTCTCTCTCTCTCTCTCTCTCTCTCTCTCTCTCTCTCTCTCTCTCTCTCTCTCTCTCTCTCTCTCTCTCTCTCTCTCTCTCTCTCTCTCTCTCTCTCTCTCTCTCTCTCTCTGCTGACACTCACAGCATGTCCATCAGAAGCAAGTGTAATGGAGGTCCGTGGACAGCCAGGCAAACCAAATAATAAACATTGACAGAAACCATGCTCCAAAATCAATACCACATCAGGGGGTGTGTGAGCAGGTGTGTATGCGATAACAGGCAGCCCTCATGCAGGGAACTACACACACCACAGTAGCACACACAAAGTCAGTCATCGCATTGTGCCTCAATAGCTGCATCCTCAGGGAACTCTCTAACCAAAGACTACTTGGCTATGTGGCAGGGCCACCATTTTATTTGACAAACGTGTACAGTAATTTGATTGTGCATCAGAAGTTTCTCTCTATTTATTAATTAGCCCATGTCAAAACATCTTTCAGATTGGTAAATTAGTCTAGTCAACTACCTAAACTTGTATGAATCATGCTCGAATTACCGACCGTGCATGCAGGGAACGTGCCCAGTGGCCCTGACTTCCAGGGGGATATTGTTAGGCACTCACTCAGAAATCATATTAACAAGTCATGGCAAAATGGGTATAATTCAGACCTGGGATACCTGTAGTTTAAACTGTTTGTGGAAAGTAACTCTTCCCACAAATATAGTTTGTGGAAATATATATATATATTTTTCTAAACTTGCATATTTTCAAATACCTCAAATATTAGGTTTTTATGAGAGACATTCAAAATACTTTCAAATATAATCTGTTCCATTTCGTTCTGTTTTTTTCTGTGAGCTCGATATGCAGTTTATGTATAGATAAATCAGATCAAGCCTGAACTGTGCAACATAGTAGGGAGTTGAAGTTTCCAACAGGCCAATATTCTACACAGTTTAGCGCAGAAAACGTGGTAATTAACTACAATGACCATAATCTATTGCATGCCCGGTCTGTGCGGAGCAAGACATGGAGACTGAGAGAAGAGAGAAGGCCAATCGAGAGGGATAGAAAGCAGTTGCTTCGCAAGCCTGAAAATGGTTACACTAGTGACCATATCCCCCGTGCATCCCGCAAAGGCGGAGGTGTTGCTAACATTTACGATAGAAAATTTAAATTTACAAAAAAAATGAAATTTTCGTCTTTTGAGCTTCTAGTCATGAAATCTATGCAGCCTACTCAATCACTTTTTATAGCTACTGTTTACAGGCCTCCTGGGCCATATACAGCGTTCCTCATTGAGTTCCCTGAATTCCTATAGGACCTTGTAGTCATAGCAGATAATGTTAAAATTTTTGGTGACTTTAATATTCACATGGAAAAGTCCACAGACCCAATCCAAAAGGCTTTCGGAGCCATCATCGACTCAGTGGGTTTTGTCCAACATGTCTCTGGACCTACTCACTGTCACAGTCATACTCTGGACCTAGTTTTGTCCCATGGAATAAATAATGTTTTTCCTCATAATCATGGACTATCGGACCATCATTTTATTACGTTTGCAATTGCAACAAATAATCTGCTCAGACCCCAACCAAGGAGCATCAAAAGTCGTGCTATTAATTCATAGACAACACAAAGATTCCTTGATGCCGTTCCAGACTACAAAAATCAGTTAACCACCTAAATGAGGAACTCAATTTAACCTTGCACAATATCCTAGATACAGTTGCACCCCTAAAAACTAAAAACATTTGTCATAAGAAACCAGCTCCCTGGTATACAGAAAATACCCAAGCTCTGAAGCAAGCTTCCAGAAAATTGGAACGAAAATGGCGCCACACCAAACTGGAAGTCTTCCGACTAGATTGGAAAGACAGTACCATGCAGTATCGAAGAGCCCTCGGTGATAGTGGTTCTTAATTAATGCTTGAAAAATATATGATATAAAGACTTGGGTAGTCTGTCTGTATACCACAGTATCACGCTGGCTCACACAATCTCAGTGAGAGGGGCCTAAGCTGGCTCTGGTGCCGTTAGAGCTGTGGCCTGATGTAATAAAAGGCTGATTGATTAGAGGAGAAGAGGTGGTGTGTGTGTGTGTGTGTGTGTGTGTGTGTGTGTGTGTGTGTGTGTGTGTGTGTGTGTGTGTGTGTGTGTGTGTGTGTGTGTGTGTGTGTGTGTGTGTGTGTGTGTGTGTGTGTGTGTGTGTGTGTGTGTGTGTGTGTGTGTGTGTGTGTGTGTGTGTGTGTGTGTGTGGTTGTGGGAGATGTAAAGGCACAGATGCCACTATCTTTGTTTCAGATTGAGTGACATTCCTCAATTCATTCACAACCCTCCTTCCATTTACTCTCGTGAGGGTAAGAAAGAAATACGAGCAAATCTTTCTGAAACGCTGGGGATAAATTAGTGAGTGTAAAACAGAGTGAGGTTTAAATATTATTATATTGATTAATAGATGCTGCACAGTATGTGCTGTGTACACATGTCTTGATGAATAAAATGTAAATATATAAAGTTAAAATGATAGTTAGACTCCATCCATACAATACCTTGAATTTATAGGTGGATCTGTTAAAGGGGTTCACTCTTTAAGAGGCAAAGCTTTTAGTCTGATTATATTTAGGAGAGGAGAACAATAGCCATCACTTAACTGTACCACTACCCTACCACCCTAGCCACATATCCAAACAATCCACTTCCTCTGAAGGACTCGATTGGATCCATTTGGAGTTTGGGGTTTGGTTCACAAATAGAGTACATTTTGCATCTCTTTGATATTTTAAGTAGAAATTGTTTATCAATAGTGAATTTCAAAAGCCTGTTAAATTAAATGATGTGCATTTTGAAGTGCATTTTGACATGAAGATTTTAACCCGCTTAACCCCAAATGTATTGAAGGTTTCACTATCACTGTAAAGCTCTAGTTATGTTTTTGCTTTGACAAAGACCTTTCTGAAGATTTGTATTTATTTAATGTGATTAGTGATTCATTTACGTCTGTCCCTCATTTTAACGTCAACCCAGTTATGTGAACTGAACTCGTTTGAGTTCAGATCCGGATCCAGCGCTCTTTGTCTTGCGCCCCCAAGGGAGTATGATGGAGCGGTGGCTGGGTGCAAGGAATTCTTGCTCCAGCTCAATCTATACTTGGCTACCATTCACCCGACTCCCTCTGGTGAGGAGAGTGTGAGTGTCCGCGTCTCCTGCTTGTCGGGCAGAGCCCTGGAGTGGGCCAACGCGGTTTGGAACAGCCCAGACTCCGCAAGGGACCACTACTAACGGCTGTTCCACCTTAGGTAGGAGACGAGGAGTGCGCAGGACTTCACGCTGGAGTTTCGGACCTTGGCCGCTGGAGCGGGGTGGAATGACAGGGCCCTGATGGACCACTACCGGTGTAGCCTCCGAGAGGATGTCCGCAGGGAGCTAGCTTGTTGGGACGCCACCCTCTCCCTCGACGAGCTCATAGACTTGTTAATCCGACTGGACAACCTGCTAGCTGCCCGCGGGCGTTCAGAATTGGCCCTGTTGGTTCCACCTCCCGGCCCTCCCACTCCAATACCTATGGAGTTAGGGGGGGGCGCATCGAGGGGAACCGGAGGAGGAGGCTCCTCCTGCACCAGCTGTGGTCGGAGAGGACACACTGCCGACCGGTGCTGGAGGAGCTCGTCTGGGAGTTGAGAGGGCAGGCAGAGCACTTCTCTGTCACCCCAGGTGAGTCAGCACCAAACTCACCCAGAGCTCCCTGTTGGTCACATGTTTTTACTAATCTCTTCCCCTGAGTTTTCTCCCTCTCTCCAGCATAAGGCACTAGTCGATTCAGGCACAGCTGGGAACTTTATGGATCGCAGAGTCGCTCGTAGGTTAGGGATTCCACTGGTGCCGATATATCCACCCTTCCCGTGCACTCCTTAGATAGCCGACCGTTAGGGTCAGGGCTGGTCAGGGAGGCCACGGTTCCACTGGACATGGTAACGCAGGGGGCTCATGGGGAGTGGATTAGTCTCTGGGGGTTCCCTGGCTGGCTAGTCACAATCCTAGGATTTCTTGGAAACAGGGGGCTCTCTAGGGGTGGTCAGAGGAGTGTTCAGGTAGGAGTATAGGAGTTTCCATTGGTGCCACGATGGTGGAGAGTCCAGACCAGGTTTCCACTGTGCGCATTCCCTCAGAATATGCCAATTTGGCTATCGCCTTCTGTAAGAAGAGGGCGACAAAATTACCACCTCATCGATGAGGGGATTGCGCGATAAACCTCCAGGTAAACGCAGCACTTCACAGGAGTCACGTGTACCCATTGTCACAGGAGGAGACAGTGGCTATGGAGACATATGTCACTGAATCTCTGGGGCAGGGATACATTCGGCCCTCCAAGTTACCTATCTCCTCGAGTTTCTTTTTTATGAAAAAAAGGAGGGAGGTCTGCGTCCATGCATTGATTATAGAGGTCTAAATACCATCACATTGGGGTTTAGTTACCTGCTACCTCTCATCGCTATGGCAGTAGAATCTTTTCACGGAGCGTGTTTTTTCACTAAACTGAACCTCAGGAGCGCCGTATAATCTGGTGCGTATCCGGGAGGGAGATGAGTGGAAAACCACGTTTAGTACCATATCTGGCCATTATGAGTACCTCGTCATGCCGTATGGGTCTTTCAATCCTTTGTAGACGAGATTCTCAGGGACCTGCATGGGCAGGGTGTGGTGGTGTATATCGATGATATCCTGATCTATTCCACCACACGCGCCGTGCATGTGTCTCTGGTGCGCAAGATACTTGGGCGACTGCTGGAGCATGACCTGTACGTCAAGGTGGAGAAATGTGTGTTCTCCAAACAAGCCATTTCCTTCCTGGGTTATATAATTTCCACCTCGGGGGTGGTGATGGAGTGTGACCGCGTCAAGGCCGTGCGTAGTTGGCCGACCCCGACCACGGTGAAGGAGGTGCAGCGGTTTTTAGGGTTTGCCAAATACTACCGGAGGTTTATCCGGGGTTTTAGCTAGGTGGCAGCTCCCATTACCTCACTGCTGAAGGGGGGGCCGGCGCGTTTACGGTGGTCAGCAGAGGCAGGCAGAGCTTTCAATCGTCTGCAGGCGCTGTTTACCGACACTCCCGTGTTGGCCCATCCGGACCCATCTTTGGCATTCATAGTGGAGGTGGACGCGTCCGAGGCTGGGGTTAGAGCCGTTCCACAATGGCCGTGGTTCCATCTGTCGGTGGATTTTCTCACCGATCTTCCCCCATCTCAGGGGAACACTACGATCCTGGTTGTTGTGGATCGGTTTTCTAAGTCCTGCCGTCTCCTCCTGTTGCCCGGTCTCCCTACGGCCCTACAGACTACGGAAGCCCTGTTTACCCACATTGTTTCTGATCGGGTTCTCCAGTTCATGTCCCAAGTTTGGAGGGCGTTTATGGAGCGTCTGGGGGTCTCGGTCAGCCTGACCTCGGGTTATCACCCCGAGAGTAATGGGCAGGTGGAGAGAATGAACTAGGATGTAATAATAATAATAATATATGATGTGGGTAGGTTTCTGCGTTCGTATTGCCAGGACCGGCCAGGAGAAGGGGCGAGATACGTTCCATGGGCGGAGGTGGCTCAGAACTCACTCCGCCACTCCTCCACGAACATGTCGCCTTTTCAGTGCGTGTTGGGCTACCAGCCGGTCCTGGCACCGTGGCATCTGAGCCAGACCGAAGCTCCTGCGGTGGAGGAGTGAGTACAGCGCTCAAAGGAGACCTGGAGGGCCGGCAAGGAATCACTCAAACAAGCTGGTGGGCGGCAGAAGAGGAGCGCTGACCGCCACCGTAGTGAGGCCCTCGTGTTCGCACCGGGAGACAGCGTCTGGCTCTCGACCCTCCACCTGCCCCTCCACCTGCCCTGCCAGAAGCTGAGGCCGCAGTGTGTGGGGCCATTTAAAGTCCTGAGGAGGATGAACGAGGTGTGTTATAGGTTACAGCTCCCTTCTTACTATCGTATTAACCCCTCGTTATATGTGTCTCTCCTCGGGCTGGTGGTAGCTGGTCCCCTGCAGGAAGGTGATGTGCCGGAGGTCCCTCCGCCCCCTCTGGACATCGAGGGGTCCCCAGCATACACAGTACATTCTTTTCTGGACTCTAGACGCCGGGTGAGGGGCCTACAGTACCTCATAGACTGGGAGGGGTACGGTCTGGAGAAGAGGTGCTGGGAACCGGTGGGGGACATCTTGGATCCATCACTGCTGAGGGAATTCCATCGCCTCCATCCGGATCGTCTGCGCATCGCCCTCTGGGTCGTCCTCGAGGCCGGTGTCGGCTCGCTGCAGGAGCCGCGCGTCAGGGGAGGGGGGGGGCGGGTACTGTCACGACTTCCACTGAAGGTGGCTCCCCTTCCTGTTTGGGCGGCACTCACCGGTCTACTAGCAGCCACCGATTCCCTTTTCCTTTTCTGTTGGTTATGTCTTATTGGTTTCACATGTTTCTCATTTGGGTTTTGGTTTAGGGCTATTTAAGCTTGTTATGCCCGCCTTCTTTTATGCGGGCTTGTTTCTCTGTTCTGTTTTGTGGATGGTATTGTTTGTATTTTTCCGGACTGTTTGTGTCCTGTTTTGGGCCGGTGATTTATTCACCTGTTGTTTTGGCATGACCTTTTCTCACCGGAATAAATACGGTTTTCCTTAAACCTCTGCTCTCTGTGCCTGACTCCGCACCCACCACTCCTAGTTACGTAACAGGCAGCACCGGTTAGTTGAGGTAATATGTACATGTAGGTAGAGTTATTAAAGTGACTATGCATAGATGATAACAACAGAGAGTAGCAGCGGTTTAAAAGAGGGGGGGAATGCAAATAGTCTGGGTAGCCATTTGATTAGATGTTCAGGGGTCTTATGGCTTGGGGGTAGAAGCTGTTAAGTCTCTTGGACCTAGACTTGGCGCTCCGGTACCGCTTGCCATGCGGTAGCAGAGAGAACAGTCTATGACTTGGGTGGCTGGAGTCTTTGACAATTTTTAGGGCCTTCCTCTGACACCTCCTGGTATAGAGGTACTGGATGGCAGGAAGCTTGACCCCAATGATGTACTGGGCCGGTCGCACTACCCTCTGTAGTGCCTTGTGATTGGACCCCGAGCAGTTGCCATACCAGGCAGTGATGCAACCAGTCAAGATGCTCTCGATTGTGCAGCTGTAGAACCTTTTGAGGATCTGAGGACCCATGCCAAATCTTTTCAGTCTCCTGAGGGGGAATAGATTTTGTCGTGCCCTCTTCACAACTCTCTTGGTGTGCTTGGACCATGTTAGTTTGTTGGTGACATGGACACCAAGGAACTTGAAGCTTTCAACCTGCTCCACTGCAGCCCCATTGATGAGAATGGGGGTGTGCTCGGTCCTCTTTTCCTGTAGTCCACAATCATCTCCTTTGTCTTGATCACGTTGAGGCAGAAGTTTTTGTCCTGTCACTACACGGTCAGATCTCTGACCTCCTCTCTATAGGCTGTCTCATCGTTGTCGGTGATCAGGCCTACCACTGTTGTGTCATCGGCAAACTTAATGATGGTGTTGGAGTCGTGCCTGGCCGTGCAGTCATGAGTGAACAGGGAGTACAGGAGGGGACTGAGCACCCCTGAGAGGCCCCTGTGGTGGGGATCAGCATGGCGGATGTGTTGTTATCTACCCTTACCACCTGGGGCGGCCCATCAGGAAGTCCAGGATCCAGTTGCATAAGGAGGTATTTAGTCCCAGGGTCCTTAGCTTATTGATAAGCTACAAGGGGACTATGGTGTTGAACGCTGAGCTGTAGACAATGAATAGCATTCTCACATAAGTGTTCCTTTTGTCCAGGTGGGAAAGGGCAGTGTGGAGTGCAATAGAGATTGCATCATTTGTGGATCTGTTGGGGCGGTAGGCAAATTGGAGTGGGTCTCGGGTTTCTGGGATAATGGTGTTGATGTGAGCCATGACCAGCCTTTCAAAGCACTCTGTGAGTGATCCGGGTCGGTAGTCATTTAGGCACATTACCTTAGTGCTCTTGGGCACAGGCACTATGGTGGTCTGTTTTAAACATGTTGGTATTACAGACTCGGTCAGGGAGAGGTTATAAATGTCAGTGTAGACACTTGCCAGTTGGTCAGCGCATGCTCACAGTACACATCCTGGTAATCTGTCTGGCCCTGCGGCCTTATGAATGTTGACCTGCGGAGAGCGCGATCATACAGTCTTCCATAACAGCTGGTGCTCTAGTGCATGTTTCAGTGTTATTTGCCTCGAAGCGAGCATAGAAGTAGTTTAGCTCGTGTCACTGGGCAGTTCTCTTTGTAGTCTGTAATGGTTTGCAAGCCACATCCGACGAGTGTCAGGGCCGGTTTAGTACGATTCGATCTTAGTCCTGTATTGACGCTTTGCCTGTTTGATGGTTCGTCGGAGGGCATAGCGGGATTTCTTATAAGCTTCTGGATTAGAGTCCCGCTCCTTGAAAGCGGCAGCTCTAGCCTTTAGCTCAATGCGGATGTTGCCTGGCTTCTGGTTGGGGTATGTACGTACGGTCACTGTGGGGACGACGTCATCAATGCACTTATTGATGAAGCCAATGACTGATGTGGTGTACTCCTCAATGCCATTGGAGGAATCCCGGAACATATTCCAGTCTGTGCTAGCAAAACAGTCCTGTAGTTTAGCATCTGCTTCATCGGATCACTTTTTTATTGATCTAGTCACTGGTGCACCTGCTTTAATGTTTGCTTGTAAGCAGGAATCAGGACGATAGAATTATGGTCAGATTTGCCAAATGGAGGGCAAGGGAGAACTTTGTATGCGTCTCTGTCTGTGGAGTAAAGAGGAATAGTTTCACCAAAATGGCGCCGGAGAAGACAGCTTATCATGAGATGCTCGCCTGAAGTAGAGTAATAGTTTGAGACTTCCTTAGATATCGTGCGCCAGCTGTTATTTACAAAAATTAATAGTCCGCCAAACGCCGCTGTTCTATCCTGCTGGTACAGCGTATAACCAGCCAGCTGTATGTTGATAATGTCGTCGTTCAGCCACGACTCCGTGAAGCATAAGATATTACAGTGTTGAATGTCCCGTTGGTAGTTTAATCTCTGCGTAGATCATCGATTTTATTCTTCAAAGATTTCACGTTTGCAAGCAGAATGGAAGGAAGTGGGGGTTTATTCAATCGCCTACGAAGTCTCAGAAGGCAGCACGCCCTCTGGCCCATTTTTCTCCACCTCCTCTTCACGCAAATCAAGGGGATCTGGGCCTGTTCCCAAGAAAGCAGTAAATACTTTGTGTTGGGCTCGTCAGACTCGTTAAAGGAAAAAAAGGATTCTGCCAGTCCGTGGTGAGTAATCGCAATCCTGATGTCCATTACTTCGGCAACATTATGTACAAAATAAGTTCAAAAATAAGTTACTAACAACGCAAATATACGAACAAAAAAACACAATCGGTTGGGGCCACGTAAAACGTCAGCCTTCTTCTCCGGCGCCATTTTGGTGAAACTATTCCTTTTTTAGTTGAAGATAAGGGTTGTATACTGCGCATTCAGAAAGTACTCAGACCCCTTGACTTTTTCCACATTTTGCTACATTAATGTCTTATTCTAAAATGTATTCAATTGTTTTTTTTCTTCTCATCAATTTACATACAATAACCCACAATGACAAAGCAAAAACAGGTTTAGAAATGTTTGCACATTTATAAAATATAATGATAATAAATATCACATTTACATAAGTATTCAGACCCTTTACTCAGCTGCTTTGTTTAAGCACCTTTGGCAGCGATTAAACCTGTTTTCACTTTGTCATTATGGGGTTTTGTGTGTAGATTGATGAGGGAAAAATATAATTTAGTACATTTTTTAATAAGGCTGTAACATAACAAAATGTGGAAAAAGGGAAGAGATCTGAATACTTTCCAAACACACTTTATAATGTAAATGTAAAACTAAATAATGGCATAATACAGAAATATAAATAATATATATAAATGTTGCATCAAAAACATCAAAGTACAAATAAAAGCAGATAACAGTAGATCTGTTTCAACACAGTGAATAAAGTCACTTCCCTGAAGCAATACTACAGAGCACAACACATTAATGTTAATGCTCCACATAAAGCTATACATTGAGATGAAGTACCAGATAATGTAGTACCTAGTATGTTTCTGTGAAAACTGCAGGCTGAGGAATCACTGGGCCTGTGTGTGTTTATCATGTGATAAAGTTATATAAAGGCATTCTCATTGGGCATGAGATTCACTGGTGACTATCCCCATCCCATTCCACCCCCCCTGCCCTGTCTATCCAGGTTGAGTTTTAGTCTTACCCTCAGAGTGGTGGGACAGTGTGAGCAGGCTGACGCAGGAGGCTCCGATCCCAGATCCAAAGACAGTGATGCGACCCGGGTCTCCTCCAAAATAGCCAATGTTCTTGCTGATCCAACGCAGGGCTTGGATCTGGTCCAGGAGTCCATAATTTCCTTTAGCTGCCTGGTCACCTGTACTGAGGAACCCTGAAGTGTACAGCAGAGGATATTAGTGTTATTTAACTTCTTTCTTGTCACACTTTTATTTGTGATTTACCATACCAGAGCAGGTTAAATACCTAGCTCAGTACATCATTCTCCTCCTCCTCCTCCACTTTTTCATATGGATACTCTCACTGCATGGTTCCTTGAGTTGCAACCAGTCTTTTTCTCCAATATGCATTCTCCAATATGCATTCTCCACTATGCATTCTCCACTATGCATTCTCCACTATGCAGTATCAATCACAGAGAGAGGGGCAGGCCCTTTCCGCCCCTCACACAGAGATACATGAAGTGTTACAGCTGTGATGTCGCTCCTATAAGAAAGACTCCAGACCTTGGCTGTGATTCCTGCATCCCTTCCTATTTAAATCAGTCTTCCAGGCTTGACAAAAGCAGTCAATTTCTCTGCAGGTTAGTTCAAAAAAGATGAACAGTGTTTTGGAATATTGTAGCTTGTATACACCAAGTAGGCGATTAATAGTCCTAACCATTGTCCTCTGACTGAGGAGTTCTAATCTTACTCCCTCCTCCAGACAATAACATACTGAAAAAGACACACCAGGAGAAAATGACTTCCATAGCAAATGATAGAAATGTAACAAATGAATAGAAGTTTGAATAACTGGCATAAGTGTACATATGAATTGGATCTCTGTGTGGAGATCAACGTTATGAGAAGAAGAAAATGTATCTTCGAGACTGAAAAGAAATTCCACAGACACCATTCAGAGATAGTAAGAGAATCCCATCACCTAGTACTCCGACCCTGTAGTTGAGAGTGATGACGATGACATTCCCATAGCTGGCCAGCACACTCCCATCGATCATATTTCCTGTCCCCTCCATGTAGGATCCTCCGTGGATGTAGACCATCACAGGCCTAGCCTCAGTGTTCCGAATGTCTGCAGAGAGAATCAGCCATTTACTATTTGTACTGTAAAGAGTTACAGGCAAGGTAATGCAACATCAGAATACTGTAACCCCTACCAGACGGTAGACTCAGCAACATTTACACCACTAAAGCTGAAGGTAAGCTCAAGGTAATGGTATTGATTTTAGCAGATGTGCTTCGTGATTACGGTCTTGGTTGTGACGCACCAATGGAGACAAGAATGCAAAGCAAGGACACTACTCATACAGGCCTAACAGGGATCTATATTATGTCAATCTCAATGTTTTTCCCCCACAAAACTGTGTTTATACTAGAGCCTGAGCCATATTCTAATATTCTATTATTAGCAATATACCGTTTCACATCTAGTATCTCTAAAGTGTATCTAGTTAATACTATGTGTTCACTATGTTCAACAGAGCATGCGTCTTCAGGCAAGGTGGTCATTTCTGTGCACCACGCTCCTATCAATTAATTTGTCATAATAGTGGTTAAATTACAGGACATGATTTTCTCTGCATCTAAAACAACAACTACTAAATATAGTTTTTTCGTCAGAATAAGGCATATAAACCCTCCCCACAACATAACTGCCCTCCCCGCCCCAATGAAAAAAATGACAAAGTAAAAAACAATTTGGTGACAAAAAGAATAAGGCATATGACCTGAACTGTAAGTTCAGTGTCAATGTGAGAAAGGCGTGAGTTGCCATAAAATAACATAAGGACACCCATTTCCTACATCACACTCAATCTCTTGAACAGTACGACATGTAGTGAATAGTAATAGCTTCATCCTCATGAGTCACTCATACGGTCCTCTCATGAGACCCACAGAGAGGTAGTGGAGGAGACTTTGAGATAAGATGTAGTTGGTTATAGATAGCCCAGTCTGCGATCCCTAGAAGACACAGGAAAATCTTCACTTCCCATTCTATATATGGTGCTACAAAATAATATCTTTGTTGATTGGTATGGCCACAAAGATACAAGAAATAACCCATGTGAGTCATTGTTCAAATTGAGTACATTTGGGATCAATGGCAAATTGACCAGCATTTGTCTTCAAGGGGGACAAAATCAGTATTCAGTGTCCCAAAAAATCCATGACACAAAAAATACTGCAGATATGATATGGATGTCCAAATCAAAACAATTGAGAGTGAAATAGCTAAGACGCTGAGAGAATCAAGTGACTTATAATTGACTTGGCATGCCCACTGATAAACTAAGGTTTAACCAGTTGTCAAAGGTAAGACCGAAGACGAAAGTCTATGAAAATATCAAAAGTCAAAAAGTGTCTAAAAAGAAAAAACGTCATGCATTAAACTTTGAGCACCAAAAATACCTTCACTGTCACCATGAGAGAAATCCACTCCTTGACTCTTGCTGTGGGCCCCTAGGATTCACATCAAGGAGGAAAAAAACAAAAAAGTACAAGAGAATTCAAAAATAGCATGATTGACCACCAAGGAAGGAAGATAGTGATATCCCAATCTGTGTCTCGGAAAATCTGTCAAAAATGGCGTTACTGTAAAAACAAAAGAATGTTTGTTTGCAGTAAACATAGGCTGTGCAGAATTTGAGGTAAGATATGATGTACTCTCCTTTTCATTGCCATGACTCAATCAGAACAAATTAGATTTACATATTGTACAAACAGTAACTTTTGACATCAGAATGTTGATTTCTTTCATTATTGGCTTTCCAATAATAACAAATAAAAAATGTATAGAAATCAATGTGTTTTTCGAATAAACATGTCATGGGTGGATGTTATTGTGTGGAATGATCTTACTCTGGATTGCTCTTAATTTCGCACAGCAGAGAGACACACACACTCTCAGGCATAGATGGACGCACACATCTCTGACCGACATTTATCGGTCTCTACTATGTTTGATTTTCAAATACGATGACGATGTGATCTTGGTTTGGAGCCAACTCTGAAGTCACTTTACTCCTTTTTACTTCTTTGTTAGCTTACATACCTTCTTCTCTACATACTTTCTTGTTGGGTTTTCTGGCACATTCCTTGGATACTCTTTTGACTGAAAAATGAATGAAAGACTACGAAATAACAGAAGGCTCTGAAAAATTGAAGAAGCATGCAGGCACCCAATTCCCAACCCAGTTCACTTTTCATCACCTCAGGAACTATACAAGGGAGGTAGTGGGATAGGGGGTTAAAGATATACATCAAATTAAATAATAATCATAATGATTTAACAATGCTGCACACAGTCCATTTTCACATGCGCCCTGTCTGTATATTGTATAAGCCCTAATACTCTACAAAATAAATGAAGGAAAGGAAATGTGTTTATCAATCACAATAGTGTTTACTTGAGACTAAGCACCTCCGAATTTGTAAATATTGATCTACAGATCCATAGCATAGAAATATATAAATGTATTACACCTCAGATTCTTACACGGTTAAGGCGTTTCATTGTAAACAACAGGCCTCTAGTGCACAATAACAAACATTTCACCGGCCCAACAAATGTCTGAGTCTGATTTATCATAACTATTGAGCCATTCCCAGTAGTTAGGTTATGCCATGCTGTAGGCTATATTCTGACTTTAAATGATTAGTTGTCTGACGCAATAATAGGTTTTGTATCAGTGTGTGATTTTCCCGTAGAGAACACAATGAACGGAGTCAACAGTGTAACAGGATGAAGAAGAGTTGGTGACATGACTTCGGATGAGAAAACAACTTGGGGTGGCACAAATGAGATGCACAAGGACAACTGCTGCATACGCAAAACATGATGATTGCAAAGTGATAGCAAGGCCAATACAGTAAACATGATGATTGCAAAGTGACAGCAAGGCCAATACAGTAAACATGATGATTGCAAAGTGACAGCAAGGCCAATACAGTAAACATGATGATTGCAAGGTGACAGCAAGGCCAATACAGTAAACATGATGATTGCAAGGTGACAGCAAGGCCAATACAGTAAACATGATGATTGCAAGGTGACAGCAAGGCCAATACAGTAAACATGATGATTGCAAGGTGACAGCAAGGCCAATACAGTAAACATGATGATTGCAAGGTGACAGCAAGGCCAATACAGTAAACAACATGGATTGTCCCTTTGGTCCATTTGACCCGTTCCACTCACCATCCTCTGTTGGAATATAGATGTTTAAATACAAACAGTCCTCGTTCTGATCCTGAATGAGGTTGGCCACTGTGTCCAGGTTATAGGTGAACCATATGGGCATCATGATCTCAGGCACTGTGTTGCGGATGTTCTGAGGGCACACGGGCATGAAGTGGGTAGCATTCTTGATCCCTGACCAGGAAGAGGGCTGCTCTGGGGGCATGAAGCGCTTCTCCCCGATGGGAGGGGCAGCGTACGGCACCCCAAGGTACTGGTCAACGGGCTTAAGGACCTCGCCTGGCACCGCAACCCGGAGGCCCCTCAGCTTCCCAAACTGGGTGTTCACAGTCGGGTTGAAGTTCTGGCTGGTCACCACTGTAAATGGCCAGTAGGAACATAACATCCACATTAAAAGACCACGGCGGGTGGTGATGGTTGCGGTTCCTTTCCGATTTGATAGGTGTGCGGGCAACACATGGTGCGTAGACTCTGCCAAACACATGGTCTGGGCAAGTGAGTGCCCTTGCACCACGCCAATGTACACTCGAGTGTCCTCTCAACCCCTATGACCTACTATATTCCACTTAACCAGGCATCGCTCAACCTGCCCTGGGCGCCAATGGTTACTAAAAACAAATGAACAAAGCCCAGGTATTCACTCATCTCCAGCTCCAATTCTCATTGCTGTTCTGAAACCGAGCTGCAAACAAGAGAGACAAATGGTTAGGTGAGCAAACATTGGTGGGTTGCTAACTGCAATTCCCCTGAGTATACTGACGGGACTATGTTGCCAGATTACTTGAAAACTGGGGCTTCTAAATATATAGAGTGGGAGTTGCTCATCATCCGTATGCTTTCACAGAAGATAGGCTCCCTATAGACACACAATCATTTCAAAGCAAACTAATCACTTGGGAGAACTCAAGGGACCATTTGAACACACTACTTTGGTGAGTATGTGGTAGTATTGTCTGTAATCCAGCAGAATGTGAATGTAAATACTGTATATGTAAATATATATCGCAGAGGATATGCTCATTGGCCTCAATTGTCTTTTTTTTTTTAATTATTTCACCTGGGACAAATATTACTCTACAAACAGGCGATATAATTTCCAGCGTCATGTTTGTTACAAACACCCTTTCATGGTTCTAGTGTGGGCTGACATTAACATGGGGAGAAGATTTGAACTATCTGAAAAAGCATCTGCAATGATCAAGGCAGAATGTTGTATACTGCAATGCATCTGGAAGTAAGGGATTTAGTAATATACTGCACATTCACTTTCTCTCATTTAAAAGACAGTTAATGAACGGGACAGAAATATTAGAAAAACAACACTGACGTAACCTTTGAGTGGAAGGATGAAAAGCTGTGATGGAAAGAAGTACAGTGCCATATAATCATGTTCTTACCCATGATGCCTGCATGTGCATAGTATAGAGCCACAGCAGCATGGCAACAACAACCCTCCAGTAAAACAGCTAAACACTAGACTAAATCCTAATGAAAACAGTGAAACAGCTAAACACTAGACTAAATCCTAATGAAAACAGTGAAACAGCTAAACACTAGACTAAATCCTAATGAAAACAGTGAAACAGCTAAACACTAGACTAAATCCTAATGAAAACAGTGAAACAGCTAAACACTAGACTAAATCCTAATGAAAACAGTGAAACAGCTAAACACTAGACTAAATCCTAATGAAAACAGTAAAACAGCTAAACACTAGACTAAATCCTAATGAAAACAGTAAAACAGCTAAACACTAGACTAAATCCTAATGAAAACAGTAAAACAGCTAAACACTAGACTAAATCCTAATGAAAACAGTAAAACAGCTAAACACTAGACTAAATCCTAATGAAAACAGTGAAACAGCTAAACACTAGACTAAATCCTAATGAAAACAGTGAAACAGCTAAACACTAGACTAAAGCCTAATGAAAACAGTAAAACAGCTAAACACTAGACTAAAGCCTAATGAAAACAGTAAAACAGCTAAACACTAGACTAAATCCTAATGAAAACAGTGAAACAGCTAAACACTAGACTAAATCCTAATGAAAACAGTGAAACAGCTAAACACTAGACTAAATCCTAATGAAAACAGTGAAACAGCTAAACACTAGACTAAATCCTAATGAAAACAGTGAAACAGCTAAACACTAGACTAAATCCTAATGAAAACAGTGAAACAGCTAAACACTAGACTAAATCCTAATGAAAACAGTAAAACAGCTAAACACTAGACTAAATCCTAATGAAAACAGTAAAACAGCTAAACACTAGACTAAATCCTAATGAAAACAGTAAAACAGCTAAACACTAGACTAAATCCTAATGAAAACAGTAAAACAGCTAAACACTAGACTAAATCCTAATGAAAACAGTGAAACAGCTAAACACTAGACTAAATCCTAATGAAAACAGTGAAACAGCTAAACACTAGACTAAAGCCTAATGAAAACAGTAAAACAGCTAAACACTAGACTAAAGCCTAATGAAAACAGTAAAACAGCTAAACACTAGACTAAAGCCTAATGAAAACAGTGAAACAACAGTGTTGCAGAGCTACAGGCAATAGAAACAGTGTAACCAGCCTCCAGGGTCATCAGGCTGGGTACTTGCTTGTCGGTATGGATGACTCCAAGAACATGCAAGCATACGTTCCCTAAATGAATTTCTTAAGCATTTATTGATAGACCATGGTAGAGGCACCTGAAAGTGAACCTACTCTTTTCTGGAATGAACAGATAATGATTCTGTCAAAAAACAGAAATATCTCTGAGTCCTCTACCTCTTCAAAAGTGTACAATCTGGGTTGTGAAAATATATCAGAAAAAAGTAGTGAATGTAGCTAGATAAACGCTGTTTTTATTTGTTTATTGTCAACTTGTGCAATGATTGCAATTTATTGGCTGATGTATGGATACAGAAACAGGCTAAAGGTTGACAAAGTAAGCCTCAGCTTAGTTTAATCAGGAGGCCAGGCAAAGCTGCCGAGGTATATTCCCTAAACACATAGGATTGCGTTTAGACTAGCAGGGGAGATGGAAGAGACTTCCCGACAAGACATGAATACAAATAGATTACAACCCACGATCTCTTATACTTGCAATGCTGTGGGAGCTATTTGATGCCCATGCAGTGTGTGTAGCCTACATTGAAAATAAATAAATGATCCAGAGTTCTCAATATCCTTATATTAAAGTCATCACTTCAAAATACTGACAGGCCCTGTGTCTAAGTCTGCAACTAAATGCCACAACCTGTCCTATTTTCCTGAGTTGTGTGTAATTTTCAGTGAAAAGGCTGTTGATTAAGAAAATACATAGAGAACAACAATGGTCACTTTGAGGGTAGGCCATTAGCCTAATGCTTTCAAATATACTCAATATGTCAAATACAGAAAATTAACCATAAGTTATACCACACTCAAAACAGGTGTGTTAACAACCTGAATATAGTCTACAAATGTTGCATTTGTGGGCCAAAGCTGGGCAAAAAAATAATTCATGCATTTAAAGATGCATTTGAAAAAACAACATTGTTGAGGTCCGTTATGGCGGCTACAGGCCCACAATAATGTAATGATATCAGTGGCTCTATTGGCTATGCCAGTCATAAGCACAATTACAACCACATCCCCAATGACACCTTGTAGTGAATTACTCTACACGGGTAGTCTAATTGGACACACATGGCATGCTTTGACATTTCGCCTATAAATTTGTGTTAATGAATCCCAATTGCATTATACCGATTCCAAGGTAGCAGCCTGTGACCATTGGCAGAATGGTTATGGCTAAAAGATAACCGGAGTGCGGCGCAAATAAAGCAGTTTATTTCTCATCTCTATGTAAGGCACGCAAGGTGCTATAGCCGAATCCAGTGTCCTTGCAATTTAATCAGTGTTAATCCTTCCAAATCGTTCAATTAGTCCAACTCGTTTTAGTGTAAAACTAAAACATGCACGGTTACGGGGTAAAAGGATGATAATGTCACAGAACACCTCGTTGAAGGTGAGCTGGTGGCACTGATTCACCAGTAATAGGCAACGATGCGTTAAAATGTCAGAGTGAAAAAGAGACGGAAAACCAGACGTTCACACAAAAGACCAAGCCACAGACAGCCCTGCTCCTCCAAATGCCCAAATAAACACCAAGGATGCGGTTGATGAAAAAAACGTTGCAAATGTTGACCCTAATTATCACATGCAAAACATCTAAATATCATCAACATATTATACAATTATGTTTAAATGTGCTACAATTAAAATACATCATATTATGAAAAGAATACCCATGATCCTACTATGTGGGATCGTGGTGTGTAGTAAAATCTTGCCAAACCTTCATCTCATGGAAAGGGAATTTCGACTCACCTGCTCTAACGGAGGCTCCTACTCTTCATCCCCGGTTTGCTCTTCTCCATATAATTTCGTTTTCATGGCACTGCACTGATGATCACATTTCATTATTATTATTATTTTTAAATCGCATGCAAATATTTTGCTTTCAATTCACATGTTCTATTTTGTCTTCTTGATTAACATTAATATATTAGCCCTTTCGGTTTGTGCGCGCGCAGCTCGTTCACGACGGCAAGGTCAGGAGCGCCCACTGTCTTCGCGTTTCTAAGCAACCATGGGGATACGCGTGAGCTGACAGACAGGCAGTAAAGAATTAAAAGGAATGTATCTGTATCATGGTCTAATCAAAATTATGTATATTTCATTATAATAATTAGGCTACATGGAATCTAACGCATCAGGTAGCCTTTCCCCGGGTCCCTTGTGTGATCAATCAAATGTATTTCTAAAGGCCTTTTACATCAGAAGATGTCACAAAATGCTCTACAGAAACCCAGCCGAAAACCCCAAACAGCAAGCAATGCAGATGTAGAAGCACGGTGGCTGGGAAAAACTGCCTAATGAAAGACACAGAGTGATGCAGATTCACGTCTCATCTAATTTAAAATTCAAATATAAGGGTCTAAATGTAGGCTGTGTGTGTGATAGCCTAAGCATAACCAATGCTGTTTAAGGATAGGCCTATAATCTGCATTGTCTTCCTGGCAATTCAATGGGAATCATTCGATAAGATTCAGCAAATTCTGCTAAAACCATGTCAACGTTTGAATGGGAAAATGGTGCTGGTAATGAATAAGGAATTTACCCTTTGATTAGATGTCTTTACTAAAACATTAAAATGTGAATGGTCTAATATAGTAAATGGTTTATAGTTGTAAAAGAAGTTTCAATTATAAAGAGGCGCTCAGCATCACCCACCCAAACACATGCAGTATCTGGTGCTGATGCTGCGTTGGACAGCTCCCCCTTGTGGTAAATTTAAAAATCACAGCCATCGTGGGCAACTTCAGTGGGAAACGATGTTTTAAAGTAACTGTCCAGTGAAAATCTCACTTTAAAAAGCTCATAATATGTTAACGCGTACCCAAATAATGTTGTTGACTCGTCATATACTTATATTTGTGGCCAAAGCACAAATTAGAATTTTAAAAATGCTTCCAAAGCCCCACCTCAAACCGTTTAAAAAAGAATTGCTATATCCTCATAGAGGATGCCTTCATGTTTCTGACTGAGACTACTAATTGGCTCACCGTTTGAGCTGGCCAATCAGCTCTTTTACTTGTCATTCATATTTTTATTGACAGGTATACGCCCTCACCATTTTGTTGTTGGGGTACTCATCTTCTATCTGTGCCATTATAGCGTCTGTGACAGCACGGGCAGCGCCAATGAGGCTCTCTCTATTTTGAAGTGGTCAATTTTCTTCTTCACGATTGGCTGATCCCTCCTGATGATCCGGTTGGACATGATTCCAACAGGGTCACTAAAAGCTGGATCAGCCAATGAAGTTGTAAGTCCCACCTAGTTGACGACATGAAAATGTTGAAAGCCTTCAATGGCGCTGCTCATGCTAATATGGCAGTTTGGCCACTAGAGGCCACTATATCATTCTCTATAGATGTGTTGACAACATCACGAAAATTCAACCAAATATTTTTTTAGAACTAAACCAAGACAGACCACAAGCATGTCGTTTCCAATGGGAACAAATTAGTCATAGTGGGCAGAACAAGCAAGGAGGTGGGCAGAGCCAAGCACGAGCATCATCTGCATATTTCCGTTAGCTAACGCCTACTTTGTGAATTGCGCGTATGCAATAACGCCATTCGACTAAACACACCTTCTAAACAACGCGATTTTTGAAACCCTTTGCAAATGGCAAAGTATACAAAACATAGTCCACTCTTTTCGGAACAGCTTGTAGTTTTGGGAACAGAAAACGGTATTGAGATCAAATGTTTCATCGATGAGAACATTTGCAGAATTTCGGCAAAAATCCATCTCGTTCCATCCTCTCCCACTTCTTCTCACCACCATATGATTGGGAACGCCAAGCGGATGCTTCACATTTATACATCCAGTGAAATATCTGTCTCATTGTTCTATCTGTGATTATACAGTATGTGCGCTTCCATGGGGCAGAAGTCAGCGTGTTGTTTTGATTCTGGACGGCCAGATTGCTAGCAAGAATAACAAGAAACTCCATGTGGGGAATTGTAAGGGGCTCGTTTCATCTTGTTCTTGATACCATGTCTTGCTTTGACTGAGTTCATGGCAATGCAAATATGGCAAAATGTCACTAACCAACAACTGTGAGGATGTATTTGAGAGGAAACAAGTGCTCATTGAGCAAATGCATTTATGGTTTCAATAAACATTGGAGACAAAATATAGTTTGCATGTTGTCAACCATCAAAGCCAACCCCTTGCTGTTTTGCCCCATTGTTGTGCACACATCGGTTCTTAGGAAAAAGAGGACCGAGCACCCCCCCATTCTCATTGATGGGGCTGTAGTGGAGCAGGTTGAGAGCTTCAAGTTCCTTGGCGTTCACATCACCAACAAACTAACATGGTCCAAGCACACCAGGACAGTCGTGAAGAGGGCACGACAAAACCTACTGTATTCCCTCTCAGGAGACTGAAAATATTTGGCATGGGTCCTCAGATCCTCAAAAGGTTTTACAGCTGCACCAGCGAGAGCATCCTGACCGGTTGCATCACTGCCTGGTATGGCAACTGCTCGGCCACCGATCGCAATGCACTACAGAGGGTAGTGCGTACGGCCCAGTACATCACCGGGGCCAAGCTAACTGTCATACAGGACCTCTATACCAGGCGGTGTCAGGCCCTAAAATATTGTCAAAGACTCCACCCACCCTAGTCATAGACTGTTCTCTCTGCTACCACACGGCAAGCGGTACCGCAGCGCCAAGTCTAGGTCCAAGAGGCTTCTAAACAGCTTCTACCCCCAAGCCATAAGACTCCTGAACATCTAATCAAATGCTACCCTAACTATTTGCATTGCCCCCCCCCCCCCCCCCCTTCTACACTGCTGCTACTCTGTTATTATCTATGCATAGTCACTTTAATAACTTTACCTACATGTACATCTTATCTCAATTACCTCGACACCGGTGCCCTCGCACATTGACTTTGTACTGGTACCCCCCTATATATAGCACCGCTATTGTTATTTTAATGCTGTTACTTAATTATTTGTTATTCTTATCTCTTACTTTTTGGGGTATTTTCTTAAAACTGCATTGTTTGTTAAGGGCTTGTAGTAAGTAAGCATTTCACTGTAAGGTCTTCACCTGTTGTATTCGGCGCATGTGACAAATACAATTTGACTTGATTTGATCGATATACATCAATGTGGATGTCATAAGGTGAATGCACCAATTTGTAAGTCGCTCTGGATAAGAGCGTCTGCTAAATGACTTAAATGTAAATGTAAATGTTTAAAAAAAATCTATTGCCGTTTACCAAAACGATTGAGAATGCAACGCCCACGCAACTACTCCATCACACGTAACTACGTAAACAGGAAGAGTCGTTGCAGCGACGCGTCGCTATGAAAGTGTTGTTCAAAATGATCCCGCGCACAATACAAAGTGTACTCTTTTGTAACGTGTTTTAGAACAGTGGTCATTTTACGATTCTCTGATGGAAAGATGCAATGAGGATGAGAAGCTGAATGCCCCGTCCGATTTTGTGGCATCAAGTGTCTCAAGTAAGTCCTAAAAAGCTAGCTAGCTAAGTTAGTTAGTTGGCTAGCTACCCGGAAGCTAACGCCAGCTGCGCCTAACGTTACATAGAACATAAGTAGCATTGCTAACCAATTACTTAAGTTATATAATTTTCTAAGTTCTACAGCAGCGTAAGTTGTGTCTTGTGAGCTGTTGCACCAAACGTACCTAGTCGCGTATGCGTCGAACCTGTCCTCTTGGATGGCATTGGGACCATATGGAACATTTGACAAATACAATTTAATTTATATTGATGGGTACACTTGCTGTTTTGACTTCCTCCATGGGTACAGTCGCAATGGCCGCCAGTCCACCCATTATTCCACCATTGACTTGAATGGGGATGTCCATTCTATTCATTCTATTTCTATATTTGGGACAGCATGTGCGACTAGCTTACTCGCAGGTGTTCTGTCACATGCTTGTTTCAAGTACATTCTCACATACTGAATACTGCATATTGTTTTTCAGAGGGTAGTCAGAGGACCCTGATGCCCCCATCCCATTTCACCGCAAGCACCCAGTCTGCCTCCATCATAGTACCAGGGACTGTTACGGGACGAGGGACAACACCAATAAAATGGGTCACCCATGCCACAACACCCCCATCGGACTCTGGCCCTGCCAACCCATGGCTCACCATGGCTCAGGCCAAAAAGGAAATTCTAGAACTACACAGAGAAAACCAGAGGATTCTGATGTTACAGGGAGACTGCTCCAGAGGAACAGAGTCAACAGAGGATTCTGCCCACTCCATAGCAAGGTCAGGTGCTGCTCTATATGCCTTGCTTATGAAATCCACTTCTTTCACTTCTCACCCATGTCTATTAACTTAACACCTAACCTGCTCCTCCCACCCCCCACACACAGGTCTGGAGCGAGAGGTGAGCAGGCCTCCAGGTGGGAGACAGAATGGAGACTGGACACAGAGCGTTTCAGGGCAGAGTCAGAGAGGCTGAAAGGCCAGGTAGAAGCACTGAAGGAAGTTGGAGGGAGACAGAGAGAGGAGATGAGGGACAAAGAAACTTATCTGAACAGGTATTATAGTGTGGGTGTATAGACACTGACTTGTCATTATGGCATATTAGTAGCCTAGATCTTACATTCCTCATTCAATAATTCACATTTTATGGAGAAATGTGTATCCTGCTTCTATTCTATGTAGACCTACTTATTTTTTTTTTTAAAAGTTACCAGTGATATTACCTCCCCTCTCCTTACACCCTATATTGCAGGCAGAGTCATGAAATGGAGGCGATGCGGGAGGAGTTATATAAGACTAAGACTGAGCTCAGCCAAGTCAGTGTGGAGCTGGTCCAAAAGAGAGAGGACAAAGAGAGACTCGGCACCCAGGTAACAGTTATTCACAATAACTCTACATTTGTGTATGTTGTCATCCCAGCTTACCTCTGTTTTATGTGTGGTGGTAACTAAGGGAAAGTTCAGTTATTTGCATTTAGCTTGCAGCAACTGTGCCATGATTGCAGCATCATCGGCAACAATGGCATGATTGCAAAACTATTCAGTGCATTTGGAAAGTATTCAGACCCCTTGACCTTTTCCACGTTTTGTTACATTTCAGCCTTATTCTAAGAACTTTGTTCAATATTTCTTTCCTCGTGAATCTACACACAATACCTCATAATGACAAAGCAAAAACGGGTCTTTAGAAATATCACATTTACATAAGTATTCAGACCCTTTACTCAGTACTTTGTTGAAGCACCTTTGGCAGCGATTACACTCTAGATTCTTCTTGGGTATGACGCTACAAGCTTGGCACAACTGCATTTGGGGAGTTTCTCCCATTCTTCTCTGCAGATTCTCTCAAGATCTGTCAGGTTGGATGGGGAGCATTGCTGCACAGCTATTTTCAGGTCTCTCCGGTGATGTTCTCTCCGGTGATGCCTTTTACTGAGGAGTGGCTTCCGTCTAGACGCTCTATCATAAAGGCCTGATTTGTGGAGTGCAGCAGAGATGGTTGTCCTTCTGGAAGGTTCTCCCATCTCCACATAGGAGCTCTGTCAGAGTGACCATCGAGTTCTTGGTCACCTCCCTGACCAAGGCCCTTCTCCCCCGATTTCTCAGTTTGGCCGGGCGGCCAGCACTAGGAAGAGTCTTGGTGGTTCCAAACTTCTTCCATTTGAAGAATAATGGAGGCCAATATATTCTTGGGGACTGTCAATGCTGCAGAAATGTTTTGGTACCCTTCCCCAGGTCTGTGCCTCGACACAATCCTGTCTTGGAGCTCTATGGACAATTCCTTCAACCTCATGAATTGGCTTTTGCTCTGACAATGCACTGTCAACTGTGGGACCTTGTGTAGACAGGTGTGTGCCTTTCCAAAAATGTCCAATCAATTGAATTGACCACAGGTGGACTCCAATCAAATTGTAGAAACATCTCAAAGATGATCGATGGAAACAGGATGCACCTGAGCTCAATTTCGATTCTCATAGCAAAGAGTCTGAATGTAAATAAGTTATTATTATTTTAATAAATTTGCAAAAATGTCTAAAAAAACGTTTTTGCCTTGTCATTATGGGGTATTGTGTGTAGATTGAAGAAAAATAATAATTGAATCAAATTTAGAATAAGGCTGTAACGTAACAAAATGTGGGAAAGGGGAAGGGGTCTGAATACTTTCTGAATACATTGTATATTGATGGTCCAAGAACTGCTATAGAAGCCAAGTCAGGTATGCTTGCAGCCCCCAAGGACTGTAATTTTGAATCACTGCTTCAAAACAGCTATTGGTTTAAATCAATTCCCTGCTCCCAGGCTTCCACTCAAACCTCGTCTTTATTTACTACATTGACCTTGTATTGGACAATGCCTGCTCTCTGTGGTGTGCAGCTGGAGATGCTGGAGAGGAAGTCTGGGGAGGAGGCTGAGAGGCTGAGGAGGGAGGTGGAGAGGAGCCGACAGGAAACCCACAGGCTGACCAGGGAGGCTGATACAGCCAGGCTGCAGGCTGGGGAAGAGGCCAAGCAGGAGTTGCAGAAACTAAATAAGCAACTGGAGGAATCCCACTGGAGACATGAAACACAGGTAAGAGTATTTTTTTCAGATTGTTTACATTTCTTTCTGAACAATTTAACAAACATGGCGCAAATAATACATTTTTTTACAGATGTGTAAGTTTTATTGTGGTTCTCTTTATTTGTTCAATCTAGTTGCAGCAGTTGACTGCCACCCATGACACTGAGTTGTCCACAGTCAGACAGACGAGCTCTGAGGTGCAGGAGAGGTTATGTCATCTGTCAAAGGAGGTGACTCATCTGAAGTGCTGTCTACTGGAAGTGTCTGCAGAGAGAGATGGACTGAAAGAACAACTAAGGTAGGTGTTATATTTGATCCCAAAACTTCAATGGATCAATGGATGAATACATGGATAGTATCTCATTTTTGGGTTATTTTTTCAGCCAAATGGGCAATGCTTTTGAGACCCAGTCAGCAACGTTGCAGAGTCTTAGAAACTACATTGGACAACTTACCCCTGAGAGAGGGTTGGAAGAGAAACTAACTGAAACCATTCAGGTGGGGAGATTCATTGATAACATTGATTTAGATCAAGTTACTTGTGTGCTCTAAGGAAACACACAAGGAAAAGTACAGTTGGTGCTTAACCAAGCAGAGAAATGGATTGTTCTTCCAGCAATGTCTTGCCTGTAGAACAAGGTGAATCTTGGCTCATTTAATCTCAATGTATGGTATGAGCATATCTTCTTATTACCATGTAATAAGTAGTCAATATTCTAATCTGACTTCCTCTATAGACACTGAATAGGGAGAAGGAGGCTCTGCAGGTGACAACAGAGCTTCTGACGGTCAGACTCAACTCTGTGAACGACATACTGGCCCTACAAGAGGAGGAGATGGTAGAGAAGGTGTTTGAACCATGCTTGTGTGTTCACAGCCCCACAGCTGATGCGAAATCCTCTTATTTCTTTCAGATATTTGATTAACATCCATTCCCCCATGTGTGGGTGACTATATCTGTGTGGTTTGAGGGTTAAGTAAAGGCTTTGTCACGTCCACAGACTCTGTCAGACCCTCTCCTGAAAGCTGGGCCCAAAGGCACTCGGGTTCTGCGTTGCTGGAGAGAGAAGGTCTTCATGTTGTTGGTCCAGCTTCGCTCAAAGGATATGGAACTGAGGGGAGAAAGGGATAAACTTCACTCAACCGTATGTGATTTAGGAGGCTTATGACTTAACTTGACGAACTCCAACCACTGTGAAATAATGTTCCATGTATAAATAGGAAAATCGTGATAAGGGACATAATCGAAACGTGCAAAAACATCCATTACTCTATTGTGTGTCCTGTTGCTTCAGATCTCGTCTCTGGAGCAGGAGGTGAAGAAGGAGAAGTACCAGTCCAATGTGTTCCAGCACAGCCTGCAGGACAGAACAGCTGAGCTGGAGCTGGAGAGGGTGGCTAGGGAGGTGAGGAGGAGCAAGGGGACAGCCTCCGTGGGAGTGTCTCAATGCATCTCTTCATAGGATGTCTTTCCTCCATTTTGTTGAGACATGATGCATCTGCTGTTGCCAGGGGGAGTTGCCAATTACCTCTGTGTTAGCACAGCAGAGGGTGCCACTTCTCACGAAAAACCTCTTACGCACCTCCCATTAGTATTAAGAGAATGCAAAAAAATGCTTCCTTTAAAAATGTTATAGCAAGATTAAAATTTACAGATTAAATACTCTCAAACAATCCTCAAAAGACACAATTGAACCCTGAAGTCAGTGTGCGATGACATTAAACTTTTTTCAGAAGTTTGACATTTAACTGTATATGTAATCAAAAGGTCACTATGACCTCATCCGAAAGGAGACCCTAGTAGTTGTCTGGTGACGGGTCGGTTTTTATGTTTGTCTGGTCCTGTCAGGCCGTGGAGCAGGACATGACTACGACTAAGAGGGAGAACACAGAGCTGAAGAGCTGGAGTCAGGAGGCAGAGGCTGGACTGAGGACAATGACAGAGGATACCCAGCGGTAAAGAGCTGACAGGTCCCCTTGACAACCACTATTCAAGTCAAGCGTCGCCTGAGATATTTAAGTTGTACTAACTGTAATTTTGTACACTGGGCACCTAATCTTTTCCAGACTCTTTCACAGTCCATATCACTCATACCATCTGTTACAAAATGTCCAATGACACAGGGTGAATTTGTGTACTACTCGATCCTACAATCCTCATTTGATGTCAAATCTTTTGTTATAGTACCAGTTCTTCTTTCTACAGATTCAGTCAGGCATTTGAGGCTAAGATGTCAGAGGTGGAGACTGTCCAAACACGTCTGAACAGCTTTGGCCAGAGGCTGACCTTTGCCAAAAGAAGAGTGGACACAATTCAAGGTCTGTCTATAGATCTGAAATGATTTCTTCCCGCTTAACTACAGGAAATCTTACAACAGTGAGTTTAAATTGCATGTGGATAATTCTTTGCACTGTTTTATTCTGGCTCAGTTTGACCACATATTCACTGTACTGTTGTCTCGCAGGTCTAATGATGAGGAAGGAGGCCCTACGGAGAGTGCAGCAGGCCACTAAAGCAGCCAACTCTGAGCTGTATGATAACTGACCACACTGGACCACCTTGGCCCTGGGTCTCCCTGAACCCGAGCTGGCAATGGCCAGTTATTAATCAGGAAAATGCCTTGACTTGTAGACCATTACCTCAGTTTGTCCCTCTACCACTACATCTCCCATTGCCTCACTAGTTGTGCTGTCCTCTTTCTCTATTCACAGTGCCGCTGTCACAGAGCTCCAGGCAGAGCTGTCCTCGGCGTGTGAGGAGAGAGACAAGCTCGGGCAGGAGCTCAAGAGAACCCCCGAGCTCATTGAGAGTGCTCTGGCCGATGTCCGTGAACAGTGTATGCTGTTTAGTCATCTGTTCAGCGAGATTCAGACTTACATGAATTCCTTGTACCCTGTAGCTGTACCTACAGTAGATTTGCATGCACCATCAAATCAAATTTAATTTGTCACATTTACCCGAATAGAACAGGTTTAGACCTTATAGTGAAATGCCTACTTACAAGTCCTTAACCAACAATGCAGTTTTAAGAAAAATAAGTATTAAGTTAAAAATACAATATAATTAAAGAGCAGCAGTAAAATAACAGTGGCAAAGGCTATACACAAGGGGTACCGGTACACAGTCAATGTGCGGGGGCACAGGTTAGTCGAGGTAATTGAGGTAATATGTACATGTAGGTAGAGTTATTAAAGTGACTATGCAGAGATAATAAACAGTAGCAGCGGCATAAAAGAGGGGTGGGGGGGCGACAATACAAATAGTCTGGTTAGCCATTTGATTAGCTGTTCCAGAGTCGTAAGGCTTGGGGGGTTAAAAGCTGTTTGGACCTAGACTTGGCACTCTGGTACCGCTTGCCATGCGGTAGCAGAGAGAACAGTCTATGACTAGGGTGGCTGTACTATTTGACCATTTTTAGCGCCTTCCTCCTCTTGTATATCCTGACTATGTGGTAGTAGAAATACTCAGAATACAGTACACCAGGGGTGTCAAACATACGGCTGGCTAGGGGGTCCAAGCCGGACTTCGGGTGGTTTGAATCCGAACCGTGGTGGGAACAAAGTCAATATACTTTTTAAAATAACCAAAACCAAATGAGAACAGTGTGGTAATGATAATGAACCTAAATTCATATGGTAAATTGACTGTGTCCAGCTCGCTAATAATCACCGTAATAAAAGATGGAGAGTCCGGGATTCCCGGAATTATGGATTGAAGACTATATTTGGCCATTTTCACGGCGTGGAAAAAGAACCAGTTTTCCATGCGGCCCTTTGGACCTTGTTGAAGACTGACTGCGGCCTCCTGGGCAAATGAGTTTGACACCCCTGCAGTACACCATCTGTGTTCCCCCTCCTCCAGTTGACAGTGAGGTGAGGCAGCTGAGGCAGGCTGCAGAGCGAAGCAGGGGGGAAGCCCAGGAGGCCCAGGCAGCCAGAGAGGAGGCCCAGCAGAGGCTGCAGGAGGCCCACACACAGCTAGAGGAGAGCAACCTCAACCTAGAGAAGCTCCATGCACAGCTGATCAGCCAACAGGAGGACAGTGACAGAGGTTAGAGAGGGATCAGGGTGGACTTAAGTGTACAATGCCAGGATTCCATTAAGTTTACTGTCTGAATTTAAAATATCTTGTGTTTTTTCAATCTATTCATCAAATTTCAATTTCTCTTGAAATCGATGTGACCGAATTGTTGACATGTCACAGAATGTTCTGTACCTGAATTTCTCCTTACACCATCTCTGTTTAACTGTCCCATCAGCTCTGCAGGAGAGAGTGTCTGAGACAGAGGATCACTGTGCTCAGCAGCTTAGAGTGATGGAATCTCAACTCAACACGGCCAGAAGAGAACACACCAAAGCAGGTAGCGGACACTTGACTCATTCATCACATCATGTCCATCTCAACACAAAATGTGAAAGGGTCATGTAGAGTTGAGAGGATTCATATATGCGTCTACAGAAATGTACTGTAGTGTAAATATATATGGCTAAGACTGATAGGACTCCTGTCTGTATATTATAGTGGTAGCCCTGCGTCAGTTTGAGAGACAGGCTAAGAGAGAGAGGGAGCAGGAGAGAGAAGCACAATGCCTTCAGAGTGAACACACCAAGAGAGAAATCCAGGATCTACAGAAAATACTGCAAGAAAAGGACAAGGACAGAAATCTACTTTTGGTGAGTTCATTGTTTTTTTCCCCCATGTCTTGGTTTATTGTAAGTTAGCCACGAACCTCAGGCTTCGTTCACGTACTGTACATTTTGAACGCCTGGTGAACTTGTCGGCAGAAAGATGCTTAAAAGGGGTTAGTCTAGATGGAAACGAGTACTTGACATGTTTCAAGCTCTGAACAGAGGTTGTGTTCCTGAAAAATTTCCAAAAAACAACTTCAACTTTGTCCGACATGGTAGAAAAATATGAAAATGACAAACAAAAAAATGCCTCTCCTAACGGGGAATGTCATCTCTACTCTGAGCCAATCAAATGTGAGCGTTGAATGCCAGCGCCTCCATCAACAGTCAACAAGACGAGTTTTGGAAGGATGGCCTCCGATAGACTTATTGTTTACCATGTTGAGACTTTTTTTTCTTTTTTGTGAAACTGACAACTGTCAAGACACTTTCTTACACAGATCCAATTTCAGTATTTGTATATTTTGCCTCCCACAGGCGACTGTACGTGAGAGGGGTCTGATGAGTGAGTATAAGGCAGCCCGGAACACAGCCCTGCAGACTTCTGTGGCCTTGGAGCAGCAGCAGAGACCCTCAAGGAAGAGCAACACTCTGAGAGCCAAAGACCAGCCACAGACCAGAGGTAACTTCCACCAACACACCATGTTGTCACATTGTCTCGTCCTATGAATACCTCTTGTAATATAATACAAGTGTATGTATAACACTTTATACACTGAGTATACCAAAAATTAGCTACACCTTTCTAATATTGAGTTGCACCCCCTTTTGCCCTCAGAACAGCCTCAATTCGCCAGGGCATGGACTCTACAAGGTGTCGAAAGTGTTCCACAGGGATGCTGGCCCATGATTCCAATGCTTCACACAGTTGTGTCAAGTTGGCTGGATGGCCTTTGGGTGGTAGACCATTCTTGATAAACACAGGAAGCTGTTGAGTTCTTGACACAAACTGGTGCACCTGGCACCTACTGCCATACCCCACTCAAAGGCTCTTAAATCTTTTGTCTTGCCCATTCACCATCTGAATGGCACACATATACAGTACCAGTCAAGTTTGGACACCTACTCATTCAAGGGTTTTTCTTTTTTTGAAACTATTTTCTATGTTGTAGAATATTAGTGAAGTCATCAAAACTATGAAATAACACATATGGAATCGTAGTAACCAAAACTTATATATTTTAGATTCTCCAAAGTAGCCCCCTTTTGCCTTGATGACAGCTTTGCACTCTTGGCATTTTCTCAACCAGCTTCATGAGGAATGCTTTTCCAACAGTCTTGAAGGAGTTCCCACATATGCTGAGCACTTGTTGGCTGCTTATCAATCAATCAAATGTATTTATCAGCTGATGTCACAAAGTGCTGTACAGAAACCCAGCCTAAAACCCCAAACAGCAAGCAATGCAGGTGTAGAAGCACGGTGGCTAGGAAAAACTCCATAGAATGGCCAGAACCAAGGAAGAAACCTAGAGAGGAACCAGGCTATGAGGGGTGGCCAGTCCTCTTCTGTCTGTGCCGGGTGGAGATTATAACATAACATGGCCAAGATGTTCATAGATGACCAGTAGGGTCAAATAACAATAATCACAGTGGTTCTCGAGGGTGCAACAGGTCAGCACCTCAGGAGTAAATGTCAGTTGGCTTTTCATAGCCGATCATTCAGGGTATCTCTACCTCTTCTGCTGTCTCTAGAGAGTTGAAAACAGCAGATCTGGGACAGGTAGCACATCTGGTGAACAGATCAGGGTTCCATAGCCGCAGGCAGAACAGTTGGAACTGGAGCAGCAGCACGACCAGGTGGACTGGGGACAGCAAGGAGTCATCAGGCCAGGTAGTCCTGAGGCATGGTGCTTTTCCTTCACTCTGTGGTCCAACTCATCCCAAACCATCTCAGTTTGGTTGAGGTCGGGTAATTGTGGAGGCCAGCTCATCTGATGCAGCATTGCATCACTCTCCTTGGTCAAATAGCCCTTACACAGCCTGGAGGTGTGTTTCGTGTCATTGTCCTGTTGAAAAAGAAATGATAGTCCCACTAAGTGCAAACCAGATGGGATGTTGTATCGCTGCAGAATGCTGTGGTAGACATGCTGGTTAAGTGTGCCTTGATTTCTAAATAAAACACTGACAGTGTCACCAGCAGGGCACCATCACACCTCCTCCTCCATGCTTCATGGTGGGAACCACACATGCAGAGATCATCCGTTCACCTACTCTGCGTCTCACAAAGACACGGCGGTTGGAAACAAAATTTCCAATTTGGACTCATTAGACCAAAGGATAGATTTCTACCGGTCTAATGTCCATTACTTGTGTACTTGGCTCAAGCAAGTCTCCTCTTCTTATTGTTGTCCTTTAGTTGTGGTTTCTTTGCAGCAAATTGACCATGAAGGCCTGATTCACGCAGTCTCCTTTGAAAAGTTGATGTTGAGATGTCTTACTTGAACTCTGAAGCATTTATTTGGGCTGCATTTTCTGAGGCTGGTAACTCTAATGAATTTATCCTTTCTAGCAGAGGTAACTTTGTGTATTCTTTTCCTGTGGTGGTCCTCATGAGAGCCAGTTTCATCATACCGCTTGATGGTTTTTGCAACTGCACTTGAAACGTTCCTTGTTGACTGACCTTCATGTCTTAATGTAATGATGGACTGTCGTTTCTCATTGCTTATTTGAACGGTTCTTGCCATAATATGGACTTATCCCTATTTGGTAAAGGCCATCTTCTGTATACCACCCCTAACTTGTCACAACACAACTGATTGGCTCAAATGCTTTAAGAAGGAAAGAAATTCCACAAATTAACTTTTAACAAGGCACACCTGTTAATTGAAATGCATTCCAGCTGACTAAATCAAATCAAATCAAATGTATTTATATAGCCCTTCGTACATCAGCTGATATCTCAAAGTGCTGTACAGAAACCCAGCCTAAAACCCCAAACCGCAAGCAATGCAGGTGTAGAAGCACGGTGGCTAGGAAAAACTCCCTAGAAAGGCCAAAACCGAGGAAGAAACCTAGAGAGGAACCAGGCTATGTGGGGTGGCCAGTCCTCTTCTGGCTGTGCCGGGTGGAGATTATAACAGAACATGGCCAAGATGTTCAAATGTTCATAAATGACAAGCATGGTCGAATAATAGTAAGGCAGAACAGTTGAAACTGGAGCAGCAGCATGGCCAGGTGGACTGGGGACAGCAAGGAGTCATCATGTCAGGTAGTCCTGGGACATGGTCCTAGGGCTCAGGTCAGTTGAAACTGGAGCAGCAGTATGGCCAGGTGGACTGGGGACAGCAAGGAGTCATCATGTCAGGTAGTCCTGGGGCATGGTCCTAGGGCTCAGGTCCTCCGAGAGAAAGAAAGAGATAAGGAGAGAATTAGAGAACGCACACTTAGATTCACACAGGACACCGAATAGGACAGGAGAAGTACTCCAGATATAACAAACTGACCCTAGCCCCCCGACACATAAACTACTGCAGCATAAATACTGGAGGCTGAGACAGGAGGGGTCAGGAGACACTGTGGCCCCATCCGAGGACACCCCCGGACAGGGCCAAACAGGAAGGATATAACCCCACCCACTTTGCCAAAGCACAGCCCCCACACCACTAGAGGGATATCTTCAACCACCGACTACCTCATGAAGCTGGTTGAGAGAATGCCAATAGTGTGCAAAGCTGTCATCAAGGCTAAGGGTGGCTACTTTGAAGAATCTCATATCAAATATATTTGGATTTGTTTAATACTTTTTTTTGGTTACTACATAATTCCATATGTGCTATTTCATGGTCTTGATGTCTTCACTGTTATTCTACAGTGTAGAAAATAGTACAAATAAAGCGAACCCCCTGGAATGTGTAGGTGTGTCCAAACTTTTGACTGGTACTGTACAATCCTTGTCTCAATTGTCTCATGGCTTAAAAATCCTTCTTTAACCCGTCTCCTCCCCTTCATCTACACTGATTGAAGTGGATTTAACAAGTGACGGATCATAGTTTCAACCTGCATTCACCTGGTCAGTCTGTCATGGAAAGAGCAGGTGTCCTTAAGTATACTCCATGTATACTATTATCTATAACATGTTTATAGAAAATTTATAAAACAGAATGAAATTGTAATTTGACTAGTTAACATGTCTACAGACACACAGTAGTAACCAGTGAACTGTTCTGTGTGTTCCCTGTTAGACTCGCTACTGTCAGTGCTTGGGGACCTTCGGACTCTGAGTGCTGCAGTGGTCCACAGCTCAGAAGACGATGCAGAGGAGGGATATGGGGACAGGGTACGGCATTCCAGAACCAGAGGGGACGACTCACTAAAGTGACGGTCCGCAATAAGTACTAGGAACTTTTTTTCTGCATTTTTATTTTTTTTTTTTTAATTGCGACCCATTTCTGTTTTATACACTCTTCATGACTAATTGACATTTCATTACATATGTAACTCAGACTCCATGTTGGTGGTAATTATGTTGGTGGATGATTTAGTGCTTTCTTAATGTCTATAAAATGGCACTGTCGACACAACAGCAATGTTCCCAGTTTAAAAATGCGTTGGATGTTTTAAGATTTCATGGATCTACTTAATGTTACTTAACCTTTGGCTGACAGGCTCCGGCCAGAGGAGAAGCTCACTGACTGTGATGAGTTCATATAAGGTAGGTGGACGTGTGGCCTGTGCGCCCAGTCTAATCAATAAGTCAATGTGCTTTCTCCCAGGGCCTCACAGCGTGACAGGAACATCAAATGAATGGATAGCTTCGTTCAAAACAGGATGCTGCCTTCCGCTGGAGAAAACTAAAAAAAACAGGCTTGTTGTGACCCTGAGTGCTCTGAACTGTAGCACGGGAGACACGAGATTAACCTCTGTTGATGTTTCTATAGTCTTGCTAATGGTCGTGTTTATGAAGACATGGATCACCATCTTTGACAAAGTTGTGTATTTGTTTGTGATGTAATAAATTATGTTGATATTTAAAACTTTCATTGTTTCTGAGAAGTGCAGTTTTGATGGAACTTAGAACTCATTTCATGAACATTTGGACCGCCTGTCCTCCATTAAGGAATGGAGAGATCGTGACAGGATATGAGAACTAATTCCAGAGAATCAGGAGCAGATTGTGAGATGCTCAGATGGCTCTTACTTAAGGTGACCTGGTGATTCACGGTCTATCAGAAGCTGTCATCGCCTGGTTGTGACTAGTAAGTCGAAGTCAGGCCTAACTGGAAGAGATGTTCAATTTAGTCACTATATTTAGTGTTGTGAAAGTATGTCCCCTTTTTATGTTTTAATTATATATATTTCCATTATGAAGCACAAGCTGGGTAAAGGAGTGATCAATTGGCTCCAGAAAAACAATCTGGACTGCAGCAGAGAAAAATACACAGATATATATATAAGCATTCATGATTATGATTAGCTATACTAATGATAAATTAATTTAAGTGTAGCCCTGGTTCCTGTTTGTGTCCCTTGCCATCAGCGTCTTGTTGCTTTTCCTTTTACAGAACACAATTACAGTTTCATGCAATTTATGCAGCACTAATTGGGACTGAGGCTGTCCATGCCAAAAACAAACTCAATCAGGCATATCCATCAGGGGCACAATACAAACCCTGGTGTTGGAAGTGCTAAGATAACCAAGCTATCTGTACAATATTGACTAGCTGTAAGTGGGCGACATGCTAGATGCTAGTGTAAAGGCAGACTGAGATTGTGAATGTGCTGGCTGTGCAAGTGAGAGTGCATGATGCAGGGTGATTTGTTTCCCAGAAGGCTGTGAAGCAGCAACAGGACCATCTGATGGATGTCTGCTTTATCTGTCCCCAGCAGTGTCCTCATCAGACCCCAGCAGCTCTAAGGCATTGTATTGTATTGTTTGGTTTGGTGCAGAGAGGACCCCTGACGTGATGTTTATCCTATGCAGTTAGGGGTGCCATTTTCCATTCCAATTTCCTCTCTGTCGGGTTAATGTGATCACAGAGTATGTTTAACTACGTCTCACTGACACTAATTACTTTGATTCATGTATTGGTGACGTCGTGTTCATTCACAGATTGACATGAATATTGTCTTTCTCTACATGTTAGCACTATAATGATGAACATTTCTGTCATGATCAATGTGGGATCGTCTGATAAGGCCTATATCTCTAGAGGACTACTCAATCCATCTAATTTAGTGGGATGCCAATAAATATCTTTGGATGGAAGCAAATACTAACACTAAACTTTATGTACTGATCCATAGTATAGTTTAATTGATAAACACAAGTACTCTAGATTCAACTCTTCTATTTCACATGCACATCACCATATTCACCAATCACCATATTCTTATCGGCAGACTCAGTAGCCTCGGTTTTTCGGATGACTGCCTTGCCTGGTTCACCAATTACTTTGCAGACAGAGTTCAGTGTGTCAAATCGGAGGGCATGTTGTCCGGTCCTCTGGCAGTCTCTATGGGGGTGCCACAGGGTTCAATTCTCGGGCCGACTCTTCTCTGTGTATATCAATGATGTTGCTCTTGCTGCGGGCGATTCCCTGATCCACCTCTACGCAGACGACACCATTCTATACACTTTCGGCCCGTCATTGGACACTGTGCTATCTAACCTCCAATCGAGCTTCAATGCCATACAACACTCCTTCCGTGGCCTCCAACTGCTCTTAAACGCTAGTAAAACCAAATGCATGCTTTTCAACCGATCGCTGCCTGCACCCGCTTGCCCGACTAGCATCACCACACTGGATGGTTCCGACCTTGAATATGTGGACACCTATAAGTACCTAGGTGTCTGGCTAGACTGCAAACTCTCCTTCCAGACCCATATCAAACATCTCCAATCGAAAATCAAATCAAGAGTCGGCTTTCTATTCCGCAACAAAGCCTCCTTCACTCACGCTGCCAAGCTTACCCTAGTAAAACTGACTATCCTACCGATTCTCGACTTCGGCGATGTCATCTACAAAATTGCTTCCAACACTCTTCTCAGCAAACTGGATGCAGTTTATCACAGTGCCATCCGTTTTGTCACTAAAGCACCTTATACTACCCACCACTGCGACTTGTATGCTCTAGTCGGCTGGCCCTCACTACATATTCGTCGCCAGACCCACTGGCTCCAGGTCATCTACAAGACCATGCTAGGCAAAGCTCCGCCTTATCTCAGCTCACTGGTCACGATGGCAACACCCATCCGTAGCACGCGCTCCAGCAGGTGTATCTCATTGATCATCCCTAAAGCCAACACCTCATTCGGCCGCCTTTCGTTCCAGTACTCTGCTGCCTGTGACTGGAACGAATTGCAAAAATCGCTGAAGTTGGAGACTTATCTCCCTCACCAACTTCAAACATCAGCTATCTGAGCAGCTAACCGATCGCTGCAGCTGTACATAATCTATCTAATCTAATAAATAGCCCACCCATTTTCACCTACCTCATCCCCATACTGTTTATATTTACTTTTCTGCTCTTTTGTACAAGAATATCTCTACCTGTACATGATCATCTGATCATTTATCACTCCAATGTTAATCTGCAATATTGTAATTATTCGCCTACCTCCTCATGCCTTTTGCACACATTGTATATAGACTCCCCTTTTTTCTCTACTGTGTTATTGACTTGTTAATTGTTTACTCCATGTGTAACTCTGTGTTGTCTGTTCACACTGCTATGCTTTATCTTGGCCAGGTCGCAGTTGCAAATGAGAACCTGTTCTCAACTAGCCTACCTGGTTAAATAAAGATAAAATAAAAAACCTGCAGATACATTTTCAAACAGCAGAGGGCATTGCTGTCCCATAAAGATGACTGACACGGCAGATGACGTCATGTGTATCTTTCAGTGGGCTTAGTTTGGTTCGTTGCATAATGTCTTGATTTGGTATTACACTAAAGAAGCACAGACACAAATTCACACTAACAAACCAAGACACAGAAACCCCCTATTACTATTGGCTGTTGGAGTTTGTTGCGTTCTGCACGGATGTGAGCGAGTACTTCTAAAATTCATTTCTTTTTATGTCAGCTTCTACAGCTTGTACCATGTTAATACTGCACATTTCCCCAAGGAAGTGACAATTCCCATTACTTTATTAGGCTTAATACAATGTCCTGTATGAGCAAAGTGAAGTCTTTCTCCTGGTGAAACAGCAATAACATGCAGCACTTAGGCAGGAGAGGAGACTCGCCCACCAGCACTTAAAACCCTTCTATCTCCATGTTTCACTTATCCACAAATAGCCAAGTGTGCAATCTTCATGTCAGCACAGTGATAACAAGGTTCTGATGAAAAACCTACAAAAGCCACCAAATTTTCTCTCTCTTCATAACCAAACTGGTAAATGGATTTTATAATGCATAACCTACCAGCTGAAACATAGCAGTATATTTCAGTTGCTTCAGCAGCTTCGCAAAGAATGGTGTGGTATGGTAGCAAGGCATGATAGTAGTAGCTAACTTACGAATAATTGAATAGAGCTAGACGTCGTGAAATAAGCGAGGTGATAAAAAGCTTTCAATAAGCTCCCAGCCCTTTTTATTAGCAATTCAGAATTAATGATATGTTAAATAAGAAATTCCGACGAGCAGGAAGGTGCTGACCTCCTTTGGCTCAGTCATCTTCCTTAATGACGCTGGGCAGCCTCCCTGTGAGCAGCTGTTGATGTGTTGGAGAGGAGGTACAGATCGATCCGAGGGGAAACCGTGTCCACTATGGCACTGTGATGTTTTGTGGTTAGGAAGATGACATAATGTAATAAAAATGGAGTAAACAAACATCTTAAACCAAAAACTATCTTGTCTTTGGACCATATGACTCATCATATACTTATATAACATGATTCTGATTAAGTTTAGCCTTCAGGCATCTGCAGAATTTCAACACTGATCTATATATTTGGAATAGGCTGGTTAGTTTGTGTTATATTTACCACATAACCTGACCAGGAAAAATTCCAGGCCCTAGTTCTAATAATAACTCTAGAAAACACTGTTCGGTCTGTGTTGGCCAAGGATGTTCAGGCTGACCTGAGGACATAACAGGCATGGGGGTTTAGCTAGCTGAGGCGGAAGCTAAGGCTGATGTAATTCAGTCAGTCAGTGCAGTGCTCACCACCACCAGCGCTCCATGCTGGACCAGGACATGGTGGATGGCTCAGTGCTGTGGCAGGCCATGCTAAAGGGGACAGCAGCATGCATAAGGAGCTGTGTGGTTGGGAGGATGCAGCCCAGTAACCCTATTTATAGATACAGTAAGTCTGGGGCATTACCTCAGGGAATGGCAGCAGTGTACTGAACTGTCCTATCTTCAAAATGAACTCTAACTTTTGCATGGATAAGAAATAAACTTACACAGTACAATGTACAGCTCTGTACTTTATTTTCAAGCATGGCTCCACAATACTAATAATGGAAATTAAGGATAAGTTATTATTAATAAGTTTAGAATTTTACAAGGACAGAATTCAAGGTTAGTTGAAATGGATAAACATGTATAATAATAATTACATTTACATTTAAGTCATTTAGCAGACGCTCTTATCCAGAGCGACTTACAAATTGGTGCATTCACCTTATGACATCCAGTGGAACAGTCACTTTACAATAGTGCATCTAAATCTTAAAGGGGGGGTGAGAGGGAATACTTATCCTATCCTAGGTATTCCTTAAAGAGGTGGGGTTTCAGGTGTCTCCGGAAGGTGGTGATTGACTCCGCTGTCCTGGCGTCGTGAGGGAGTTTGTTCCACCATTGGGGGGCCAGAGCAGCGAACAGTTTTGACTGGGCTTGAGCGGGAGCTGTACTTCCTCAGTGGTAGGGAGGCGAGCAGGCCAGAGGTGGATGAACGCAGTGCCCTTGTTTGGGTGTAGGGCCTGATCAGAGCCTGGAGGTACTGAGGTGCCGTTCCCCTCACAGCTCCGTAGGCAAGCACCATGGTCTTGTAGCGGATGCGAGCTTCAACTGGAAGCCAGTGGAGAGAACGGAGGAGCGGGGTGACGTGAGAGAACTTGGGAAGGTTGAACACCAGACAGGCTGCGGCGTTCTGGATGAGTTGAAGGGGTTTAATGGCACAGGCAGGGAGCCCAGCCAACAGCGAGTTGCAGAAATCCAGACGGGAGATGACAAGTGCCTGGATTAGGACCTGCGCCGCTTCCTGTGTGAGGCAGGGTCGTACTCTGCGGATGTTGTAGAGCATGAACCTACAGGAACGGGCCACCGCCTTGATGTTGGTTGAGAACGACAGGGTGTTGTCCAGGATCACGCCAAGGTTCTTAGCGCTCTGGGAGGAGGACACAATGGAGTTGTCAACCGTGATGGCGAGATCATGGAACGGGCAGTCCTTCCCCGGGAGGAAGAGCAGCTCCGTCTTGCCGAGGTTCAGCTTGAGGTGGTGATCCGTCATCCACACTGATATGTCTGCCAGACATGCAGAGATGCGATTCGCCACCTGGTCATCAGAAAGGGGAAAGGAGAAGATTAGTTGTGTGTCGTCTGCATAGATAGTAATGACCCCGGTCTGCAGTATCCTACACAGCACTGTAGGTAGAGAAGAAGTAATGACCCCGGTCTGCAGTATCCTACTACACAGCACTGTAGGTAGAGAAGCAGTAATGACCCCGGTCTGCAGTATCCTACTACACAGCACTGTAGGTAGAGAAGAAGTAATGACCCCGGTCTGCAGTATCCTACTACACAGCACTGTAGGTAGAGAAGAAGTAATGACCCCGGTCTGCAGTATCCTACTACACAGCACTGTAGGTAGAGAAGAAGTAATGACCCCGGTCTGCAGTATCCTACTACACAGCACTGTAGGTAGAGAAGCAGTAATGACCCCGGTCTGCAGTATCCTACTACACAGCACTGTAGGTAGAGAAGAAGTAATGACCCCGGTCTGCAGTATCCTACAACACAGCACTGTAGGTAGAGAAGAAGTAATGACCCCGGTCTGCAGTATCCTACAACACAGCACTGTAGGTAGAGAAGAAGTAATGACCCCGGTCTGCAGTATCCTACACAGCACTGTAGGTAGAGAAGAAGTAATGACCCCGGTCTGCAGTATCCTACTACACAGCACTGTAGGTAGAGAAGCAGTAATGACCCCGGTCTGCAGTATCCTACTACACAGCACTGTAGGTAGAGAAGAAGTAATGACCCCGGTCTGCAGTATCCTACTACACAGCACTGTAGGTAGAGAAGAAGTAATGACCCCGGTCTGCAGTATCCTACTACACAGCACTGTAGGTAGAGAAGAAGTAATGACCCCGGTCTGCAGTATCCTACTACACAGCACTGTAGGTAGAGAAGCAGTAATGACCCCGGTCTGCAGTATCCTACTACACAGCACTGTAGGTAGAGAAGAAGTAATGACCCCGGTCTGCAGTATCCTACAACACAGCACTGTAGGTAGAGAAGAAGTAATGACCCCGGTCTGCAGTATCCTACTACACAGCACTGTAGGTAGAGAAGCAGTAATGACCCCGGTCTGCATTATCCTACACAGCACTGTAGGTAGAGAAGAAGTAATGACCCCGGTCTGCAGTATCCTACTACACAGCACTGTAGGTAGAGAAGAAGTAATGACCCCGGTCTGCAGTATCCTACTACACAGCACTGTAGGTAGAGAAGAAGTAATGACCCCGGTCTGCAGTATCCTACACAGCACTGTAGGTAGAGAAGAAGTAATGAACCCGGTCTGCAGTATCCTACACAGCACTGTAGGTAGAGAAGAAGTAATGACCCCGGTCTGCAGTATCCTACACAGCACTGTAGGTAGAGAAGAAGTAATGACCCCGGTTGCAGTATCCTACACAGCACTGTAGGTAGAGAAGAAGTAATGACCCCGGTCTGCAGTATCCTACTACACAGCACTGTAGGTAGAGAAGAAGTAATGACCCCGGTCTGCAGTATCCTACTACACAGCACTGTAGGTAGAGAAGAAGTAATGACCCCGGTCTGCAGTATCCTACTACACAGCACTGTAGGTAGAGAAGAAGTAATGACCCCGGTCTGCAGTATCCTACTACACAGCACTGTAGGTAGAGAAGCAGTAATGACCCCGGTCTGCAGTATCCTACTACACAGCACTGTAGGTAGAGAAGCAGTAATGACCCCGGTCTGCATTATCCTACACAGCACTGTAGGTAGAGAAGAAGTAATGACCCCGGTCTGCAGTATCCTACAACACAGCACTGTAGGTAGAGAAGCAGTAATGACCCCGGTCTGCAGTATCCTACTACACAGCACTGTAGGTAGAGAAGAAGTAATGACCCCGGTCTGCAGTATCCTACTACACAGCACTGTAGGTAGAGAAGCAGTAATGACCCCGGTCTGCATTATCCTACACAGCACTGTAGGTAGAGAAGAAGTAATGACCCGGGTCTGCAGTATCCTACTACACAGCACTGTAGGTAGAGAAGAAGTAATGACCCCGGTCTGCAGTATCCTACACAGCACTGTAGGTAGAGAAGAAGTAATGAACCCGGTCTGCAGTATCCTACACAGCACTGTAGGTAGAGAAGAAGTAATGACCCCGGTCTGCAGTATCCTACTACACAGCACTGTAGGTAGAGAAGAAGTAATGACCCCGGTCTGCAGTATCCTACTACACAGCACTGTAGGTAGAGAAGAAGTAATGACCCCGGTCTGCAGTATCCTACACAGCACTGTAGGTAGAGAAGAAGTAATGACCCCGGTCTGCAGTATCCTACACAGCACTGTAGGTAGAGAAGAAGTAATGACCCCGGTCTGCAGTATCCTACTACACAGCACTGTAGGTAGAGAAGAAGTAATGACCCCGGTCTGCAGTATCCTACTACACAGCACTGTAGGTAGAGAAGAAGTAATGACCCCGGTCTGCAGTATCCTACACAGCACTGTAGGTAGAGAAGAAGTAATGACCCCGGTCTGCAGTATCCTACTACACAGCACTGTCGGTAGAGAAGAAGTAATGACCCCGGTCTGCAGTATCCTACACAGCACTGTAGGTAGAGAAGAAGTAATGACCCCGGTCTGCAGTATCCTACACAGCACTGTAGGTAGAGAAGAAGTAATGACCCCGGTCTGCAGTATCCTACACAGCACTGTAGGTAGAGAAGAAGTAATGACCCCGGTCTGCAGTATCCTACACAGCACTGTAGGTAGAGAAGCAGTATTGAGGTTGGTTCTCATGGCCTTTGTGTTGTCAGACTTGTCAGTCAAGTCACGTTGACCTCAGCAAAATGATTCTTATCATGTCAGTCTATGTGGACCCCAGATTGAGAGAACATCAAGGGCGTCCAACCTAAAGGTCCTGAAGGTCAACTAGGAACCTGCAGTCCCCAAGGGGGTTGAATCAGTTCACTGAATATATCATTAGACTCTAATTTGGCAGAAAAATCATTGTCACACTACAGTTAATACTACATTATAATTGATACTTTAAAAATGTTTTTATCATGATTTTGTTATTTCTGGTTTCACTGACCATGATCAGTTGTTCAGCTGTGCATCTCTTTCACAAATAGTTATTTAGATAGTCACACATGCACAGTACCAGTCAACAGTTTGGACACACCTACTCATTCCAGGGTGTTTCTTTATTTGGACTATTTTCATCATTGTAGAATAATAGTGAAGACATCATAATTATGAAATAACACATATGGAATCATATTCATGCATTTGAGCCAATCAGTTATATTGTGCCATTTTTTGAAAACGACAGTCCATCTTACTTTAAGACATGAAGGTCAGTCAATCCAGAAAATGTCAAGAACTTTGAAAGTTTCTTCAAGTGCAGTCGCAAAAACCATCAAGCCCTATGATGAAACTGGCTCTCGTGAGGACCGCCACAGGAAAGGAGGACCCAGAGTTACCTCTGCTGCAGAGGATAAGTTCATTAGAGTTACCAGCCTCAGACAATGCATCCCAAATGAATGCTTCACAGAGTTCAAGTAACAGACACGTCTCAACATCAACTGTTCAAAGGAGACTGTGTGAATCAGGCCTTCATGACTGAATTGCTGCAAAGAAACGACTACTAAAGGACACCAATAATAAGAAGAATTGCTTGGGCCAAGAAACACGAGCAATGGACATTAGAGCGGTGGAAATCTGTCCTTTGGTCTAATGAGTCCAAATTTTAGATTTTTTGTTTCCAACCGCCGTGTCTTTGTGAGACGCAGAAAAGGTAAATGGATGATTTCCACATGTTTGATTCCCACCATGAAGCATGGAGGAGGAGGTGTGGGGGTGCTTTGCTGGTGACACTGTCAGTGTCAGCATTCTGAGTTCCTCTGTCCAGTGTCTGTGTTATTTTGCCCATCTTAATATTTTATTTTTATTGGCCAGTCTGAGATACGGCTCATTCTTTGCAACTCTGTCTAGAAGGCCAGCATCCTGGAGTCACCTCTTCACTGTTGACGTTGAGACTGGTGTTTTGTGGGTACTATTTAATGAAGCTGCCAGTTGAGGACTTGTGAGGCGTCTATTTCTCAAGCGAGACACTCTAATGTACCTGTCCTTTTGCTCAGTTGTGCACCGGGACCTCCCACTCCTCTATTCTAGTTAGGGTCAGTTTGCTCTGTTCTGTGAAGGGAGTAGAACCCACAAATGCTGATGCTCCAGATACTCAACTAGTCTAAAGAAAACCAGTTTTATTGCTTATTTAATCAGAACAGCTGTGATGACATAATTAGCTGTGATAACATAATTACAAACGGGTTTTCTAATTATCAATTAGCCTTTTAAAATGTTAAACTTGGATTAGCTAACACAACGTGCCATTGGAACAATCAATCAACCAATCAAATGTATTTATGAAGCCCTTTTTACATCAGCCGGTGTCACAAAGTGCTATACAGAAACCCAGCCTAAAACCCCAAACAGCAAGCAATGCAGATGTAGAAGCACAGTGGCTAGGAAAAACTCCCGAGAAAGGCAGGAACCTAGGAAGAAACCTAGAGAGGAACCAGGCTCTGAGGGGTAGCCAGTCCTCTGGCTGTGCCGGGTGGAGATTATAATAATAATCACAGTGGTTGTAGAGGGTGCAACAGGTCAGCCCCTCAGGAGTAAATGTCACTTGACTTTTCATAACACAGGGGTGATGGTTGCTGATAATGGGCCTCTGTACACCTATGTAGATATTCCATTAAAAATCCTGCTGTTTACAGCTATAATAGTCATTTACAACATGAGCAATGTCTACACTGTATTTCCGATCAACTTGATGTTATTTTGATGGACAAAAAATGTGATTCTCTTTCAAAAACAAGGACATTTTGTAAAAGGGGTCGCATCCTGGCGGCAGAGAAGTCAGGCGCAGGAGAGAAAACTGTGTTTCCAGCGACGCAGTTTATTAAACAAAAACTCACCGGGAAACATTACAAATATAACAAATGGGTACAATACCCTACTCACGCCAGGACAAACGTGCACAAACACTTACAAATAACAATCACTGACAAACACATGAGGGGGAACAGAGGGTTAAATACACAACATGTAATTGATGGGATTGAAACCAGGTGTGATACAAGACCAGACAAAACCAAAGGAAAATGAAAAGAGGATCAGCGATGGCTACAAAGTCGGTGACTTCGACCACTGAACGCCGCCCCGAACAAGGAGAGGGACCAACTTCGGCGGAAGTCGTGACACATTTCTAAGTGACCACAAACAATCACGGCCGGATGAGATGTAGCCTGGATTTTGATTTGTTTAACACTTTTTTGGTTCCTGCATGATTCCATACAGTATGTGTTGTTTCATAGTTTTGATGTATTCACTATTATTGTACCATGTGGAAAATAGTAAAAATAAAGAAAAACCCTTGAATGAGAAGGTGTGTTCATACTTTTGACAGGTACTGTACATCCTGTTCAAAACATAGCCATTTAACACTACACTGAATCGTGGTCATGGTAACCTCTGAGCTGTAATAAGCATCAGTACAACCAGACCTAGTTTTATCTCCCAGCTATAAGGCTACAGTACGTCCTCTTATCAGGAGTCTTTTGAAGCTTGCTCAGTTTAATCACCCCAACAAAATGTTTTCTTAGATTCACCCAGAAATTGGGAACAACACCTTTTACCCCCTCTCCCATGGATACAGCTCCTCCTTTTGTGACTCTTTTACAGTTTTTCTACAGTATGTGCACAATGGATATCTCATCAAGAGGAAGAGAGAGACGGTGGGATGCTTTAGAAGCAGAGCATCGCTAATTAAAATTGCCAGGCTAATTTGCTCCACTCTCTAAGCACTGACACTTGGCCGGTGGGATATTCTCCAGCTGAAAACAGAGATGTTGGAATCAAATTACCGTTAATATTCATCTGTGCTGCAGCAGCTCCTTGTAGTTACCAGCATGCTAGTACAGGATAAAATAGCTCTCCAGCATGTGATATTCTGAGCTATTCTCATTACTTTAAAAGACACAGTGGTAGTTCTACTGCATTACTGTTGACATTCCTATTCATATGCAATTAGAGCTAAATTGCCAGTATATCTTGTTGTCAGCTGTAACTGTACCATGTAGTGGCAGTTTCTCTTCCATTAGAGGATGATGTATGAATTAAAGAGGGAGTTGATGTTGTTCAAGACAATTATTGCATCCTTCCAATTGCCCCTCTATGAAACAATTCTGAGAAATGGTGCGGAGGATGATCAGTGCCTTCCTTCTGCACGGTGGCTAGGAAAAACTCCCTAGAAAGGCCAGAACCTAGGAAGAAACCTAGAGAGGAACCAGGCTATGATGGGTGGCCAGTCCTCTTCTGGCTGTGCCGGGTGGAGATTATAACAGAACATGGCCGAGATGTTCAAATGTTCATAGATGACCAGCAGGGTTAAATAATAATAATCACAGTGGTTGTCGAGGGTGCAACAGGTCAGCACAGGTCAGCACAGGTCAGGAGTAAATGTCAGTTGGCTTTTCATAGTTGATCATTCAAAGTATCTCTACCACTTCTGCTGTCTCAAGATGGAGTTGAAAACAGCAGGTCTGGGACAGGTAGCACGTCCAGTGAACAGGTCAGGGTTCCATAGCCGCAGGCAGAACAGTTGAAACTCGAGCAGCAGCACGACCAGGTGGACTGGGGACAGCAAGGTGTCATCAGGCCAGGTAGTCCTGAGGCATGGTCCTAGGGCTCAGGTCCACCGAGAGAGAGAGAGAAAGAAAGAAAGAAAGAAAGAAAGAAAGAAAGAAAGAAAGAAAGAAAGAAAGAAAGAAAGAAAGAAAGAAAGAAAGAAAGAAAGAAAGAAAGAAAGAAAGAGAGAGAGAGAGAATAATTAAATTCACACAGGACACTGGATAAGACAGGATAAATACTCCAGATATAACAGACTGACCCTAGCCCCCCGACACATAAACTATTGCAGCATAAATACTCAAGGCTGAGAAAGGAGGGGTCGGAAGACACTGTGGCCCCGTCCGACGATACCTACTGCCAGGGCCAAACAGGCAGGATATAACCCCACCTCCCTTTGCCAAAGCACAGCCCCCACAACACTAGAGAGATATCTCCAACCACCAACTTACCATCCTTTCCATCCTGAGACAAATCCTAGTATAGCCCACAAAGGTCACCCCCACGGCACAACCCAATGGGGGGCACCAAACCTGACTCAGTTACACCAGACCATCGTTATGTTTGGAGGAAAGAGGGGGAGGCTTGCAAGCCGAAGAACACCATTCCAACCGTGAAGCACAGGGGTGGCAGCATCATGTTGTGGGGGTACTTTGCTGCAGGAGGGACTAGTGCACATCACAAAACAGATGGCATCAGGAGGAAAGAAAATTATGTGGATATATTGAAGCAACATCTCAAGACATCAGTCAGGAAGTTAAGGCTTGGTCACAAATGGGTCTTCCAAATGAACAATGACCCAAAGCATGCTTCCAAAGTTGTGTCAAAAGGGCTTAAGGATAACAAAGTCAAGGTATTGGGAAACAAGTATTTGACCCCTCTGCAAAACATGACTTAGTACTTGGTAGCAAAACCCTTGTTGGCAATCACAGAGGTCAGATGTTTCTCGTAGTTGGCCACCAGGTTTGCACACATCTTAGAAGGGATTTTGTCCCACTCCTCCTTGCAGATCTTCTCCAAGTCATTAAGGTTTCGAGGCTGACGTTTGGCAACTTGAACCTTCAGCTCCCTCCACAGATTTCCTATGGGATTAAGGTCTGGAGACTGGCTAGGCCACTCCAGGACCTTAATGCGCTTCTTCTTGAGCCACTCCTTTGCTGCCTTAGCCGTGTGTTTTGGGTCATTGTCATGCTGGAATACCCATCCACGACCCATTTTCAATGCCTTGGCTGAGGGAAGGAGGTTCTGACCCAAGATTTTACGGTACATGGCCCCATCCATCGTCCCTTTGATGCGGTGAAGTTGTCCTGTCCCCTTAGCAGAAAAACACCCCCAAAGCATAATGTTTCCACCTCCATGTTTGATGGTGGGGATGGTGTTATTGCGGTCATAGGCAGCATTCCTCCTCCTCCAAACACAGAGAGTTGAGTTGATGCCAAAGAGCTCAATTTTGACCACATCACTTTCACCCAGTTGTCAGCCAAATGACCAACTGATGGATTACAGACATCAATCACAGGGCAGCTGGACACTGAAGCTGGAGGAGATGAAAGACACATGTAGAGGGACACATGGAGTTAATTACAGGGTCTAAAACACAGGCCACAGGAAGAGGAATGTATAGTATTTTTAGTATAGCTGGACACGCTAGAAACTGAGGAGACACATAGTCTGCTGATGTTAGATAATACACAAACAAAAGAATGCATTTAGTTAAGTGCAGGAACAAAGCAAGGGTCTTATCATTATCTGGCCGAAAGCAGATGTGGGCGTTACTGGGCTGAACAAGCAGGACGCACAGATTGGGATGTAACTGTATTTGCATTGGGGGATGAACTGATGATGTATGCATGGATATAAAGGGAAGAGCGAGAGCTCTGGAGGGTGTGGGTCCTGCGGGGCTCTCCGGCTTGTAATACTGCTGTATGAAAAGTCTATATTGATTTTCACAAAGTTCTTCATTGTGTCATATTTGAACCGATTGGCCACTACATTCTTGGCTGATTCCTCACCGTTCTCATGATCATTGCAACTCCACGAGGTGAGATCTTGCATGGAGCCCCAGGCCGAGGGAGATTGACAGTTATTTTGTTGTCACCTTCTCACCAAGCTGCTTGGCGATGGTCTTGTAGCCCATTCCAGCCTTGTGTAGGTCTACAATCTTGTCCCTGACATCCTTGGAGAGCTCTTTGGTCTTGGCCATGGTGGAGAGTTTGGAATCTGATTGATTGCTTCTGTGGACAGGTGTATTTTATACAGGTAACAAACTGAGATTAGGAGCACTTCCTGTAAGAGTGTGCTCCTAATCTCAGCTCGTTACCTGTATAAAAGACACCTGGGAACCAGAAATCTTTCTGATTGAGAGGTGGTCAAATACTTATTTCCCTCATTAAAATGCAAATCAATTTAAACATTTTTTATATGTGTTTTTCAGGATTTTTTGTTGGTATTCTGTCTCTCACTGTTCAAATAAACCTACCATTAAAATTATAGACTGATTATTTCTTTGTCAGTGGGCAAACGTACAAAATCAGCAGGGGATCAAATACTTTTTTCCCTCACTGTATATTTAGATTTGTTTAACACATTTCTGATTACTATATGATTCCACATGTGTTTTGATGTCTTCACAACTTTTCTACAGTGTAGAAAATATAAAAAATAAACTAAAACCCTTGAATGAGTAGGTGTGTCCAAACCTTTCAACTGGTACTGTATATGACTCAATAACAGGAATACAACAGTGCTTGTCATAAGACATCCAGGCAGATTCCAGGGCTGGCAGATTAATTCAGCCTCATTTGACATCTAGGAAACACTTTGCTTGATCCACCTGGCCATCATCAGCCTTTACAACTCTAAAATAACCATAATATTACAGCTTCGATATCAGCCCATGCCTACTGTGATGTCAAATGATCTAACAAACTACCTTTAAGCAAGATTGACATAAGCTATCCGTCAATGGTTATAACAGTGCCATGTCATTAGGCTGGTATAAAATCCCTTAGGTTGATTCCATTGCTTCCATGAAGGACTACTCCAGGACTCCTTCATTAAGCTCTCTGTTGTCTCCCCGGCACAGATGTGAGAGCTGCTCCACAGCTCTTCTGAAGACCAGGTGTAACATAATGATTACTTTGAGCTGTGTAACCAAAGTGTCCTGATAGGGCACACCTGTGGCTGGCTTTTCTCCACTTGGCTGGATGCTGAGAAACATGTTGGCAAGCTGCCACCCCGTTTCTGGCCCTGCTGAAACACAGCACTATCTGCATGCAACGGTATAGCCAATCTCTCATGCTGATGTCCTAATCAAAAGAGTGTGAGGCAGCATCTCACAAGACACATTTGCTCTGTTGTTTCTATTGAATTATTGAGAGAGAGAGCACTTCCCCTGCTCTTTGCCCTCTTATACATACTATAGCATACATAGCTGTGACAATATGTATGCACTTAGCTTACCTCACAGTTTCGACATTTCCAGAACATTACCAGCACATTTCCTGGCAGCACTACTGATAAAATACAGAATATATTCTTGGCAATGGAATATGCCTTGACATTTGACTTTCATTTGTGCTATTTTGCGAGCGAGTATTCCAAATCAAATACCGGTAGGCTGTACAGACGAGCCAGGATACTTGTGAAAAGTATTTTTCAGAAGCCTCCCCAATTTTCTCAGTCTCAGTCGGTCAAGTCCTGGGGTGGAATACATGAGACTGAACATTAGTGCATAAGCCTGAGGCCTTCTCTCCTGAAATCTGGGCATTGCCAGCGCTGAGATAAATGGCGAAAAGGAAACACATTTTGTCAATAACAACCTGGTGGACAGCTCTATCATCTTATTGGCACAAGAAAATGTGGATATTTTGTGGAAAGTGAAAATGTGATCTTTTTTTCAGAGCACTTTAGTGAAGGAACATAACTGAGTCCAGATCATTTACCAGAGGAGTTTATAGGCGTTTCAGAGACTGAGAGGAATCCAAACCGCAGCCCTTCATCTGCTTCAATGTGTTATTTTATCCTCTGACCTTTCACTACATTACCCTAAACATAGGACATAACATAAGTCTGGACATAACTTGTTTCTGCTCCTCTTGTTGTTATATTGTCAAAGACGTAGAATGTATGCACACATGACTGTAAGTCGCTTTGGATAAAAGCGTCTGCTAAATGGCATATATTATATATATATTACATAATACACCATAATGTTAATGTTAAACTCAGGCTGATGTAAAAAGGGCTTTATAAATACATTTGATTGATTGAAATACATTTGACTGAGGTATCAGGTGAACAGAAAAATAAATCCATCCCCGTAATAGGTACATGCAACAAACTGTACAATTGACTATTAGGCACATGAACTCAGCATTAGGACATCTATGACAGTATTTGTTGATTCTATTAATTGAAGGCGTTTTTAAGATGCAGTAGGCTACTACTATGACTTTCCCATCTTAGCATGTCTTTCTCTCTGAAACCAACCAAACAAAAGTGGCATTAAAAAATGAAACTACGTGGGTCATATTCTGCTCTGCTGGACAGCCCGCCATCAGACTACACCACATGCTCTCTTCACTTCATCTCTAATACCGAAGCTAAACTGTATGACAGGAGATCGATCCACTGTGCACTGTTTAAATAGAGAGACATTGTTTACCAGTGGATTTTCCATCTTTAATTAGCCAACGCCAACCCTAATTTGCCTGAGGAAAATGAGGCTGCTCATGCATCAGAGCACTTCTGCCGTGCACTTGCCAGTTTCTCTGGCAGGCTTTGGCCCTAATGTGGACTTGAATGTAAAACGTTGAACCGCTGCGAACAGTCACATGCCTAGCAAGGCCCACATCCAATTTCACAGGATAATGAAAGGCAAAACACGCAATGTGAAATAAGCACGCCTTCATCCTCAGACACACAGGCAGCACCTCCAAGCTAAGAATGCAGACAGAAAAAAAGATTTGTATGTTTTCCTTATGTCAACTGCTTTTCTGTGAACCTTATCTTATCTCAAACAGTTGCTCCAACAATGGTTAAACAAGTTGACAAATATAGCAAACATACTGTATGTCCGCCCCTGATCTACAATCTCATTCCATTACATGACATAATCCATTAAATGAAAGGGCAAATGATTTAGAAGAAACCAGCTGGAGAAACAAGTAGGAAGTAAAATGACTTTATCTGGATTTAATTGCTATAGATTCCAGATGGGTCTCAGTCTGACTGTAATGGTTTGCACTCTGGTCACAGTGCAAATACGGAACATTGCATTTGCCTGGCTGGCTGTATAGGCCAGTCCACTTTTTCAGGCTAACAACTTGTGTGTAATTCCATGGGTTCTAACAAACCATTACCAAAGGAAAACAACATCTCACTTAATCTATATTGACAGCTTTATATTGACAAGCTGAGTCAATGACATATTAGATGTCATTTCCTGGAACAGGGATTTGGCTATGTGTTGGAGATCTGAAGCACTCACTGAAGAGATGAAAGGTGGCCACTGCTTTTAAGAATCACATATCCCTAAAGAAAATACTACCCTGCACACAAAGTCTTACCATGGAGACAGTTTATGATCAAACTCCTGATGATTGCTTCCCGAGTGGCGCAGTAGTCTAAGGCACTGCATCGCAGTGTCATCACAGACCGGGGTTTGATCCCAGGCTGTGGTACATAACTGGCCGTGACCAGGAGTCCCATAGGGGGACGCACAATTGGCCCAGCATTGTCTGGGTTAGGGGAGGGTTTGGCAGGGGGGGCTTTACTTTGCTCATCGTGTTCTACTGACTTTTTTTCTATTGTTTTTCTTCTAAAATTTGACCCCTTTTTCGTGGTATCAAATTGTTTTAGTAGCTACTATCTTGTCTCATCGCTACAACTCCTGTACGGGCTCGGGAGAGACGAAGGTTGAAAGTCATGCGTCCTCCGATACACAACCCAACCAAGCCGCACTGCTTCTTTACACAGCGCCATCTAACCCGGAAGACAGCCGCACCTGTAAGGGTTTTCTGTATGTGAAGGAGAGCCAGACCAAAATGCGGCGTGGCTATTGAGATCCATGTTTAATGAAACAAAGTAAACACGAATCAAATACAAAAACAATAAACGTACCACGAAAACCGAAACAGCCTAATACTGGTGCAAAGTAACAAGGACAATCACCCGCAAAACCCAACACCAAACAGGCTACCTAAATATGGTTCCCAATCAGAGACAATGACGAACACCTGCCTCTGATTGAGAACCATATCAGGCCAAACATAGAACTAGACAAACTAGACATGTAACATAGAATGCCCACTCAGCTCACACCCTGACCAACCAAAACATAGAAACATACAAAGCAAACTATGGTCAGGGGGTGACAGCACCAATGTGTCGGAGGAAACACCATGCACCTGGCAACCTTCGTTAGCGCGCACTGTGCCCGGCCCGCCACAGGAGTTGCTGGTGCGCGATGAGACAAGGATTTCCCTACCGGCCAAACCCTCCCTAACCCGGACGACGCTAGGCCAATTGTGCGTCGCGCAACGGACCTCCCGGTCGCGGCCGGTTACGACAGAGCCTGGGCGCGAACCCAGAGTCTCTGATGGTGTAGCTGGCGCTGCAGTACAGCGCCCTTAACCACTGCGCCACCCGGCAGTACTGCGCCACTGCCCCATCTACTGACTCTTTATGGCGGGCCGGGCGCCTGCAGGCTGACTTCGGTCGTCAGTTGAACAATGTTTCCTCTGACACATTGGTGCGGGTGTTAAGGAGCGTGGTTTGGCGGGTCATGTTCCGGAGGACGCATGACGAGCCTGTTGAGAGTTGCAGCGATGAGACAAGATCTTAAGTGTATCGCAGTTGGATATCATGAAATCGGGGAGAAAAAGGTGGTAAAATATATATATATACAGTTGAAGTTGGAAGTTTACATACACTTAGATTGAAGTCATTAAAACTCATTTTTCAACCACTCCACAAATATCTTGTTAACAAACTATAGTTTTGGCAAGTTGGTTAGGACATCTACTTTGTGCATGACACAAGTAATTGTTCCAACAATTGTTTACAGACAGATTATTTCACTCCTAATTCACTGTATCACAATTCCAGTGGGTCAGAAGTTTACATACACTAAGTTGACTGTGCCTTTAAACAGCTTGGAAAATTCCAGACAATGATGTCATGGTTTTAGAAGGTACCACATGAAGGTACCACATTCATCTGTACAAACAATAGTACGCAAGTATAAACACCATGGGACCACGCAGCCGTCATACCGCACAGGAAGGAGACACGTTCTGTCACCTAGAGATGAACGTAAAGTGCCAATCAATCCCAGAACAGCAGCAAAGGACCTTGTGAAGATGCTGGAGGAAACAGGTACAAAAAATATATATCTATATCCACAGTAAAACAAATCCTATATCGACATAACCTGAAAGGCCCCTCGGCAAGGAAGAAGCCACTGCTCCAAAACCACAATTGAAAAGCCAGACTACGGTTTGCAACTGCACATGAGGATAAAGAGTGTTCTTTTTGGAGAAATGTCCTCTGGTCTGATGAAACAAAAATAGAACTGTTTGGCCATAATGACCAACGTTATGTTTGGAGGAAAAAAGGGGAGGCTTGCAAGCCGAAGAACACCATCCCAACTGTGAAGCACAGCAATGCTACCAAATACTAATTGAGTGTATGTAAACTTCTGACCCACTTGGAATGTGAAGAAAAAAATAAAAGCTGTACTAAATAATTCTCTCTACTATTATTATATGAAAAACTGTGTTTAAATGTATTTTGCTAAGGTGTATGTAAACCTCTGACTTCAACTGTATATATATATATATATATATATATATATATATATATATATATATATATATATATATATATATATATATAAATATAACTTCTGATGATTACAAATCTACTAATGTCTCCACCAACCACCAAACCCCAGCAGGCAGAAATATGTTTACCAGACAAACATGGTGGTAGAGATCTGTTAAATAGTGGTGACGTTCTTACTGCATCTCTATGGATGATGACATGTGTGTGTCTCTTCTGTTGGTAAACTGGGATTAAATAAAACATATTAACATGTAAAGAAAATAAAAAAGTTCCCCGCGACAGTATGTAGCCTGGGGATATGGTTTGTTTGTGTGATGTCATCACAGAGCTGAATAAAGCTATCTTTGGGGAGATGCCAAAATTAGACTGTGTCATGAATTGTACTAGCCATATGGTCTACAGTGTCTGAATGGCACGCTCACTTAAATTCCTTAGGAGGTGCTGGAATGGCCGACTAGCATTTACACCCAGTGGGGTCTTGTTGAACACACACACAGATTGTGTGTGTGTGCTCGCGCATACTTGTGCGTGTGTGTTTCATTATAATATGATGAAAAGCTAGCTTCGCCAGAAATATGCAGCCTTCTTTGCATGCTTAGGATAGTTTGAAGAAAATGTCTCAGGCTAGCATAATAGGCCCTTGTCTGCACCGAATCTCTTTTTAAATGTAGCACATAATAAAAGTACATAGCAGCAAATAATGAAACACCAACACTACACACATTTAGATCAGTGATGGGGGGCCCGCAGTCCCCCCTTAAGTAGGCCCCCCTTGGAACTCAGTCCGGGTTTCAACGTACTGTTGCGAAGTAGAATAGTAGAATACACAAGATGCAATTTCAAAATTTGGTTGTGCTTCAACAGTTTTTCTCTTGTTACAGTATGTCAGTCGCTGATTGCCATTCAATTTGCCCATGTCAGCTAAAATGTTTTAGATTAGTAAGTTAGTCTAGAGATCAGCTTTCTAAACTTGTAGTAATCAAGGTCGAAATAGAGCCCCAGGTGCCCCCATTGATTTTGTTAGTCAGTCTCACTCAGATATAATTTTCAAAACTGTTAACATTTCTCTCCACCCTATGGCAAAATTAGTAGAATTGCATGAAATTAGCGGTAAAACTGCTACTTTTCCTCTCCGCCGCATGGCAAAAGGAGTAAGATTGCACAAAATGAACTTTTAAACGTAAAAATGTGCATGAAATTAGTTATAAAATTGACAAATCTTCTCTCCGCCCCATGGCAAAATGTGTATAATTGAAGCAAACTAGCTTCAGCATTTTCTCTACACCCCATGACAAAATGTGTAGAATGGCACGATGTGGCCCTCCATGATGAGTTCAAGTTTTTTGTGGCCCTAACCCCAATAAAAGTTGCCCATCTGATTTAGGTCGTGAATTCACTATTGCATGGAAAGAATACTCAGCTGGCTGCTCATTGTTTAAAAAGCTAAAGCACATTTTCATGTCTTCAGAGAGTGTGTGAGCACAGACAGGCCTTAGTGTCATGCTGCATCTCCCCCTGACTGCCTGTCTCATCTCCTCTTGCTCCACTCTACTCCTTTCCCTTCCCATTCTATGTAGTTTGACCATGGTTTCCTTGTTCTCCCTATTCTTCCCTGCTGAGATGTTACAGACATAGTAGCATCCTCATCAGGGCTCCTGTATACTATATCTGGATGAGTTTGTCTCTGATGGCTCTCATCCTGATGACATACACACCTCAGTGAATGTGAAGCGCCAGCTTTGCCACAAGCTCAGTCAAATTAAGTCTGAGTTTGTTTTTGAGCGCACAGGAACAAATTTAATAATTTTACACAGCCGAGCCGAAAGTAGAATGTGTAGTTCATCAAATCTGTGAGGTCTTACAGAGGCAGAGTGTACAAAACATTAGGAACACCTTCCTAATATTGAGTTACACACCCTTTTCCCGTCAGAACAGCCTCACTTCGTTGGGGCATGGACTTTACAAGGTGTCAAAAGCGTTCCACAGGGATGCTAGCCCATGTTGACTCCAATGCTTCCCACAGTTGTGTCAAGTTGGCTGGATGTCATTTGGGTGGTGTTCCTAATGTTTTGTACACCCAGTGTACATGTTCTACAGCAAAATCACTCTTAGTCCCGGAAGGAAATCACCCAACATTTGTGCAGCACATCACCACTGCTCTGGCCCTACTACGGTGAGTTAACTGTAAATTAACATCAGAGTTGTAATGCCAAGCATTAAATCCCTCTGATTAATCTGGGTCAATACAGTCTGACCTGTTCTGCAAGGCTGGGTCTGCATCAGCCTCTTCCTAACAGAAAGCGGTAATGATTAGCTGACTTGCCCTTGGCTCTCCAACAGTACACACGGACTCTCTGAACAAAGAGCTTCAATAATGTAATCTATATCTCCTTATTCATAGCCAGGCTACAGTGGGTTGATATAGCTGTGCTAGAGTGTGAATTATCATTGTTTTGAAGGATCACATGAACCACAGTATACACTGAGTATACCAACATACAAACATTCCTAATATTTAGTTGCACCCCCCTCCTCTCTTTCTTTAACCTGTCTCCTTCCCTCCATCTACACATCAATAAGGGATCATAGCTTTCACCTGGATTCATCTGGTCTGTGTATGTCATGGAAAGCGTAGGTGTTCTTCATGTTTTGTATACTTAGTGTAGTGAGTGGTTGTATGCTACAGTATGTACTGTATAGAGGTAATAGAAGATGATTGATACCTTTATAACTGCACTAAGTCCCTCAGCAAGCATCAGTGTGAAACTCCTCTGCAATACTAATGAACATTTCCAACCTGCTGGAGGCGAGAGCTCTCCAGCGCTGGGAGGGATTTCACTCCCCAGGATGGAACATCACATCCCTTTTCTCTTGGTGCCTGCCTGTGACTGGAGGCATAGTTTGGCTTGATGAAAAGGGGTCGGATGGCGTGGGTCTGATAGGGCCCTGCAGCAGCACCTGTTTCACATTACACAGTAACCCCAGAATGAATAACTGACAGACTCAATCACATTTGCTCCAAAGATACTGACAGGCAGGCAGCGCAGACGACTGCAATCATGGGAGGAATTATTTTAATGAAAACCTGAAGTGGCACTCATTCACTTTCATTGTCATAGGAACTATTTTGATGGAAAATATATTTGACTTACTCATAGGACTTGAAGTCTACCTAACACCTGGGCTGGGCCTGGGTTACTTACAGGTTTAGTTCAGGAGATAAAACAACTTGTCATGTCTTCAGGAATATCTCCAGAGACCAATTACACAGGAGATGAAATAAATGGTCACCAATTTGCCTGGCATCCATTTAATTTAACTGTCATATATTTAGGAAAATCACATAGCCTAATGCTTATTTTTTCATATAGAATAATTACATCTTCACCAGATATGCTATAGAACATGCACCAAAGAATACCAAAAATGTCACTTTCCCTCAACTAGCCCACTTGACTACAGAGTAGATACCATGATATCTGGACTCGCTTTGTCTGTGCACCATGCAGACAAACACTGTATAGCTGTGTCCGAGCTGATTCTTCCCAGCCCACATGTCTGCAGTGGCGGCATGGCGAGGATGCTGTTATAATTCAACGTCAGATCAAGTATAATCAACGTCCCCCTGCTGGCTCAATTGGATCCTTATTCACAAAAATATAATCTTCTCGCTCCGCAACCATCTTTGAGAAAGTCTGTGCCCTTTTTCTCAACGGAAGAAGATTCGCTCTGCTGCAGTTCGGCTCGCAGTTCAATGTATGTCACTCGTAGTCCACAGTGAGAGGCTGAGAGCTCCTTGCACATCTGGCGGATTTTCTCTGCGAATAGGCTTGTGTACCTACATGGTTTCCCTATATCAGATTCGTTTGAGGAGTTAAATTCAGAGGTCTGATAAAATGGGCCATCGCATAATAGCGACTGTCCTTTTTTGTGTGTGGCTTTTTGGTAAATCGCATGGAGCGTTTCCAAACCAGATAAATATAGGTAAGTTATATTTGAAATTACTCAAATGTTTTTTCTTTAGCCTAAAAAGAAAACGAGATAAATGTACATTAAAAGCTTGTGTGGTGTTGACTTCATTTGCACTGATTATTATTTGCATAATTCATTGTCAAGTTCATCAGTCATACCCTAAAGAGAGGTAGCAGACTAGCTATGACAAACAATGCGTTTAAGAGTGGGGGGAGGGTAAAATAAATCACCAAAAGTTTCACATACTTGCCTATTTAAGTATCTTCATGCAGAACTTTCCACCCCTTCACTGGCCAGTATAGATTTGACATTAATAAATGAATCACAGTATAATTAATTGGTTGATGTTTATTCTAGATTAAGCGACGTTCATCCATTTAGTAATGTGAAATACCTTGGTGCGTAAAATAGGACTGATCATTTGTCGTCAGTGATAGAAAATAAATTATAAGGGATGATATTGATGTCATACTATGTTTTCATGAAACGGAATAAGAGGAACTAACCTATGCAATTCTTCCCATTCTCCTCTCCTCTTTCGTTTATAGGTGGGCTTTTTATGCGCTCTACAGTGCAGGAGCACAGCGCCTTCAGGTTCGCTGTTCAGCTGTATAATACCAATCAGAATGTGACGGAGAAACCTTTCCATCTCAATTATAATGTAGACAACCTCGAATCCTCCAACAGCTTCTCCGTCACACATGCGTGTGAGTACCACGACACTAAATGATAGCAATATATTTCATTTAATTAACGACACATATGGAGGCCACTGCCCCCCGTCCCCCCGTCCCCCTCAATGTATTATGAGCGGCTACTGCACCGACTGGGGGCTAGATCCACAGTGGCATTGGCTTGACGCCTATGTAATTTATTACATTGATTGTAGGCGAATTGCTATAGCATTAGAAGACGATCATCCCACACATGTCTTCTGAGCTGTCATTGCACATGGCTTTGCTGATGGTAGGGTATAGGGTTGGGTCAAATTGATGAGAACAATTCCAGAAAAACACAATGAAAACCGCATGAAAACATTACATTACTGTTGTGTATCAATGTCAGCGTTATGAGTTTTTAAGTGGCATAGTTATTTCAGAGCCTGAGGATATACCGCTTATTTTAAGCTGGAGTAATTGTTAAAGATTCAAAATATGGTTGATCTTTTATAGTTTATCTGTTAATTCTTTCCTGTCCTGATATACTATCTTTTGTATGCAAAAAAACTTTTTTCACACCACTATGATTGTCAAAGAAAGTTGGACTATTATACAAGACCCAGTTCCTTTCAGATGAAGCCGTGGATATTCCAAAGAGGTGGTTGTTGCAGCAATTGCTGTATAGCCTAATAATCAAAATGACAGATTCAGTTGTCTGTTATAGGACTTTTTACCTACACTGTAGTAGATATAAATGATATTTTGTTTTGTCATGCACAGTACACTAGTCAAGTGTGTACGTTAAGAGCATTTAAAAAGAAGAGGTTAGGGTCAGCCAAGTCTACACTGAATTGAGAAACATTATGTCTAAACTGCATAGCTGCTATCTTGACACACAAAGCACAATGGTACACAGGTACACATGTTGAATGTATACGAAGACACGCAGTAAACTTGTCATGTCTGTCTATAGCTGGGATATTTCACAAAAGACTTGGAAATAATGTCATTGAGAATATCACAGTTATCATCTGTAGGAAATGCTTATCGATCCTTTGGATACTATTCAACAGAGGTTGCTGTTGTTCTGTTGGAAAACTGTATGTTAATATTTCTCTGAAATGACAATTCCACATTCCTCTGGCAAAGATGCTTCTCTCTACCTTGTGTTGTAGCTGTGGTATAAAAAAAGTTAATGAATGGCACTTGACAGTGTTATATCTCCTCTCTTAGTTGCTGTTCACTTGGGGCACTATTGTAAGGTCACGGCGATAGGCTTGTAATGAGGGTGCACATGAATAAGCCTGCAGTGCATCCCACTGTTGGGCTTTATTTAACACCCCCATCTCCGGTTACATCATTTTGCTATAGCCTACGCTGTAAGTTGTTGAATTTACTTTGTACCAATTCCATTTACTGTGACTGTGAGGATAGCTTTGGTAAAATCATTTTCCTCTCTTAGATTTGTCGAATGAATTCTCATTCATTTCTGGAACTGACTACTTAATTTGATTGCCGGGGTGGAGAAATTGACCTATAATTGGAGTGGATGGATGGCTTTTAGATATTTCAGGATTCATGAAATGTCTCCAGTTGCTATAGTGATCAATATGACAGAATATGGATATCTGCCACATGATTGACAAGCAGGTATGAGCCTTTCTGCCAAGCAAAGCTAAGTAAAGTAAACATGTGCTCTGTGCACATTTCAGTTGCACATTTTTCCCATTGTGATTAGATGCAGTATTTGCTGTTTCTAGTTTGAGTAAATGTAATGTTTTAAATTCAAAGAGGAGCCAATGCCATCCTCAGTTTGATGCTAGCTAGCTATCCCAAGAAAAAACGTGTTTTGCTTCAGTATTGTATTGCAGTGTTTATTGAAGACAATAACCTATAGATTGCTTTTCTTTATTTCTTAACTTAAATAAATCTATGTATCTGTTTGCTTATCTAATATTCGACATGTTGGAGTGTATTCTGATGTCAGGTCTTTGCATTTGTTTTTGTCGAATGGCATGCGATGGGACCCTCTGGTTCATTCTAGATGAGAATGGTTGTGGACAGAGAGTGGGCTTCCAAAATCGTACTGACTTCCTCTGGCAGCATTGGATGTGTCTGGGAGCCACAGGGACTGTCAGAAGCACTCTTTTGGCATGTTAACTTTTCACTAACTGTACTTCTCCAAGGATGAGGCAGACTATTCAAATATGTGTCAGCAAACAGAATTAGCCACTCAGATGGTAGTGTAACTCAATAAAGAGAAAAAATATGAGGAAATCTGTAGCTTGTTGGATGCCTTTCCGGGCTCATCTATTAAAGTGCAATACCATCTCTCATTGCGATGATTTTGTAGTTACAAATTGACATTTGTCCTTCTGTGTGGTTTTTGTGTATTGTGGTATTTCCATTTGTTAAAAACCATGTCTGTTAATGGCATGACACAACAGACAATCAGAAGGGAACATTATAAGTCGGACTTCCACGAAGCCTTCATAAAGCACTCATAACACCACCAGTGCCATGATATAATACAAATCTGTTTATGTCACTTTCCCTTTGAAATTGACATCAGAAGAAGAAGAGGGGGAAAATAGATGAGTAGCCAACTTGGATAACCTTTGACTTTGACCAGAGAGGCTACAAAGCCTGACATTTCAATGTGTAGCACTTTAATAATATTCATGTTTTTCACATTTATTCAATTCGAGCCTTCATGTATGTATTTCTAAATTACTGGCCAATTGAAGATTAAAATACATTTATTTTACATACAGTGCTTTGAACTGTATTTCTATATTTTAATTGCTAATTGGATTACAATTGCGCATAATGATGTTTTTTCACTTTTTCAACTTTTGTGTCTTACTGTAATTTTCCATCTATTTAGCATTAGAGGGCAGATATGGAGAAAAGTTACCTCATCAGACACTAACATTGTTGGACAATAACACAGTTACTATTATTTATTATTCACACTTTTTAATGTCAGATGAAATGATCAAATGGATGATATGTATATACAGTGCATTCGGAAAGTATTCAGACCCCTTCACTTTTACACATTTTGTCACGTTAAAGACTTATTCTCAAATTGATTAAATCATTTTTTCTCTCTCATCAATCTACTAACAATACCCCGTCATGCCAAAACCAAAACGGTGTTTTAGAAATGTTTGCAAAGGCATTAAAAATAAAAAACTGATATCACATTTACATAAGTATTCAAACTCTTTACTCAGTACTTTGTTGAAGCACCTTTGGCAGCGATTACATCCTTGTGTCTTCTTGGGTATTACACTACAAGCTTGGCAGACCTGTATTTGGGGAGTTTCTCCCAGTTTCTCCCATTTCCCCCATCTCTGCAGATCTTCTCGAGCTCTGTCAGGTTGGATGGGGACCTTCACTGCACAGCTATTTTCTGGTCTCTCCAGAAATGTTAGATCGGGTTCAAGTCCAGGCTCTGGCTGGACCACTCAAGGATATTCCCGAAGCCACTCCTGCATTGTCTTGGCTGTGTGCTTAGAGTCATTGTCCTGTTGGAAGGTGAACCTTCGCCCCAGTCTGAGGTCCTGAGCGCTCTGGAGCAGGTTTTCATCAAGAGTCTCTGTACTTTTCTCTGTTCATCTTTCCTTCCATCCTGACTAGTCTCCCAGTCCCTGCCACTGAAAAACATCTCCACAGCATGATGCTGCCACCACCATGCTTCACCGTAGGGATGGTGCCAGGTTTCCTCCCGACGTGATGCTTGGCTTTTAGGCCAAAGAGTTCCTCATGGGCAGAGTCCTTTAGGTGCGTTTTTGCAAACTCCAAGCGGGCTATCATGTGCCTTTTACTGAGGAGTGGTTTTCGTCTGGCCACTCTACCATAAAGGCCTGATTGGTGGAATGATACAGAGATGGTTGTCCATCTGGAAGATTCTTCCATCTCCACAGAGGAACTCTGGAGCTCTGTAAGAGTGACCATCGGGTTCTTGGTCACCTCCCTGACCAAGTCCCTTCTCTCCCGATTGCTCAGTTTTGCCAGGTGACCAGCTCTAGGAAGAGTCTTGGTGGTCCAAACTTCTTCCATTTAAGAATGATGGAGGCCACTGTGTTCTTGGTGACCTTCAATGCTGCAGAAATGTTTTGGTACCCTTCCCCAGATCTGTGCCTCTACACAATCCTGTCTCGGAGCTCTATGAACAATTCCTTAGACCTCATGGTTTGGTTTATGCTCTGACACGCACTGTCAACTGTGAGACCATATATATAGAAAGGTGTGTGCCTTTCCAAATCATGTCCAATCAAGTGAATTTACCACAGGTGGACTCCAATAAAGTTGTAGAAACATCTAAAGTGTGATCAATGGAAACAAGATGCACCTGAGCTCAATTTCTTGTCTCACAAAGGGACTGAATACTTATGTAAATCAGGTATTTCTGTTTTTTTAAATGTTTTTAAAAAACGGGTTTTGCTTTGTCATTATGGGGTATTCAAATCAAATCAAATCAATCAAATCAAAGTTTATTTGTCACGTGCGCCGAAAACAACAGGTGTTGTTACAGTGAAATGCTTACTTACATGCTCTAACCAATAGTGCAAAAAAGGTGTTAGGTGAACAATAGCGAGACTATAAATTAACGAGGCTACATACAGACACTGGTTAGTCAGCTGATCGAGGTAGTATGTACATGTAGATATGGTTAAAGTGACTATGCATATATGATGAACAGAGAGTAGCCGTAGCGTTAAAGAGGGGTTGGCGGGTGGTGGGTGGTGGGTGGCAGGACACAATGCAGATAGCCCGGTTAGCCAATGTGCGGGAGCACTGGTTGGTGTGTCCAATTGAGGTAGTATGTACATGAATGTATAGTTAAAGTAACCCTAACCCTATGCATATAGGTTAAACAGAGAGTAGCAGCAGCGTAAAAAGAAGGGTTGGGGGAGGCACACAATGCAAATAATCCAGGTAGCCATTTGATTACCTGTTCAGTAGTCTTTATGGCTTGGGGGTAAAAACTGTTCAGAAGCCTTTTTTTCCAAGACCGCTTGCCATGCGGTAGTAGAGAGAACAGTCTATGACTGGGGTGGCTGGGGTCTTTGACAATTTTTAGGGCCTTCCTCTGACACCTCCTGGTGTAGAGGTCCTGGATGGCAGGCAGCTTAGTCCCAGTGATGTACTGGGCCGTACGCACTACCCTCTGTAGTGCCTTGCGTTCAGAGGCCAAGCAATTGCCGTACCAGGCAGTGATGCAACCAGTCAGGATGCTCTCGATGTTGCAGCTGTAGAACCTTTTGAGGATTCCAGGACCCATGCCAAATCTTTTTAGTCTCCTGAGGGGGAATAGGCTTTGTCGTGCCCTCTTCACGACGGTCTTGGTGGGTTTGGACCATTCTAGTTTGTTGTTGATGTGGACACCGAGGAACTTGAAGCTCTCAACCTGCTCCACTACAGCCCCGTTGATGAGAATGGGGGCGTGCTCGGCCCTCTTTTCCTGTAGTCCATAATCATCTCCTTAGTCTTGGTTACGTTGAGGGATAGCTTATTATTCTGGCACCACACGGCCAGGTCTCTGTCCTCCTCCCTATAGGCTGTCTCGTCTTTTTCGTTGATCAGGCCTACCACTGTTGTGTCGTGTGCAAACTTAATGATGGTGTTGGAGTTGTGATTGGCCATGCAGCCGTGGGTGAACAGGGAGTACAGGAGGGGACTGAGCACGCACCCCTGTGGAGCTCCAGTGTTGAGGATCAGCGTGGCAGATGTGTTGCTACCTACCTTCACCACCTGGGGGTGGCCCATCAGGAAGTCTAGGATGCAGTTGCAGAGGGATGTGTTTAGTCCCAGGATCCTTAGCTTAGTGATGAGCTTTGAGGGTACTATGGTGTTGAACGCTGAGCTGTAGTCAATGAATAACATTCTCACATAAGTCTTCCTTTTGTCCAGGTGGGAAAGGGCAGTGTGGAGTGCAATAGAGATTGCATCATCTGTGGATCTGTTTGGGCGGTATACAAATTGGAGTGGGTCTAGGGTTTCTGGGATAATGGTGTTGATGTGAGCCATTCCCAGCCTTTCAAAGCACTTCATGGCTACGGACATGTGTGCCATGGGTCTGTAGTCATTTTAATTGTACCTTTATTTAAACTAGGCAAGTCAGTTAAGAACAAATTCTTATTTTCAATGACGGCCTAGGAACAGTGGGTAAACTGCCTTGTTCAGGGGCAGAATGACAGATTTGTACCTTGTCAGCTCGGGGATTTGAACTTGCAACCTTTCGTTTACTAGTCCAACGCTAAACACTAGGCTACCCTGCCGCGTTCTTGGGCACAGGGACTATGGTGGTCTGCTTGAAACATGTTGTTTTTACAGACTCAGTCAGGGACATGTTGAAAATGTCAGTGAAGACACCTGCCAGTTGGTCAGCACATGCCCGGAGCACACGTCCTGGTAATCCTTCTGGCCCCGCAGCCTTGTGTATGTTGACCTCTTTAAAGGTCTTACTCACATCGGCTACGGAGAGCGTGATCACACAGTCATCCGGAACAGCTGATGCTCTCATGCATGCCTCAGTGTTGCTTGCCCCGAAGCGAGCATAGAAGTGATTTAGCTCGTCTGGTAGGTTCATGTCACTGGGCAGCTCGCGGCTGTGCTTCCCTCTGTAGTGTAGATTGATGAGATCGATGAGGATTTATTTATTTTTAATCAATTTTAGAATAAGGATGTAACGTAACAAAATCTGGGAAAAGTGAAGTGGTCTGAATACTTTCCGAATGTACTGTATGTTCTTTCATCGCAGAAGATACTCTTTATTCTCTCACCTCAGCCTCAGCCTCACTTGATAATAATGTGGGATGGTATGTGGATCTGCTGCTACTCATTCTTTAGTGCATTCTCATGCTTCCTCAAAACATCTGCATAACAGATGGATATTCAGTTTGAAGATTGAACATAGCAGATGTCTCCTACTTAACGAAAATAGAAAATGATTTTTTCTATTCAAGAGTACTGGAACATGTAAGACCGGATTGTATGCATCATGTTAAAAGTGGGGACAATGCTAACAAAACAACCATCTCAGTTGGTGGAAAACGAGTTGCATTATTCAAATTATTTTCAAAGGATTTTATCTAGTGAGAAAAGTTATGTGGTGTCTCACTACACACACAAATAAGGGTTCCTCAAGGGTTCTTTGGGAAGGGGGATGGTTCTATGTGGAACCATACTGACCCAAAGAACCCTTTGAGCCCTTTAATGGTTCTTTTCAGTTCAAAAAGGTTATCTATTTTAGTGAACGATAAAATGTAGGTGCGGTGGCTCATTCAAATATTTTAGGGCGTAGATTTCATACAGCTCTTTTTGTTCAATTGTGAGAGTGTTATTCCCGTTGATCTAATCTGATGTGTTATGCTTTTACATGGCCAGTGACAATGTATTTCGAAAGACTTGAGAACCGTTGACAAAGTGAGTAGTTCTCAATTCTCTCCTTGGGGACCCATAGCCGTTCCAGAGCTAGCACACCTGATTCAACTTCTTAATAAACACAATAATAAAACCTATGGAATTTTAACAATAGAGTATAATATGGCTATAAAACCAGAATTTAAAAAACTGTATGGTTCTAAAAAATAACTTTTTCTCTAGAACCATTCTCCATAAAGGTTATAAAAATAATCATAAAAAAGGGCTCTATATGCAGTAGCCCCAAAAAGTGTTCTTACCTTAGTGGAACCCTTTTTTTGTTCTATATAGAACCTTTTTTAATGGTTATTTATAGAACTTTAGGAAAGGGTTATTTATAGTACCATACAGGTTCCATTTCGAACCAATTTAATATGGTTCTTAATAGAACCTTAAACAAAAAGGTTCCATAAAGCACCACAAAGGGTTCCATTATGGTTACAAGTCAAATAACCTTTATTTTGCACTATATACTGTAGAACTATATGTTTTTAGTGTGTATAGAGGGTGCTATAATTTCTTGATGTTAGATATTATTTTGTCAATTGCAATTTTTGTGATTTGTGGTTGTCTTTGGAGACTGTGTATCTTAAAAAAGGCACATCCATCTACAAAGGGTTAAATCAATGTCTTTGAATCACATGACCGAGTCAGGCGATGTACGTATAGATAAAAAATAAAAAAGAGCCATAACGTGTAAAGACTTCTCGATTAGGAAGAAGTGGCAGTTAGACATGGGCTGTGATTAGAATAACGTCCGTTACCCTGGTTGGGTCAGGATGTAATGATAGTCACAAATCCCCATCGGCCATTACTGTGTTATTGGCTGAGAAGATCAATAGGCTGAAGGCCACAGGACAAGACAGCAGTGTTTGGTGTAGTGTGTTGTGCTACACTGTGTTGGTGTGAGGAGATCAGCTCTCACTGCCCATATCATTCTCTCAACATCTCCGGATGTGTGACAGAACATAATTAATTTCACTAGAGCTTTTTATTATCTCAGAGTGTTGGCTACAGTTCTCTCAGAAAAATATGAGCCCCAGAGAGTTTGACCCATATTGCTGTACGGTACAACACCAACCTACAGACAAGTGTACACAGATAAACATATACAGTTGAAGTCGGAAGTTTACATACTCTTAGGTTGGAGTCATTAAAACTAGTTTACATACTCTTAGGTTGGAGTCATTAAAACTAGTTTACATACTCTTAGGTTGGAGTCATTAAAACGCGTTATTCAACTACAAACTATCACTTTGTCAAGTCGGTTAGGTCGTCTACTTTGTGCATGACACAGGTAATTTTTCCAACAATTGTTTACAGACAGATTATTTCACTTATATTTCACTGTATCACAATTCCAGTGGGTAAGAAGTTTACATACACTAAGTTGACTGTGCCTTTAAACAGCTTGGAAAATTCAATAAAATGAGAAGCTTCTGATAGGCTAATTGACATAATTTGAGTCAATTGGAGGTGTACCTGTGGATGTATTTCAAGGCCTACCTTCACACTCAGTGCCTCTTTGCTTGACATCATGGGAAAATCAAAGGAAATCAGCCAAGACCTCCACAAGTCTGGTTCATACTTGGGAGCAATTTCCAAACGGCTGAAGGTACCACGTTCATCTGTACAAACAAGAGTACGCAAGTATAAACACAATGAGACCGCGCAGCCGTCATACCGCTCAGGAAGGAGACGTGTTCTGTCTCCTAGAGATGAACGTACTTTGGTGCAAAAAGTGCAAATCAATCCCAGAACAACAGCAAAGGACCTTGTGAAGATGCTGGAGGAAACAGGTACAAAGTATCTATATCCACAGTAAAACGAGTCCTATATCGACATAACCTGAAAGGCCGCTCAGCAAGGAAGAAGCCACTGCTCCAAAACCGCCATAAAAAAGACCGACTACAGTTTGCAACTACACCTTTTTCTCCCTGAGTATTCATTACATGAATCTTATACAAATCTGTTCATATTCACCCGAGGAAGAATACAACAGCTTTTTTTCGGACAAGCGAGCACTTATATATATGGTCATTTTCACGGCTTCATTCATTCATAGAATGTTTGGGAATGACGTACAGTAAGGCATTTGTGAAGATTCTATAGCAATAGAGCAGCCATGCGTTTGGACAATTCATAGATATTGCAGTAAATAAAACCTAATAACAACACCTGTCTTGTGCAGGACCAGAGTCTACACAGACTGGTTTGCCATAGCCAATCAGAGCTACACTAGATCTATTTTAGATCGTATTCGCCAAAAGCTACAAAATACACCTGAATGGATTTCTGCAAATATGTAAATACACCGGGAGTCCTCTTGCATTTGGGAACTTCACATTCCTACAGATCAAACAGCCTTGAAATGGTAGCTTCTCTCCCTTAGTTGCCTATGCACAACATGTAATGCTAGCCAGTGTGAGATAAGCTAAACTCTAACTAGGGAACGTTAGATAAACCCTCTCAAACCATTTCAGCTAGTTGGCCATCAAAATTGCACTGATAAACGATGGGGAATAGTAGCCAGCTTATTTAATTTTTTTGTTGCACTGCATGGATCACAGGTGCTGTTGAATGCAGCATTGCTGAATGGTGCACTCAAAATGTATTGTAGTTGAGTTGTCAGCCCAGGTTACTGCTCAAATGTTGCTGTAATAGGCCTACTTGTTTCTCCTTTGCATGGTGTTTTGTTTTCTGGTTATTCATTGTCAAGCTTTAAAAACCGAAGCCAGACTGCAACATTTTAGTAGCCTAGCTAGGACTATAGCATGTGTCTGTCTGTACACTTTCCCTCTGCTGCACGCTGTAAACAAGACACATGAAGGCAGCGCAATTGAAGTTGAATTCACCTATACAAGCAGTAAAACATGGCACCGACAGACATGGCAGCTCTGCTTCTAGCTCCTAAGGAACTTTGTTGTATTTTGTTTTTTTTGTGTGTTATTTCTTACATTATTAGTCTAGAACGTTTCTTAATGTTATTACATACAGCCGCAAATAACTTTTGGAATTCAGAGCGGTGGTAACTCACCAACATTACAACCAGAAATTCGACTTCCCTGAATTGGATCCTTTGTTCATACCCCTCAGGGCAATTTTACTTATCCCAGAGGCTTCTCCAAGATGCCGCTGGCGGAGAAGAGGTATTCAGAGTGGACTTTTAGCGCGACTCAGGAAAAGTGCACAGCATCCACCACTTCTGAATATTTTACTCGCTAATGTTCAGTCCCTGGACAATAAAGTAGACGACCTCAGGGCAAGGATCTCCTTCAATAGAGACACAAGGGACATTAACATACTCTGTTTCACTGAATCATCTCTCTCTCCAGACATCTCTCTCTCTCCGGAATCATCTCTCTCTCCCTGTCCGTACAGCCAGCTGGGTTCTCAGTACACCGCGCAGACAGGAATAAAGAACTCTCCGGGAAGAAGAAAGGCAGTAGTGTATGTTTCATGATTAACTACTCATGGTGTGATTGTGATAGCGTACGGGAACTCAAGTCCTTTTGTTCATCCAATCTAGAATATCTCACAATCAAATGACAACTTTTTTACCTCCCAAGAGAATCTCATCGGTTATAGTCACAGATGTGTACATTCCCCCTCAAGCCGATACTACAACAGCCCTCAAGGAACTACACTGGACTTTGTGCAAACTGGAAACCACATATTCTGAAGGCACATTTATTCTAGCTGGGGATTTTAACAAAGCAAATTTGTCTAAAATTCTACCGAAGTTCTATCAATACATTGTCTGTAGTACTCGCGCTACAAAAACTCTGAACCATTGTTACTCTGATGGCTACAAGGCCTGCCCCCGCTCTCCCTTCGGCAAATCAGATCACGACTCCATTCTGCTCCTCCCTTCCTATAGGCAGAAACTAAAATAGGACGTACCCGTGCTAAGGTCTATTCAACGCTGGTCTGACCAATCAGAATTTATGTATCAAGATTGTTTTGATCAGGTGGACTGCGATATGTTCCAGTTTACCTCTGAGAATAACATTGACATATACACGGTGACTGAGTTCATCAGGAAGTGTATAGGGGATGTTGATCCCACGGTCACTATTAAAACCTACCCAAACTAGAAACCGCGGAGAGATGGCAGCATTTGCACAAATCTGAAAGTGCGAATCACCGCATTTAACCACAGAAAGGTGACTGGGAATATGTTGAATACAAACAGTGTAATTATTCCCTCCGTAAGTCAATCAAACATTAAAATGTAAGTATAGAGACAAAGTGGAGTCGCAATTCAACGGCTCAGACACAAAACATATGTCGCCAGGTCTACAGACCATCATGGAATACAAAGGGAAAACCAGCCACATCGCGGACATCAACGTCTTGCTCCCGGACAAGCTAAACACCTTCTTTGCCCACTTTGAGGGTAACACAGTGCCACCGACATGGTCAGCTCCCAATAACTGTGGGCTGTCGTTCTCCATGGCCGACGTAAGTAAGACATTTAAGCGTGTTAACCCTCGCAAGGCTGACGGCCCAGACGATATTCCTAGCCGCGTCCTCAGAGCATGCCCAAACCAGCTGGCTGGAGTGTTTATGGACATATTCAATATCTCCCTATACCAGTCTGCTGTCCCCACTGGCTTCAAGATGTCCAGCATTGTTCCTGTACCCAAGAAAGCAAAAGTAACTGAACTAAATGACTATAGCACTCACTTCTGTCATCATGAAGTGCTTTGAGAGACTAGTTAAGGATCATATCACCATCACCTTACCTGACACCCTAGACCCACTTCAATTAGCATAGCGCCCCAATAGATCCACAGATGATGCAATCACCATTGCACTGCACACTGCTTTATCCCATCTGGACAAGAGGAATACCTCTGTAAGAATGCTGTTCATTGACTATAGCTCAGCCTTCAACACCATATAGTACCCTCCAAGCTCATCATTAAGCTTGGGTCTGAACCTTGCCCTGTTCAACTGGGTCCTGGACTTTCTGACGGGCCGCCCCCCAGGTGGTGAGGGTAGGAAACAACACCTTCACTTCGCTGTTCCTCAACACAGTGGCCCAAATACTACTGTACTTTAGTCAATGCCACTCTGACATTGTTCGTCCTAATATTTAGATACTTCTTAATTCCATTCTTTTACTTTTAAATTTGTGTTTATTGTTGTGAATTGTTAGATACTACTCCACTGTTGGAGCTAGAAACACAAGCATTTCATTACACCCGCAATAACATCTGCTAATAACATCTGCTATGTGTATGTGACCAATAAAATGTTATTTGATTTGACAAGGGTGCGTGCTCAGCCCCCTCATGTACTACCTGCTCACCCATGACTCCATGGCCGCGCACACCTCCAACTCAATCATCAAGTTTGCAGATGAGACAGCCTACAGGGAGGAGGTGAGGGCCATGGCGGAGTGGTGCCAGAAAAAGAACCTCTCCCTCAACGTCAACAAAACGAAGGAGCTGATTGTGGACTTCAGGACACAACAGAGAGAGCACACCACTATTCACATCTACTGGACCGCAGTTGAGAAGGTGTAGAACTTCAATTCCTCGGCGTACACATCACTTACAATCTGAAATGGTCCACCCACACAGACAGTGTGGTGAAGAAGGCGCGACAGATTTGTGTGTATTGTTGTGAATTGTTAGATACTACTGCACTGTTGGAGCTAGGAGCACAAGCCTTCACTATACCCGCAATAACATCTGCTAAATATGTGTATGTGACCAATAAGATTTGATTTGATTTGATCAGACTGTAAAACTGTTGACTAATTTATACTCACTTGTGTGTCTTGTTCGGCCCACTGTGTTTGATATGTGCGCTAGCCTATTAGCCACGTTATGATTGGCTTTTGATCATTGCCCTAGCTAGTTTGTATTGGCATTCCCAGCCTTAGTTACTGTTGTCTGTTTTGGTTCAAAATATTGAGTCATTGAAACTGAAACAGTGCATCCTTTTTGGGTGGAGGCAGCAAACAATATTTTGCAATATTTTTTAGACTACCAAAAAATTGGAACTGTACTGGTGTATTATATTAATCATACATCGAACTGCATTCATCTATTCTGCCAACAATGTGTCAAGTTCTGACCTTAGTTCTTTTGTTATGTCTTTGTTTTAGGTTGGTCAGGGCATGAGTTGGGGTGGGTTGTCTATGTACGTTTTTCTATGTTGTGTTTTCTGTTTGGCCTGGTATGGTTCTCAATCAGAGGCAGGTGTCAGTAGTTGTCTCTGATTGAGAATCATACTTAGGGAGCCTTTTCCCACCTGTGTGGTGTAGGTGATTGTTTCCTTTTCCCACCTGTGTGGTGTAGGTGATTGTTTCCTTTTCCCACCTGTGTGGTGTAGGTGATTGTTTCATTTTCCCACCTGTGTGGTGTAGGTGATTGTTTCCTTTTCCCACCTGTGTGGTGTAGGTGATTGTTTCCTGTGTGGTGTAGGTGATTGTTTCCTTTTCCCACCTGTGTGGTGTAGGTGATTGTTTCCTTTTCCCACCTGTTTCCCACCTGTGTGGTGTAGGTGATTGTTTCCTTTTCCCACCTGTGTGGTGTAGGTGATTGTTTCCTTTTCCCACCTGTGTGGTGTAGGTGATTGTTTCCTTTTCCCACCTGTGTGGTGTAGGTGATTGTTTCCTTTTCCCACCTGTGTGGTGTAGGTGATTGTTTCCTTTTCCCACCTGTGTGGTGTAGGTGATTGTTTCCTTTTCCCACCTGTGTGGTGTAGGTGATTGTTTCCTTTTCCCACCTGTGTGGTGTAGGTGATTGTTTCCTTTTCCCACCTGTGTGGTGTAGGTGATTGTTTCCTTTTCCCACCTGTGTGGTGTAGGTGATTGTTTCCTTTTCCCATCTGTGTGGTGTAGGTGATTGTTTCCTTTTCCCACCTGTGTGGTGTAGGTGATTGTTTCCTTTTCCCATCTGTGTGGTGTAGGTGATTGTTTCCTTTTCCCACCTGTGTGGTGTAGGTGATTGTTTCCTTTTCCCACCTGTGTGGTGTAGGTGATTGTTTCCTTTTCCCACCTGTGTGGTGTAGGTGATTGTTTCCTTTTCCCATCTGTGTGGTGTAGGTGATTGTTTCCTTTTCCCACCTGTGTGGTGTAGGTGATTGTTTCCTTTTCCCACCTGTGTGGTGTAGGTGATTGTTTCCTTTTCCCATCTGTGTGGTGTAGGTGATTGTTTCCTTTTTCCACCTGTGTGGTGTAGGTGATTGTTTCCTTTTCCACCTGTGTGGTGTAGGTGATTGTTTCCTTTTCCCACCTGTGTGGTGTAGGTGATTGTTTCCTTTTCCCACCTGTGTGGTGTAGGTGATTGTTTCCTTTTCCCACCTGTGTGGTGTAGGTGATTGTTTCCTTTTCCCACCTGTGTGGTGTAGGTGATTGTTTCCTTTTCCCACCTGTGTGGTGTGGGTGATTGTTTCCTTTTCCCACCTGTGTGGTGTAGGTGATTGTTTCCTTTTCCCACCTGTGTGGTGTAGGTGATTGTTTCCTTTTCCCACCTGTGTGGTGTAGGTGATTGTTTCCTTTTCCCACCTGTGTGGTGTAGGTGATTGTTTCCCCCACCTGTGTGGTGTAGGTGATTGTTTCCTTTTCCCACCTGTGTGGTGTAGGTGATTGTTTCCTTTTCCCACCTGTGTGGTGTAGGTGATTGTTTCCTTTTCCCACCTGTGTGGTGTAGGTGATTGTTTCCCACCTGTTTGTAGGTGATTGTTTCCACCTGTGTGGTGTAGGTGATTGTTTCCTTTTCCCACCTGTGTGGTGTAGGTGATTGTTTCCTTTTCCCACCTGTGTGATGATGTTTCCTTTTCCCACCTGTGTGGTGTAGGTGATTGTTTCCTTTTCCCACCTGTGTGGTGTAGGTGATTGTTTCCTTTTCCCACCTGTGTGGTGTAGGTGATTGTTTCCTTTTCCCACCTGTGTGGTGTAGGTGATTGATGTGTGGTGTAGGTGATTGTTTCCTTTTCCCACCTGTGTGGTGTAGGTGATTGTTTCCTTTTCCCACCTGTGTGGTGTAGGTGATTGTTTCCTTTTCCCACCTGTGTGGTGTAGGTGATTGTTTCCTTTTCCCACCTGTGTGGTGTAGGTGATTGTTTCCTTTTCCCACCTGTGTGGTGTAGGTGATTGTTTCCTTTTCCCACCTGTGTGGTGTAGGTGATTGTTTCCTGTGTGGTGTAGGTGATTGTTTCCTTTTCCCACCTGTGTGGTGTAGGTGATTGTTTCCTTTTCCCACCTTGTGGTGTAGGTGATTGTTTCTTTTCCCACCTGTGTGGTGTAGGTGATGATTGTTTCCTTTTCCCACCTGTGTGGTGTAGGTGATTGTTTCCTTTTCCCACCTGTGTGGTGTAGGTGATTGTTTCCTTTTCCCACCTGTGTGGTGTAGGTGATTGTTTCCTTTTCCCATCTGTGTGGTGTAGGTGATTGTTTCCTTTTCCCACCTGTGTGGTGTAGGTGATTGTTTCCTTTTCCCATCTGTGTGGTGTAGGTGATTGTTTCCTTTTCCCATCTGTGTGGTGTAGGTGATTGTTTCCTTTTCCCACCTGTGTGGTGTAGGTGATTGTTTCCTTTTCCCATCTGTGTGGTGTAGGTGATTGTTTCCTTTTCCCACCTGTGTGGTGTAGGTGATTGTTTCCTTTTCCCACCTGTGTGGTGTAGGTGATTGTTTCCTTTTCCCACCTGTGTGTAGGTGATGTTTCCTTTTCCCACCTGGTGATTGTTTCCTTTTCCCACCTGTGTGGTGTAGGTGATTGTTTCCTTTTCCCACCTGTGTGGTGTAGGTGATTGTTTCCTTTTCCCACCTGTGTGGTGTAGGTGATTGTTTCCTTTTCCCACCTGTGTGGTGTAGGTGATTGTTTCCTTTTCCCACCTGTGTGGTGTAGGTGATTGTTTCCTTTTCCCACCTGTGTGGTGTAGGTGATTGTTTCCTTTTCCCACCTGTGTGGTGTAGGTGATTGTTTCCTTTTCCCACCTGTGTGGTGTAGGTGATTGTTTCCTTTTCCCACCTGTGTGGTGTAGGTGATTGTTTCCTTTTCCCACCTGTGTGGTGTAGGTGATTGTACCTGTGTGAGGTGATTGTTTCCTTTTCCCACCTGTGTGGTGTAGGTGATTGTTTCCTTTTCCCACCTGTGTGGTGTAGGTGATTGTTTCCTTTTCCCACCTGTGTGGTGTAGGTGATTGTTTCCTTTTCCCATCTGTGTGGTGTAGGTGATTGTTTCCTTTTCCCATCTGTGTGGTGTAGGTGATTGTTTCCTTTTCCCATCTGTGTGGTGTAGGTGATTGTTTCCTTTTCCCACCTGTGTGGTGTAGGTGGTGTAGGTGATTGTTTCCTTTTCCCATCTGTGTGGTGTAGGTGATTGTTTCCTTTTCCCATCTGTGTGGTGTAGGTGATTGTTTCCTTTTCCCACCTGTGTGGTGTAGGTGATTGTTTCCTTTTCCCACCTGTGTGGTGTAGGTGATTGTTTCCTTTTCCCACCTGTGTGGTGTAGGTGATTGTTTCCTTTTCCCATCTGTTGGTGTAGGTGATTGTTTCCTTTTCCCACCTGTGTGGTGTAGGTGATTGTTTCCTTTTCCCACCTGTGTGGTGTAGGTGATTGTTTCCTTTTCCCAGTGTGGTGTAGGTGATTGTTTCCTTTTCCCACCTGTGTGGTGTAGGTGATTGTTTCCTTTTCCCACCTGTGTGGTGTAGGTGATTGTTTCCTTTTCCCACCTGTGTGGTGTAGGTGATTGTTTCCTGTGTGGTGTAGGTGATTGTTTCCTTTTCCCACCTGTGTGGTGTAGGTGATTGTTTCCTTTTCCCATCTGTGTGGTGTAGGTGATTGTTTCCTTTTCCCACCTGTGTGGTGTAGGTGATTGTTTCCTTTTCCCACCTGTGTGGTGTAGGTGATTGTTTCCTTTTCCCATCTGTGTGGTGTAGGTGATTGTTTCCTTTTCCCACCTGTGTGGTGTAGGTGATTGTTTCCTTTTCCCACCTGTGTGGTGTAGGTGATTGTTTCCTGTTTTGTTGTTTGTGTCACCATTCAGGACTGTTTCGGTTTTCGTTTCCATTCACTTTGTTATTTTTGTATTGAGTCGTGTTCAGTTATTATTAAAGTATCATGGACACTTACCACGCTGCATATTGGTCCGATCCTTGCTACTCCTCCTCAGAAGAGGAAGAGGAAAGCTGTCACACAATGCCTTACTGTACGTCATGGAATTTTGAGTCAAATATAATATTTTATAAAAACCTCTTATGAAGTTGGTTTTGAAGCATAAACTGGGAATTAGATTCTTTTTTTAATACAAAGTAGTTAAAACGCTGTCAATTCCACATTTAGGCTGAGATCAAGACAGGGAGGAGGGAGAGGGAGACACTGAGTCACAGTGGAATGGAAGTTTAGATGTGCTGTAGTGAGGGTGGACAGTGGACATGAATCAAGTATATCTGGAAAGTGGCAAGTCTATGTGGAATTCCAGGTTAGCACTAGTGGAACTGGGTTAGTAGCCACCATACATTTACATCAGCAAGTTTTTATTATAATCACACCACTTTGTCAGTTAGATTGAAATAAGTAGAGACAAACCAAAGCTATTGTCTTGGTATAATGTACAAACACTTTACAGGCTCATGGCTGACAGTGCATCTGGCACTAAAAGGAGGAATAGTCCCAAGCAGCTCTGTGAATATATACTATAAACACAGTAAAAAGCCACATCACTTATCTTTTAGAACTTACTCTATACCCAATATCTAAAGTAAAAGCTGCAGGGTTTTCATGTACCACAATTTCTTCTGAGTTACACTTCTATTTGATCATGTTATTATAGCAGTATATTATTTATATAGTGTCGGAAAGCAGCTCCTAATCTCTCCCTGCCCTGCATATGACTCAACCAGCACAGTGCTGTTAAAGCACCTTAACGCGCTATCATAGAGGACATACAGCAATGAGCAGTCCCACTGAAGCACCAATACCAGCAGTACCATCTGATTGTCATCTGCTCGAGGTGTTATCAATAACATTACATCAGACTGATGATTAATGGCTGAAACAACATCAGTGATTTGATTATCAGTCAGCTGGGGTGTTGGACGGAGCGCAGAGAGAGATCTGATTACAGTGTGACATCCTCTGGAATTAGAACACTGATGCTAAACCACCGTTAGGCCTGACATTGGACAATTCTGAAATAAACCATTCCAATGGAGTGTCTGTGGTACCCATCCCCTCAGAAATAACATTCATTGAGTCATTTTTCAGCGAAAATCAAAGGCATGCAATGACGTTCTTTGAGCACAGTTCTCTGATCTGTAAAGCACGTAGAGTGCATTCAGAAAGTATTGAGACCCCTTTACCTTTTCCATATTTTGTTATGTTACAGACTTACTCTAAAATTGATACAATAGTTTTTTCCCCCTCATCAATCTACACCCAGTAACCAATAATGACAAAGCAAAAACAGGTTTTTAGATTTTTTTAAAATGTATTAAATATCACAGTTACATAAGTATTCAGACCCTTTACTCAGTACATTGTTGAAGCACCTTTGGCAGTGATTACAGCCTTGAATCTTATTGGGTATGAGGCTACAAGCTTGGCAAACCTGTATTTCTGGAGTTTCTGCCATTCTTCTCTGCAGATCCTTTCAAGCTTTGTCAGGTTGGATGGGGAGCGTTTCTGCACAGCTATTTTCAGGTCTCGATCTGGTTCAAGTCCAGGCTCTGGCTGGGCCACTCAAGGACATTGAGACTTGTCCTGAAGCCACTCCTGCATTTTCTTGGCTATGTGCTTAGGGTAGTTGTCCTGTTGGAAGGTGAACCTTTGCCCCAGACTGAGGTCCTGAGAGCTCTGGAGCATGTTTTCATCAAGGATCTCTCTGTACTTTGCTCTGTACAACTTTCCCTCGATCCTGACTAGTCATTTCCTCCAGAAATTATGCTTGGCATTCAGGCCAAAGAGTTCAATCTTGGTTTCATCAGATCAGGGAATCTTGTTTTCATGGTCCGTTAGGTGCCTTTTGGCAAACTCCAATCAGGCTGTCATGTGCCTTTTACTGAGGATTGGCTTCCATCTTGCCACTCCTGGAGATGGAAGGTTCTCCCATCTCCACAGAGGAACTCTGGAGCTGTCAGAGTGACCATCGGGTTCTTGGTCACCTCCCTGACCAAGGCACTTCTCCCGATTGCTCAGTTTGGCCATGTGGCCAGTTCTAGGAAGTGTCTTGGTGGTTCCAAACTTCTTCCATTTAAGAATGATGGAGGCCGCTGTGTTCTTGGTGGCCTTCAATGCTGCAGAAATGTTTCGGTACCCTTACCCAGATTTGTGCCTTGACAAAATCCTGTCTCGGAGCTCTACAGACAATTCCATGGCTTGATTTTTGCTCTGACATGCATCGTCAATGGTGGGACCTTATATAGACAGGTGTGTGCCTTTCCAAATCATGTCCAATCAAGTTGTAGAAACATCTCAAGGATGATCAATGGAAACAGAATGCACCTGAGCTGAATTTCGTGTCTCATAGCAAAGGGTTTGAATACTAAGGTATTTCAGTTTTGTAAATGTTATAAATTTACAAAAAAAAATGAAAACCTGTTTTTGCTTTGTCATTATGGAGTATCATGTGTAGAATGATGAGGATTATTTTTGTCATCCATTTTAGAGTAAGGCTGTAACTTTAACCAAAATTTGGAAAAAGTCAAGGGGACTGAATACTTTCCGAATGCACTGTATCTCCATGGCCATATGGAGGTGTTTGTCACTAGCTGAGCATGGCCATGGGCATAGCTCAAGGACAATAACATAGCTCAAGGGTCATGTTTGAACTCCACCTGGCTTCAGTTTTATAGAGGCAGCATTGCGGTTTAGCAGCACAGGGACAACACAATGCCAGTACCACACCATCTCCTCCTCTTTAACTGCCCTGGGTACCTGTGAGAGGGAGTTTGTGCCATGAGATTAAACACAACAAAATACTAGCTACATGTGGAGTTATTTAGAGGTTTATAAGGGTTGAGAGATTGGGGATGAGAGAGAGAATAGTGGGGATGCCAATTGATATACTGATAGAAAATATCTTTGGTGCTGTTAACACTACAACCCATTGGGAGGAAGAAGGAATGTTCTGTACATTTTGTTCATTCAGAGGAATGTGTATTTTGTTTATAATCCTTTACTGCCTGGATCTGTGTGATATTTCCTCTTGGTTCATAGAGGATGGTGGCCAATCTGCAGTCTACATCTAGTGGAGAATAGATGGTAATGAGATACAGCTCAATCCATTCTGTTCACTGGAGGGCAAATTCAACAAACTGCATATTTTATACCAATATCAAAAGACACACTTAGAGTGAACCTGAGCATGGAGGTTGCTGTCAAAGACATATTTGTCTTTTGAAATGTAGAATGTTTTTTTAAACAGTAGTTTGGTGGTCTTGTAATTCTATTTAAAACATCTTACCTCCAGCCTTGGTATACTCTTGACCAGAGACTATCTTGTGTCTCCTCTCAAGAGTTAGTCTAGTTTGATTATTTATCTATCGCTTGGATCTCCCGTTCCAGCAATTGCTGTTTTGGCCCAGAAAAACAGGAACCCATGGAAACACTCATTCCCTGCAACAGCATGCCCTATATAAGATATAGATCAGACATACCAGGGATCACGATGGGTCAACTGCATTCAAATTCCTTTTACAATATCGCAGAGAGAGCACAGCAGCTGCTGTGCCTTTTTTATCCAATAGAATGGTTTGGAGGAAAATTGGATGTCTTCAATCTAATGTCAATTATTCTCCCAGCTCTGTGAGAGCAGGGGTTTTCCAGATAGGGGATTTAAGTCCCATTGCTTCTCTGAGTGCTGCTCATTTTTGCAGACAACCTCATGAATGATGGACCAGCACTGGGGACCAGTGTCGTCAAATAGGTTGACCCCAGAGAATTGCAGCCTCCATAGAATGTCTGGCTCTCTCACCTGGAACCAGACTCATTTAGGATCTGATTTGATGGCAGAGTAGGAAGTGTATTTACAGACCGCAGATAATAATCTTAGAATATATCATTAATTCATTTAATCAGAACCAGGTCAGAGTGGTGGAACCTATTGTAAGATGTAATTATTTATATAGATAGAACCTTCCTTCCACAGTATACCATGCTCATTGACTTTCAATCTGCTCAGTGAGAAACACTGTAATGATATTTTTAGCAAACAAATAAGTAGAGCATGCTTGAATTAGTAATGGTCAAGAATTTGTCCTTGTGGAATGATGATTTTCAATGGTCTGGACCAGTTCACGGTGACAGTCCTTGACCCATATAGAATGAAGATGGATAAACAACAGTTCCCTTGAGGCACAGGGGTATCTAGTGGAGAGTAATGTGACAGTATGTCTCTCTTCTTTTTTCCCCCCCTCTGTTTCATTTGAAAGTTGACAAAGTACCCTCTGAATTTGGGGATCACTCGGACGGACTGAGAAACTTTCCCAAAATGTGTCCTTTTTTTATGATGTACTGACAAAAATGTCTGAATTTCTAGCCACTAAAGCCAGAGCTTTGTTAGTCTGGATGCCTTGCCTCAGGTTGGCAAGCATTCCTCTCAAATTTTGTCATGGGGTTATCATTTGATAGCTTAAAAAAATACAGGAGCTTAAAAAAATACTAAAGAATCTGTTCTGACTGAAAATCCTCAAGTGGAACATGGATTTCTCTATAGCACAATGTGTGTGAGCAAACACCAGTCAACACATGCTATATGTATACCCTAAGGTGTTTACTTGACAACGGTGAGCATATTTGAATTATTTTGAGTCCTTCCATGAATGCCTTGCAAGCCAATCCAAATGGATGTCCACAGTTTGTTCAAACTTTACCATGGACACGTGGTAAAAACATGGCACTGGAAGGAATAGCAGCTGTTTTACGAGCTCCTGACCAATTGTGCTATTTTGTATATTTTTTATGCAGATCTGAACAGTTTTTGTATATAATGTTTCCGCCTTTGTTTCCTATGACCAAAAAGCTTCTGTACATCAAAACAGCTATCACTAACCTCAATAGGGATGAGGACTATTTCAATGAGTCGGAGATGAAGGACATATTGATTATCCCGGACCAGGCCCATATACTGGACACTCAGAGAAGGAGGAGACAGCGCTATAGAGGTCGACGAGACTATCAATCAATCAAATTGATTTATAAAGCCCTTCTTTACATCAGCTGATGTCACAAAGTGCTGTACAGAAACCCAGCCTAAAACCCCAAACAGCAATTAATGTAGGTGTAGAAGCACGTCGGAGAGTGGATAAACCTCCTCTACCTTCTGTTCTATTGGCGAACGTGCAATCACTGGAGAATAAACTGAACGAGCTCTGTTCGAGACAATCCCATCAATGTGATCTGAGTCGTGGCTGAACAAGGACATGGAAAATATATATCTAGCTGTTTTTTTCTATACATCGGCAGGACAGAACGGCAGTGTCGGGCAAGCTCGGGGGGGGGGGGGGGGGGTCACTTTGTAAACAACAGCTGGTGCGCAATCTCTGATATTAAGGAAGTCTTGAGGATCTGCTTGCCTGAGTCTCCTTATGAAAAGCTATAGACCATACTATTTACCAAGAGAGTTTTCATCTATATTTTTCGTAGCTGTCTATTTACCACCACAAACCGATGCTGGCACTAAGACCGCACTCAAAGAGCTGTATAGGGCCATAAGGAAACAATAAAATGCTCACCCAGATACGGCACTCCTAGTGTCTGGTGATTTTAATGCAGGAAAACTGAAATCCTTTCTACCAGCAGGCCAGCTGTGCAACTAGAGGCAGAAAAACTCTAGATCACCTTTACTCCACACACAGAGATGCATACAATACTGTTGCTTGCCCTCAATTTGGCAAATCTGACCATAACTTTATCCTCCTGATTCATGCTTTCAAGAAAAAACTCAAACAGGAAGTACCAGTGATGCGCTCAATACGGAAGTGGTACGATGAAGTGGATGCTAAGCTACAGAACTGTTTCGCTAACACAGACTGGAATATATTCCGGCATTCATCCGATGGCATTGAGGAATTTACCACATCAGTCACGGGCTTCATTAATAAGTGCATCAACGACATCATCCCCACAGTGACCGTGTGTACATATCTCAACCAGAAGCCATGGATTACAGGCAACATCCACATTGAGCTAACGGCTAGAGCTGCCGCTTTCAAGGAGCGGGACACTAATCCAGACTTTTATAAGAAATCTCTCTTTACAGACGAACCATCAAACAGGCAAAGCTTCAATACAGGACCAAGATCGAATCCTCCTACACCGGCTCTGACACTCGTCGGATGTGACAGGGCTTGCAAACTATCACAGATTACAAAGGGAAACCCATCCCGAGCTGTCCAGTGATGTGATCATACCAGACAAGCTAAATGGCTTCTATGCTCGTTTCGAGGCAAGCAACATTGAACCATGCATGAGAGCACCAGCTGTTCCGGATGACTGTGTAATCACGCTTTCCATAGCCGATGTGAGTAAGACCTTTAAACAGGTTAACGTTCACATGGCCGCAGGGCCAGACGGATTACCAGGACGCATATTCAGAGTGTGTGCTGACCAGCTGACAAGTGTCTTCAATGCCATTTTCAACCTTTCCCTGACCTAGTCTGTAATACCTACAGGTTTCAAGCAAACCACCATAGTCCATGTGCCCAAGAACACCAGGGTAACCAGTCTAAATAGCTATCACCCCATAGCACTCACATCTGTAGCCATGAAATGCTTTGAAAGGCTGGTCATGCACTCCAAGCTTATCAACGCCATCATCCCAGACACCCTGGAACCACTCCAATTCGCATACCGTCATGTCCGCCATGCTGACGCTCAACACGGAGGCCCCTCAGGTGTTCGTGCTTGGTCCCCTCCTGTACTCCTGGTTCACCCACGACTGTTTGGCCGCACACGACTCCAATGCCATCATTAAGTTTGCAGACTACATGACTGTGGTAAGCCTGATCACCGACTGAGATGAGAGAGCCTACAGGGAGGAGGTCAGAGACTTGGCAGTGTGGTGCCAGGACAACAACCTCTCCCTCAACATCATCAAGACAAAGGAGCTGATCGTGGATTCAAAAATACGGAGGGCCAAGCACACCCACATTCACATGGACTGGGGTGTAGTGGAATGGGTCGAGAGCTCCAAGTTCCCTCTGTGTCCACATCACTAACGACCTATCATGGTCCAAACACACCGATACAGTTGTGAAGAGGGCACGACAGCACTTCTTTCCCCTCACAAGGGTGTAAATATTTGGCATGGGCCCTCTGATCCTCAAAAAGTTATTCAGCTGCACCATTGAGAGCATCTTGACTGGCTGCATTACCACTTGGTATGGCAACTGCTTGGCATGTGAAGCTACAAAGGGTAGTGCATACGACCCAGTACATCACTGGTACATCACTGGGGCCGAGCTCTAAGAATCCAGCCACTCATGTCATAGACTGTTCTCTCTGCTACCACACGGCAAGCGGTACCAGAGACCTAAGTCTGGGACCAAAGGGCTCTTTAACAGCTTCTACCCGAACAGTTAATCAAATAGTTACCCAGACTATTTGCATTGACCCTCTTTTTGATGTATTTTTTGCACTGACATTCTTGCACTGGCTCAATGCACACTCACTGGACCCTACCCACACACTCACTGGACCCTACCCACACACTCACTGGACCCTACCCACACACTCACTGGACCCTACCCACACACTCACTGGACCCTACCCACACACTCACTGGACCCTACCACACTGGACCCTACCCACACACTCACTGGACCCTACCCACACACTCACTGGACCCTACCCACATACTCACTGGACCCTACCCACACACTCACTAGACCCTACCCACACACTCACTGGACCCTACCCACACACTCACTGGACCCTACCCACACACTCACTGGACCCTACCCACACACTCACTGGACCCTACCCACACACTCACTGGACCCTACCCACACACTCACTGGACCCTACCCACACACTCACTGGACCCTACCCACACACTCACTGGACCCTACCCACACACTCACTGGACCCTACCCACACACTCACACATACTACACAGACACTCCAAGACACAAATACAGTACACACACACACAAACACACTCACTGGACCCTACCCACACACTCACACATACTACACAGACACTCCACGACACAAATACAGTACACACACACACAAACACACTCACTGGACCCTACCCACACACTCACACATACCACACAGACACTCCACGACACAAATACAGTACACACACACACAAACACACTCACTGGACCCTACCCACACACTCACACATACTACACAGACACTCCACGACACAAATACAGTACACACACACACAAACACACTCACTGGACCCTACCCACACACTCACACATACTACACAGACACTCCAAGACACAAATACAGTACACACACACACAAACACACTCACTGGACCCTACCCACACACTCACACATACTACACAGACACTCCACGACACAAATACAGTACACACACACACAAACACACTCACTGGACCCTACCCACACACTCACACATACTACACAGACACTCCAAGACACAAATACAGTACACACACACACAAACACACTCACTGGACCCTACCCACACACTCACACATACTACACAGACACTCCACGACACAAATACAGTACACACACACACAAACACACTCACTGGACCCTACCCACACACTCACACATACTACACAGACACTCCAAGACACAAATACAGTACACACACACACAAACACACTCACTGGACCCTACCCAAACACTCACACATACTACACAGACACTCCACGACACAAATACAGTACACACACACACAAACACACTCACTGGACCCTACCCACACACTCACACATACTACACAGACACTCCACGACACAAATACAGTACACACACACACAAACACACTCACTGGACCCTACCCACACACTCACACATACTACACAGACACTCCACGACACAAATACAGTACACACACACACAAACACACTCACTGGACCCTACCCACACACTCACACATACTACACAGACACTCCACGACACAAATACAGTACACACACACACAAACACACTCACTGGACCCTACCCACACACTCACACATACTACACAGACACTCCAAGACACAAATACAGTACACACACACACAAACACACTCACTCAAATTGACGCCACACACTCACACATAGAAACACTTTCACTCTTCGCATACGCTGCTGCTACTCTGTTTAGTATCTATCCTGATTGCTTAGTCACTTTTATCCCTATCTACATGTACAAATGAACTCTACCTCGTACCCCGGCACATTAACTCAGTACTGGTATATAGTCTCGTTATTGTTATTTTATTGTTTTACTATTTCCTGATTTGCTAATATTTTTGACCTTTTAACTCTGCATTGTTGGGAAAGGGCTGTTACATTTCACCATAAAGTATAAGTTTAAATGTATTTGATTTGATACTGTATGCTTTTGATGTGACCTTCACTTAGAGACTGCAGCATAAATATTGTGTTTTGTAATATTTTCTCCCCTTTGTTTTGCTAAAAAAACATTTCCTGTTCATTAGTGAGTCCATTGACCTCTCCTTGACATTAGACTCTGTGTATATCAGTAACCATAAGTTGCAGTACTCCGTTATCTACGCCTAGGGGTTGTTGGAGAAAGGAAATATTGATGCTGGCTACCAATACATACACCCAACCACACCCATACCAGAGGTAGATCTAGCACCATAAATGACAGGGATTTGTGTAACGCAGATGCTGGGAGTCAGGAAGCAAGTACAGGGGGTGAATTTCATAATACATAGAACAATGCAAAACAAAAGTAGTGTCTGGACATGAGAAACATAACTAATACTGCCTGGAGACAGAACCAAAGGGAGTGATAGATATAGGGGAGGTAATCATAGAAGTGATGGAGTCCAGGTGAGTTTCATGAGGCGCAGGTGCGCGTAACGATGGTGACAGGTGTGCGTAATAATTAGTAAACTGGCGACAATGAGCGCCAGAGAGGGGGAGCGGGAGTAGACGTGAGAATTTGCAAAATTACAATGATGTTGTTCACAAGAACAGTATATAGGAATTTATCTGAGTGTCCTCCATCAATTCCTTTGTCAGTCTTTAAGACGGATAAAAGTTGCAAAGGACGTCTGCATCGGGGGATTATGCATTTGGAGCACTACAAAGTTAGTGGCTGATATCGTGACCAGTTTTAACATCCCCAGTTTGGACCACAGTAGGAGGACACATCTCACACCTGACTAGCAAACATATTCTCCTCAGCATGTGGTGGATTAAGCCCATATAGAAAGTGAAGTGGCAGATCATGGATTTTGGCATCAATGCATTGAATCACGGTGATTGATAAACAGAGACCATAACATATACTTATGAAAGAATGTCACCTTGCCCATCTCAAAATGAAAGACGTAGCCCCATACAGATACAAGACACCATAGTGTTCTATTTAATTTTGTGCTTAACCCATCCACAGTCCTGTACACCGAGTTCTAACACATGCAGCAGTATGTTCTGCCCACAGTGCACATGGTGGAAATGGTGAGTTGTAAAATGGCATCAGTGTTGGGTGATCCTGAGGGCGAGTCATTGGGTTGTGCAGTGCCCCTTTCATCCTGTGCTTCAGAATGTGCATGAATGTCAGTGTGGCAACCAAGCGAAAGGGATCTCTACTGACAAGTCACAATGGCCCCCTTCGCCGCTGAAAGATTTTTCACTCTTACACAACACACTTTATCACAGGCCCACAGAAAGCTAGCTACAGCAGCACACAATAAAGCTCTGAAGGTTGCATTGTGCTGTGATTCACTATTATCTGAGATTATTTTAGGACAACAAGCTATGTGCTTCACATTGAGTAGCCTAATGAAAAATAAACGAAACACACCATTGGGCAAGTGAATAATTTAGCGGGGCTGTTTTTATAGCTTTCAAGGACTCACATGTACCTCGTTCTTAATTCCACTTGGCATTTGTACTGGGTTTGCAGAAGCAATCACGTTATGGCCTCAAATACAAATTAAATGATGATGAACTTTGAAACCACAAAGTATAAAAATGTGATCATATGCTTGATGAAAATGTAATCTTACTAGAATCAGCTCTTGTTCATTCATAACCCCCCATTGGCAGTTTGTTAGTTTATTAAATATTTTAGTACATTTTTAGAATATGCATCCTTTTGAAATTAGTTGTCCAAACTGACACTTGTGTCATATCATATTTAACATACAGTACAGTAGCATGATATGCATTTCATAATGTCTATTGTAGTGTGTGTGTTGGTGGATTTTAAGGAGATGAAGGAAAGTATTTGATCCTGTGAGTAGCAGGCAATATTCCAAGTTGACTTTTCATACTGGGTTTCATGGTGCTGATGCACAGCCCTCTGGAGTCATGATGGAATTCCTCCCATTGCAATTGCAATATTTCACGCGTCTGAACGAGTGCCAGTGGTTGTGTTACTACAGTGCTGCTTCACATGCACAATTATTGAATCCCTTAACCCTTTCCTCTCAAGAGGCAATGTACAACACATTGTAAATCATCAGAGTGCAACATTTATCTTGTGAGTCTCTCTTGTGATTTCTTCCAACTCTACAATCAAGGTCTTTGGTGTAGATCTAGCAGCGTTTCAAAAAGCAATGACCTTAAAGAACATGTATCAAGCATACTCTCCTTAGCCTGCTCTTCATAAACAGTCTGGTCCTGTTGTTCCTGCAATATGCAAAGTGTGTGTGGGTTGGGGGTTAGCTGTGTTGCTGTTCCTCCATGCTGGAATATTAAAGCATAATTCTGTCATACAGAACCACAGTAGTCGGCAGTGCTGTTTGTTGCTCGCTCAGGCTGATCGTTTTACTTGTGGGCTGCATAAATACACCAGTAGGCCTGAGATTAGGCATAATCCACCTCAAATGTGGTCTGAGGATACGAGTGGAAACACAGACAAACCATTGGTGCAACTTCATGTTATTTACATATTCTGCCGAGAGATGTTTCTCAACCAACATCTCACATTGGTGCCTGAGGCCTGCATAATGCCTGTTTTCAATAATATATACAGAAAACCCATTTTTCTAACATACAGTTTTGTTACAGTACTATTCCGCGTCTCTAAACATGAGTATTACAAACGCGGAAGCACCTTCTGTGTATTTGTATAGTATGTCATGTTTTGTTTTGTTTGCATTCAGGGACTTTTTACAGCCTGATAATAACTTTGGTCTTTTGTGACTTTATAATAAGATTGGACGAGCGATGACATCTAGCCTCCGGGTGGATTAAGTCCAACGCACAGCAAATGCGTCGTAAAATGTGTCTCTGCTTTTCAGCTGTATCTGATGAATAACCATATCAGCGCGTGGGCCTGGGGAATTGAACTGTTACTTTTACATTTTTCTATCAAACTACTTTTAGGGAGCACATGACAGCACGGAAACTTACAAGACATGAGTGTTACGAAACAGTTAAACATGTTGACACAAAAAGACCATGAGAAGAGGCAGCCATGAGAAACTAGTTCATTATTCAGTGGAACCAGTTCATTCCCTCTCCCTGGAAAGAGACATAATTGTCATGGGGAGCGGATTTCAGAGTACCTGACATCTTCAAACATAAAATCGTCATAAGGCTGAGATGTGAGACCCCACACACTGCTTCCACTTCACACATCTGTTAGTTGAACTGGATTAGGATGTTCAAGTCAGGTCCATATGAAGTTACAGCTGGTTACAACCACAAAAACACTCACATTCCCTCATGATACATCCTCTCACTGCTCATTATGGCATTACAGATAGATCTGATGCACAATTGAATTTGGTTTAATGCATGTGGCAGTAGTTGTTTATTTAAAGGGACCATGTGGAAGTAAAAACATACATTTAAGACAGTGAAATATGATGTTTGCACCAGAGTTAGCTAAACACAGCTATTTTCATACGCAGTCCCTAACTAAACGTAACTAAATATGTAATCCTCTGTGGCTCAGTTGTTAGAACATGGTGCTTGCAACTACAGGGTAGAAGGTTTGAATCCTGGGATGACCAATACTTAAAGTGTATGCACGCATGACTGTAAGTGGCTTTGGCTAAAAGCGACTGCTAAATGGCATATATTATAAACATAGCTAAATATACATTCACATAAAGTAGAACAAATAATATAATAAGTACAGGACACAGTACATGAAACACATTGATACTTGGGTGCATTAAGAATTAGTCAATGTGTTCAGGGTTGGTGCGCCTTGATCCTGCTTTGACCTCCATGGAGAAGGAAAAATTGCAATTTCAAAGCTAATTACCTCTAATTCTCCACATTTTGACATGGGATTGAGTGAACATTTTCAGGTTAAAACAGATTTCCTTCAATTATACACATTTTGCCATGGCTTATGCATTGTTCTTATGCTGTCTGAGTGACTCAAACTTTAGAACAATATCAATGGGGGCCCCATGCCATGCCATTTTGGGAATTTTAGATTCTCTCTGACTGTCTAGTTTTTATTTTGGTGATTGTTAGTTCTCAAATATGATCTTATAAAAAAATATATTGCTCCATTATCTTTTCTACATACTTTATATCTGGTTTTAGTCATTCAAGTTTATACTGAAAACGTTTTACCATCCTGAAAAAATATCTATAAGCTGCTGCTAAATGCATATAGGGGAAACACTGGTCTACTCTTGTGGAGCTCCGCGTGACTCCTGTTTTGTTCAGAGCTTAATATTACAACATCTTTCCGATGTGGGGGTGTAGGATTTTTGATCATCTTATAAACTAGAAAGACATCTGAGAAAAAAATAAAGTTGTCAAAATTTAACAGATTGTACATGTGGAGAATTTTACAGTGGTGGTAATAATGTGATTTCCTGTCCAGGATCTTCAGTGCTTCTTTATATAGAGATCTAACGGGTATCATTTATGTTTCATTTGCTTGAGACTGGCTGGTGTGGTCCTTCTGTAGCTCAGTTGGTAGAGCATGGCGCTTGTAACGCCGGGGTAGTGGGTTCGATCCCCGGGACCACCCATACCTAGAATGTATGCACACATAAATGTAAGTCGCTTTGGATAAAAGTGTCTGCTAAATGGCATATAGTAGTATAGTAAAATAGGACAGGTGAGAAAAGATCATTGCATGTAAATACATTTTGGCTGCCTCTGTAGAGAATGAGTTCCTGATGTGTTGGACATTTTAAAGACTATATATGATTTTGATGGACATCCTTTTAATGTGTTTTTTGAAAGTTCAATGTAGGGTCTAGGATATTGGCCAGATATTTAAACTGTACATTTTATTGTCCATGGAGGAGTATGTCCGGGTAAGCCGGATGTACTATTCCTGTTTTTTCCACATTGAGGGTGAGACAGGAATGTTTGAGCCATTCAGCCACTTTCTCCAATGATGCTGTTAGTTTGCTTGCCACTTCATCAGCATTCTTGCCATGGGTATAAAAAACTGTATCATCCATGTACATTTGTTTATCCACACCTTGGCACACAGATGGAAGGTCATTAATATAGAGACCGAAAAACGAAGGGCCCAGGATTGACCCCTGTGGCACTCCCATAGTGCAATCCCTTTGTGATGATAGTTCACCATTTATTTGAGCACATTGCATCTGTTCTGCCAGATAAGACTCAATCCATTTTAAAGAACTTGATGAGATGTTGAAGTTAAATAGCATGGAGAAGAGGACATTGTGGTTAACAGTGTCAGAGGCTTTTCTGAGGTCGAGGAGAACAGAATCTACAACACCCGCTTTTATCCAGCTTGGCCTTGATCATCTCTGGGAAATACCAACATGCTGTTTCTGGAGAGTGGTTGACCCTAAACCTAAACTGCATGGGGTGAAGGGGAAAGCTACCCATTTTCAGGTGGGCTGTTAGCTGTTCCATTACCACTGTTGTACTGCTCCGTTATTTGCCTGTTTGTGACCTGCTTGTTAGCTTGCACCATTCTTGCCATTCTCCTTTGACCTCTCTCGTCAACAAGCTTTTTTCGCCCACAGGACTGTCGCTGACTGGATGTTTTTTGTTTGTCACACCATTCTCTGTAAACCCTAGACACTGCTGTGTGTGAAAAGCCCAGGAGGGCGGCCGTTGCTGAGATACTGGATCTGGTGAACCTGGCAATGACAATCATACCATGCTCAAAGTCGCTTAGGTCACTCGTTTTGCTCATTTTAATGTTCAATTGAACAATAACTGATTGCCTGTCTGCCTGCTTTATATAGCATTCCCCGTGACTGTCTGTATGAGTGATCCATTTTTGTGAACGGGGTAGTGTACAGTACTTAATAAACTCTTAATCCTTGGCTTTAGAGTTTGACACAGAAGATATGAGAGGATGCACCTTCCCTTCATTTGTCGTCACCAGGTTCAAAATTCAAAAGGCACTCGCACATCTGAGCAATCTTTTTTGCAGGTACATGGTAACAATTGGATAAGAGGAGAAAATATAAGAAACCCGCACACTGCTCTTGCTGGATACGTAAAGCTTAATAAAGAGCAGTGGTACTAGCAACAGCAGTGTCCAGGTTTGTTCCTTTTTCTTGTCCTTGGTGATATTCGTTGCAAGGGTTGATAGTCTGGTCTCTGATGGTAAATTGTTGGCCCAAGTTAAAACTGAATCAATTCAGCATTTATTGAAAGTGGTAGCGATGACAGTCTTGGAGACTCCAGTCTACTTTCAGTTGTAGGTCACCAGTCTTGTCGTGGCCTTTTTCAGTCAATTTATCAAGATTTTTCTGTGAGTTTGCCGTTGTTTTTGGCCTCCTTGATGGTTTTAAGAAAGAAATCAGCTTTGGCTTTCCTAAAACTCTTAGTCTCTTCATTTCTAAGTCCCTTGTTAACTGGTCAGTCAACAACTAAGCCATATTTTGTGATTTCTTCAGAGCAGCATCTCTCTTCTTTATCAGGTGCCAAAGGGTGCCATTGAACCAAGGTAGGTCCCGTTTTTAGTACGATTTGTGAGAGACTTTCCTTGAAACTTTGCAATGGATTCAGTGAATTGTTGTAATTTCATTGCAGTCTTTTTCCAAATTTACACCAGAAATGATTGTACTATATAAAATACAAATAAATTATATAAAGACAGTGGAAATTGACTCAATCTCATCTAATACATTTCTCTTCATTGGGCAACCAGTAAAAATAAAGGTTGAAGATAATTTTTCTTCTTCTAAAATATTGTTTTTTTTTCCGAAAACACAATCATTATTTGAAAGTGGCCTCTTCTGGGATAAGAGGAAGAAGTATGTATTTATTGTGTAACACAGGGGTACTGGCATGCTTTAAGCTTGTCTTGAGAGTGGTGAAATCCCTTTGAAGCATAAAAGCAACATAATGTACCATTGGTTCTGTTGTCTGCCAAACAGTGATTCCCACATTACAGTAGCGTAAATAGGTTCCACCTCCAAAATAATTCCACATGCAGCAGTTAATAAGGCTGTCTTAGAAAATATACAAGTTGTTTATCTTTCTCAATAAATATACCATAAGAGTATTATGTCTTTCATCTATTTGTATTTTTGGGGCATGTTTTGAGCTGTTGGGAGTTGTTCTTCTGTTATTTTATATTTCTTTGCCTAACTTAAAATAGTGTGTGTAGTGTACGTATGTGTCAGCGTGTCCATGCATCTGTGTGTGTGTGTCCGCATGTGTGTTCAGCAGCTGTTGTGCGCTGTGCTCTACTCTATCTTGTCCCTGAACATGTGGCCCTTGGACAGGTATTCCCATGGTGATTAGAGCCTAACTCCAGGCCCCTGGCCTGTCTCTCACCCAGGATGCCTCTCTGAAGGAGGGTGAGGTACCTCCAGTCAGCAGTCAACACTTCCCCTTGCTGGCTCCCAACACCTACAGTAGAATACAGCCAGCCCAGTGCCAATACTGAAGTTGTTGGTCTTAGGCAGCTTTAGAATAACCTCACCATCAGGCAAGAACATGTCTAATCAGCCATTGTTCCAGAGGGTGATGCAGTTGTCCATAGTAAGCCCACATCCACTGTCTGTTGGCCCTCAGACCCAGGAGGGCGGCCTCAGCAATGTCATAGAGCCTTGGTATGCCTTAATTAGCCCGTATCTCCCTCTTACTGCTCTATTTAGTCACATAAATGGGGGATTGATTTTCTGGCTGCCTTACTGATGCATCTGGTGTTACCGTAGCTGGGCAAGGTCAGCAGCAGCAACTTGAAGAGAACGCCTGTTGGTTCTGTTCTGTTAGCCTCTCCTCTCCTCCCCTGCCTTCAGTGATAGCAGCTAGCTAGCACTTAAATAATTCACTTTGGAGGCAGGTTGCCTGGGCTTTGCAGTGCACAGCGTTGATACAGCTTCGTCCTCACCTCACTGAGTGGTATGTAAGACTCACAGTAGATCCACCAGCTGCCTGTAGGGGAGACCTTCTGAAGTGCAAATCACCAGGTTTCTGGAAAACATTATTGAACGCTGGGGCCACTGGGACCGCGCCAACCACCCATTACGTGTAATGAGTTGTCGAGAGGGGGAGCAACAGAGGGATGGAGAGATGGAGCTGGATATAGAGAGAGACTGTCTGTCATTTAGTAAGGAACGACAGTCTCAGACAGTGAGGAGGCTAAATAGAAGAGAGGAGAGAGGGGGAAGAAAGTATGTCAGAGAATACTTAGAGAAAGTAAAGAGGAAAGAAGTGAAGGGATTTTTCATTCATGTCTGTGTTAATCATGCACCTCTGTGGTGTTATTTTGAGCAGAGGTGCACAGAGCTGTGAGCGTATAGAACAGAGTTGTGAGTGAAAATAGAACAGTATAACAGTGCCTGTGGTTTTTATTCTAGGCATGAAGATATTTCATATTTCAATTATTTAACCTTTATATTGAATGGTGATACAAAGGTCTCTTTTCCAGACGAGCCCTGTAAAGCACCACAATACACATCAAAATACAATAAACACATGAAACTACACATTCATATACACATTAAAATACACTTTATTATACACAACAATACACAAAAGGCAAAACACAATTATAAAAAACTGTCACATTATTCAGCAAAAAAGGTCCCCTTAACAACTGTCTGAAATGCCCTAAACCTAGAGGCATGTCTAGACGATATTAAACTACACTGATAACTCGTGCTTGGTTGCCTAATGTATAGGTGCCCCCATAATATTTAAATTGAGGAAGTGTTATCATTATTATTATTTTAGCAATCCGTGGTAGAAGAACCTCCTAATAAAAATGCCCCCCATCCTGCTGATTTGAGCTGATGAACAGTATTTGCGCTTGAGGTTATGGGTGCTTTATAAATTCGCTCTAGCTATCTACTCCGATTTCAGAGCACTCTTGTCTGAGGGTGCCAGAGCGCAGAATAACTGATGAATTTACGAACGCTCAACACTAGTTGAATATATCCGGGGTCATTAAAAAAAAGCGTAGTTAAATTGTTGCCAGCAGCACAGTTGCAGTCACCAACGCTCCGGATAACACGAAAACAGTCTAACCAGCTCTGCTAGGGCGAGTAAATTGGTCAGAGTGAGGTGTCATTTGTGTCTGGAAGTAGATAGCAAGCAAGCCAACGTTTGGCAGTTATCTTGGGTGATTGACTGTCGTTGTTTGGTCAGAACGCTCGGATCATCTCTACTCCTCGGCCAGAGCGTTCCGAGAGCGAAACGCTCTGAATTTACAAACGGGCAATCTGACAACAACGCTCTGAATTTACAAACGGGCAATCTGACAACAACGCTCTGAATTTACAAACGGGCAATCTGACAACAACGCTCTGAATTTACAAACGGGAAATCTGACAACAACGCTCTGAATTTACAAACGGGAAATCTGACAACAACGCTCTGAATTTACAAACGGGCAATCTGACAACAACGCTCTGAATTTACAAACGGGCAATCTGACAACAACGCTCTGAATTTACAAACGGGCAATCTGACAACAACGCTCTGAATTTACAAACGGGCAATCACCCTATGGATGAGAAAGTGAACCTGCCATTTCCCCAAAACATTTTGCTCATTGGGGAATCGGGGATTCCCTGCCCTGCGATCTATTGCCTAGAACATCAACAGCCAGGGTTTCATTAAATAAGCCATAGGTACAATACTTTTTATTGCACATTTAGGCCTAATTAAACTGACGCATTTGGCGATGTTCAACTTCAATTCACTGACACAATGGATAATAGTTTAGCCATACACATTGATAGCCTAATCTATACTTTTGGTGAGTTTATGAGCATTGCGAGATACAGGTTATATTGCCTATGCGCACTGTTACGACTGTCTGCCTGCCTGTCTCTCCCTCGCTGGGTCGCCTGTTCTTTCTGTTCGCGAGTGTGTGTTCAGTCTTCGGTCTGTTGCGTATAGAATAGTTTACGGTAGCCTATTACACATTGATAGCCCCTACTTATTGAAATTGTAAGCCATAAAATGGCAAGATACAGCTTTTGTTTACCGGTGCACAGTTCTGACTCTGTCTGCCTGCTGTCGGTCTTGCCTACCTACGTATGGCTGTGCCCCTCCCCTCTCTTTCCCTCACTAGTTTGCTCTTCTTTGTTGTGAAAGATGTGAGTTTGTTGTCTTGGAAGTTAAAACAACTACTCAGTATCTTCCGTTGCAGTCGAGGAGGAGATTTGAAGGGCAAGGAGACAAGGAATCGATTATTCTCCACCGCTATAATTTTTTTGTGTACTAACCTGCAGCTAGGCCATAGTACAGAAAAGGAGCGCAACTTTCACTGGGAATGGGGGACATATCCCCCCACATTCTGAAATTGCATTGTGCCGCCCCCCCTCCGTTTTATAGTAGGAATGTGCCTAATATTTGTTATAATAATAAATGTAAAAAATGTTCTCCCCACTTCTAAAACCAAAGTTGCGCCCCTGGTACAGTATGCATTAATAGCATGGAAAATGAAAACATTTTTTTAAAAATGTAAATTGAAAATCAATGCTTTAGAAGGGAATTCCATCTTTTATCACCAGAGCCTGGCTCCCTTGGTATGCAGTGGAGACAAAGTATTTGTCTTGAATCCAAATCCATAGACTTGGAATTGGTAGTCTTTAAAAATAATTGTGTGTCTCAGTTGCATGTGTGTATTATTCAATATACACTATATACAAAAGTTTGTGGACACCCCTTCAAATGAGTGAATTTGGCTATTTCAGCCACACCCGTTGATGACAGGTGTATAAAATCGAGCACACATCCATGCAATCTCCATAGACAAACTTTGGCAGTAGAGTGGCCTTACTGAAGAGCTCAGTGACTTTCAATGTGGCACCGTCATAGGATGCCACCTTTCCAGTTCATGAAATTTCTGCCCTGCGAGAGCTGTCCCGGTCAACTGTAAGTGCTGTGAAGTGGAAACGTCTAGAAGCAACAATGACTCAGCTGAAAAATGGTAGGCCACACAAGCTCACAGAACGGGACCAACTGTAAAGTTTGGTGGAAGGAGGAATAATGGTCTGGGGATGTTTTTCATGGTTCGGTCTAGGCCCCTTAGTTCCAGTGAAGGGAAATCTTAATGCTACATCATACAAAGACATTCTAGACGATTCTGTGCCTCCAACTTTGTGGCAACAGTTTTGGGAAGGCCCTTTTCTCTTTCAGCATGGCAATGCCTCTGTGCACAGAGCGAGGTCCATGCAGAAATGGTTTGTCGATATCGATGTGGAAGAACTTGACTGGCCTGCACAGAGCCCTGATCTCAACCCCATCGAACACCTTTGGGATGAATTGGAACTCCGACAGCGAGCCAGGCCTAATCGCACAACATCAGTGCCCGACCTCACTAATACTCTCGTGGCTGACTGGAAGCAATGTTCCAACATCTAGTGGAAAGCCTTCCCAGAAGAGTGGAGGCTGTTATTGCAGCAAAGGGGGGACCAACTCCATATGAATGCCCATGATTTTAGAATGAGATGTTCAACGAGCAGGCGTCCACATACTGTTGGCCATGTAGTGTACTTTTGGTCATGTAGTGTATCAGGTCTTTGAGCTGAGTGTGTGTGTGTGTGTGTGTGTGACTTATCGACATGGTTGTTTCAATGCAGACGGTGGGCTGGCTTTGAGAGAGGCTGTAATAAATGATGGTTCTAGCAGTGCATGGGAATCTGCCTGTCTCCAACGCCACAACAAAGGGAGTAGAACTCATTCAATTAAAAGGTCTTTCAAGTCTGCAGAAAAAAAACAGGGGAAAGAATATGATTTGAATATGAAACAATGCCACAACAGCCTCATGTTGAGTCCTGCCATGTCCCGTGGTTTCAGCCTCATCTGTCGCTAGTTATACCATGCAGATGTAATGCTTTAGCTTCACAAAGACACCTGCTGTAGCAGTCATTAGTCTGGTGTTGCCCCTGGCCCCAGCACAAATACACATTCATCTGATGTGTGCACATACCAAAGGAAAAGGCCACGAATGGATGGATGATAGGATGATGGATGGATAGATGGTTGAATTGAAGCATGATAGATGTGTAGAGAAATGTGTGGATGTTTGAGTGAATGGTTAGCTTGATGGAGGAATGACGCTGAGATGCCTTTAAACCAGTGTTGTATAACATGCAGCATTGAACTTGAAAATAATACTTGAAGATTACAGAAGCGCGAAATTATTCAGGTGTGCCTCCAGACTTTGAAATAAGCCTGTTCTCTTTTTACCAATCCATTCCAAATGTCAGTCTTTATAGTTTCATGCAGTATCTATGCTGTGTTTTTTTAAGTTTTCAAGAGGTTTACTTGAGGTTTAGGCCCCTATTGATTCCATAAGCTCTAGAGCACTGCATTCCTTTTCAATGATTATTTCTTTCATTTTATACTTTTGCCGGTCAGTCAGGTGAAGAGAGGAGAGGAGGACACTCCACGGGAGGGAAAGCGCTTGAGGGATCAGCCAGATGGTGTGGCACAGTAGAGTTGTTATTCAGGGTTCACAAACATCCATTCCACTTACAACTAACATCTATAGGAGAGAGAGAGAGACAGGGTCACGGGAGCTTGTTTAAAACCTTTTGTACAGTCACACGAGAGGAATGTTCACTCATTTGTTTTGTACAAATCAAATCAAATATTTATACCTTGTTAGACCAAGTATCCAGTGTGTTTATAGCCAGAGCGGTTTTCATCAGTCCCACATATGGCTCTAGATAGCAGTATAAACTGATTTGTAACAAGCTGCTGCGACCAGTGAGCACAGTGTCACGCTGGCAACGACAACGGCCTCGAAGATGTTCACAGGAACGCAGTGCGGGTCGATCAGTTGCAGCTGCCGAAGTTACGTCGGCGTCGGATGGACCAGTAGCAGTGGCGTCAGATGGCCCGGTTGTGGCGGCTTCTTACGAGCCTGTTGTGGCTGCTGAAGTTGCGTCGTCGGACGGACCCGTTGTGGCGACGTTGGACGACCCAGTTGCAGCTGCCGAAGTTGTGGAGGCGCCAGACGGACCAATCTCAGCGTTGTCAGACGGACCCGACGACGTCTGCCTAAGTATCGGCGGCGTGGGACGGACCGGTCATAGCGTCGCTGTACGGGCCATTCCCGCTGTCTCCCTCAATGGTCGATTATTCTGTCACGCAGGTATGAAGAAATTCGGGAGACAAATGTAGGAATGTGTAATAGTTTTTTTTTATTAAGCCACAAATTACGGCGTGCTGTGTAAAGGCACAGGGACGAAGACCAAACAACCACGTAACAAAAACACAGGGTTGGAACCCAAACAAAAGAGCGAGTAGTACCTCGAATAAATAACACACACGCACAAGTATTAACACACGGAAGAGACCCGTAAATCCACAAGGGCACGAAAGCCCAAAACACACAGCAAGGTACTCTCACACACACCAACGGACACTGTAACAATAATCGACAAGACCATGGAAACCAAAGGGCACATATACAAATACTAATCAGTGGGAATAGGGGACAAGTGTGCGTGATGAAAGTTCCGGAGGGATCTGTGATTCACAATCTAATGCTGCAACGCCTGTCTGCGTCCTGCATGGTGGAAGGAGGTATTTGTCTCTTAAGAGCAGTGACCAGTGCACTGATTTCCCCCATTAGTTTTATTAGTTCTAGTTGATTAACCAAGCAGATAGGTTGACTCCAAGGAGAAGTGAAGGGCACAGAGAGGCAGAAAGCATTGCCATGGGAACGCACATCCCACACAGCTGTCCTTTATTCTGAATGGTCACCATTTATTTCCCTATTTAGATTAATGCCTGTCTAAATTAATTAGACAGTTCATTTTCTACACATTAAATGTGATTTCCCCTGAATTCTCAATTACTCCACCATGACAACTATTTTGTACAATATTCTGAATTATCCATTCTGTCTCTCTCTCTGATTGGTAGCTATTATTTTGAGATCTGACCATGTCTGTCAGGGCTTGGTGTTATTTTCTATGGCTGCCGGGAGAGATTTGGTTCTGTTGGACTGTGTGTGTGGTTGACTGTGTTCTGACCCTCACCTGGATATCTGAATGTGGGAAGAAATGCCTGGAGGCTTGGTTGACTTTGATTTTACCCTCATTTCACCCTCACCTAACTGTACTGTCTGTATTTTATATCCAGTGCTGTGTAATGACGGTGCTGTCTGTATTTTATATCCAGTGCTCTGTACTGACGGTGCTGTCTGTATTTTATATCCAGTGCTCTGTACTGACGGTGCTGTCTGTATTTTATATCCAGTGCTCTGTACTGATGGTGCTGTCTGTATTTTATATCCAGTGCTGTGTAATGACGGTGCTGTCTGTATTTTATATCCAGTGCTCTGTACTGACGGTGCTGTCTGTATTTTATATCCAGTGCTGTGTAATGACGGTGCTGTCTGTATTTTATATCCAGTGCTCTGTACTGACGGTGCTGTCTGTATTTTATATCCAGTGCTGTGTAATGACGGTGCTGTCTGTATTTTATATCCAGTGCTGTGTAATGACGGTGCTGTCTGTATTTTATATCCAGTGCTGTGTAATGACGGTGCTGTCTGTATTTTATATCCAGTGCTCTGTACTGACGGTGCTGTCTGTATTTTATATCCAGTGCTCTGTACTGATGGTGCTGTCTGTATTTTATATCCAGTGCTGTGTAATGACGGTGCTGTCTGTATTTTATATCCAGTGCTCTGTACTGACGGTGCTGTCTGTATTTTATATCCAGTGCTGTGTAATGACGGTGCTGTCTGTATTTTATATCCAGTGCTCTGTACTGACGGTGCTGTCTGTATTTTATATCCAGTGCTGTGTAATGACGGTGCTGTCTGTATTTTATATCCAGTGCTGTGTACTGACTGTGCTGTCTGACTGTTTGGTTGACTGTGTTCTGAGTTCTGTCCCTCACCTGAGCTTACTCAAACCGACTGCCTGTCTGTTTGTATTTCTAGGCTGACTATGTTCTGACCCAAAGCTGACTGTTCGGTCCTGTCTGTCTGTCTGTCTGTCTGTTTCTCCAGTCTGCTCCCAGTTCTCCAGAGGAGTGTACGCCATCTTCGGCTTCTACGACCAGAAGTCCATGAACACGCTGACCTCGTTCTGTGGGGCTCTACACACCTCCTTTATCACACCCAGCTTCCCCGCCGATGCCGACGTGCAGTTTGTCATCCAGATGAGGCCTCCTCTCCGGGGAGTTGTCCTCAGCCTGCTGGCCCACTACAAGTGGGAGAAGTTTGTCTACCTCTATGACACCGAGAGAGGTAAGAGACAGCCTGTCTAACAGTCAGACAGCCTTCCATCCACACACACTGGAATGCTGCATATAGAAAAGGGTCTCTGTGGTTAACCCTGAGCCTGGCTTCTTTATTTGTCTACCTCTATGACACCTGGAGATAAGAGCTAAGAGACAGCCGCCTAACAGACTGACGGACTGACAGCCTGACACAAATGAGACACTGTACTATATACAGTATACATGCTCTCTGGTTAACCCATAGTCTGACTTACTTTTATGTTCAGTATATCATGAGAGAAATATGTCTTTGATATTGTTAGACCCATCAGACGAGCTCATTTTTAATTTCAGGTTCTGTGCTAAGTGATAATCCAGATTGACTGACTGGAAAAAGAAGAGGTGCTCCTCTCTCCTCACATCACGTTAAACCATGAAGTATTTCATTATTTCCCCTCAGTGTGGAAATCCTTTCCCCAGTTCTCATTCCAAGAGTGGTCTATCTAAGACCTTTAAATCTGGGCCTGTAATGATGCCAAAGTGCTTTAGTGTCTGGGAGGAGGTTGAATGCTGCTTGGCTTCCACAGGGCTCTGTCTGCTTCCGTAAATGAGTCCAAGACAGGTACTGTTATGTGTTCTTGTCCGTGTGACTGTTGATGTGCTGTAGTGTAACTCTGAGGAGATCCCTCCATCTGTACGGTACCAGCCTCTAATCCTCTGAATAGAATTTACACTCTAATTGGATTATATAAAGAACGAGCTACAACACACCGTGACTTTTACATGTCCTTCATGCACCCCCCTGCTCTCTTCTCCGCTGTACCCCAGCAGCAGCCGTGGGCTGACGGAGGGAGCTAGCGGAGGTCTCCATCCTGCTCTGTGAAGGTCAACATCTGGAGAGTTCAGCTTTAAGACAGAACACTAATGACACTCCAATCTGTCAGAGTGGGATATTCCTGGTCCTGGACCAGGCTACTGTACTGTAAGGCTGGCTGTAGAGAGGGAGAGACAAACTGTACTGGACCAGGCTACTCTACTGGACCAGGCTACTGTACTGTAAGGCTGGCTGTAGAGAGGGAGAGACATACTGTACTGGACCAGGATACTGTACTGTAAGGCTGGCTGTAGAGAGAGACATACTGTACTGGACCAGGCTACTGTACTGTAAGGCTGGCTGTAGAGAGGGAGAGACATACTGTACTGGACCAGGCTACTGTACTGTAAGGCTGGCTGTAGAGAGATACATACTGTACTGGACCAGGCTACTGTACTGTAAGACATACTGTACTGGACCAGGCTACTGTACTGTAAGACATACTGTACTGGACCAGGCTACTGTACTGTAAGGCTGGCTGTAGAGAGAGACATACTGTACTGGACCAGGCTACTGTAAGGCTGGCTGTAGAGAGGGAGAGACATACTGTACTGGACCAGGCTACTGTACTGTAAGGCTGGCTGTAGAGAGATACATACTGTACTGGACCAGGCTACTGTACTGTAAGGCTGGCTGTAGAGGGAGACATACTGTACTGTAAGGCTGGCTGTAGAGAGAGACATACTGTACTGGACCAGGCTACTGTACTGTAAGGCTGGCTGTAGAGGGAGACATACTGTACTGGACCAGGCTACTGTACTGTAAGGCTGGCTGTAGAGGGAGACATACTGTACTGTAAGGCTGGCTGTAGAGAGATACATACTGTACTGGACCAGGCTACTGTACTGTAAGGCTGGCTGTAGAGGGAGACATACTGTACTGTAAGGCTGGCTGTAGAGAGGGAGAGACAAACTGTACTGGACCAGGCTACTGTTGGAGCAGGTATTCTGTTTACAATACCATGTTCTTGCTGTAATTAGAAACTGGGGATAGGACAAAATGCAGAGGCTGACAGTTCCACAACGTTTCTCACTTGTGTAAACCAACCATTTACTATTCATCATAGTGTAAAACTATAGTGTATGTCCTCTGTCGACCATTTCCAGTTTTTCCTCTGGCCAAGGGAGATCTTAGTTGCCTTTATCCTCTCTGGCCCATGAGAGGTTAGTATAACCAAATGTTGAGCTTCTAAGAAATAATTAGAGTTCTAAAAAATATTAGATCACATTTGGGCTAAAATACATTCTGCCCTTTTGTACATGTATTTTTGAATGGTCTGGCGATGGTGAGAGATATTCACTGTATTGTGATTGTGTACTGGTTTTATATACAGTAGAGTGTATTCAAAGTGCTGTTGAGCCTACGTCGAGACAGCTTTATTACAGTGCTTTGTAGAGGTTTACTTGCTGGCTTACCTTACGATGTACAGTATAACTTTGGTGCTTTATCCATCATCTCATCCAACCATGTTGTGCATCGTTCAACTAGAAAAAGACTGCTCACTTCTAACCCATCTTTCTCACTGACGTTTATTTCAAAAATGCTTGTCTTTTCAAATCTTCCCTCTCCATCAGCACAGCAACCTAATTGAGATGTTAGTAGCTAACACCCTTTCCTTATGTTGTTCCAGATGTTTTATCCCTTCCTAAACCATGTTAAGACGGTGCCAATTGCTTTGAAATTGGGGGCCTCATGTCAGAAGCATGGACACGGGCCATGTGTCTCAGTGTCTGTGTGTCTGCGGCAGGCCGTACCAGCGGATAATTGCTTGGCTGCTGTGGTGGAGGAAAGGTGATTACGAGGTTTATTGTCTCTCCCGGGCAAAATCAACCTTCCTCCATGTGCCTCCTGATTCACCCTACAGCTCTCCTTGACTTATGGAGGCCCTTCCACCTCCTGTGTCTGGATCAGATCGCCACCATCTGTAACATACTCCCATTTCCACAGAATGACAGGAAACAGTAAAGAACTCCATCCCGCCAGACGGATAACAGGAGAGAAGAGCCCTATCAACTCACTGTGGTATTTTGTGTCATAGGAAATAGATTTTTGGAAAAGCAATAGATGAAGCTTTTTGGGGGGTCTTTGGCCTGCAGCAACATTGGCTGCTTTAGCCACTGTAGTTTGGAGTCTTACCCCACATGCTGTGCTGTGCATGCCTTTACCTACAGCTTGTGTTTGCTCTGAGGCAAGAAAGGCTAGAGAGCCCTCCTGCTCCTCCTGTTCCTAGCACCCCTCACTGTTCTGTTCCCCACATGGATTGGGAGATGTTTCGGCTTTACAGTGATCACCACCCATCTAATATATATATATAATATATGCCATTTTAGCAGACGCTTTTATCCAAAGCGACTTACAGTCATGTGTGCATACATTCTACGTATGGGTGGTCCCGGGGATCGAACCCACTACCCTGGCGTTACAAGCGCCATGCTCTACCAACTGAGCTACAGAACCCCTCTAAATTCCACATGTTCTAAAAGGACATACTAAATGTCATATTACTATTAGGTACACTGATATTGACTCCCTGTTACAACTACATGAGGGAGCCATTTGAAATTGGGAAGGCTCTTAAATTCGGAGGCAGGAGCAATGTCTGTTTGTATTGACATCCCGTGACAGAGTATGATAGCATTAGGGCACTAAAGCAGAGAAGAATTCCAGTGGGATGATTTCTCCATCACTGATGACAAAGCCACCAAACACACCTGGACACTCAAAAAAAGAGACAGAGAAATATATATGACTCTAGTCCCTTTTTCTTCACAAAAAGCATGAAAATGGGAATAGTAATGGATGCAAATTACAGTCTCCTGGATCGCAGTGAGGTGAACCCTATCATGGCTGAAAGTCTTGCTCAGGTTCTGAGACACTGTGTTGTAATAGGAAGATTTGTTACTGTGTCAAGGTACAATAACATAGGAATCTCCTGCTTGCAAAATAAACACCCAAAGATTTCGACCCTGCCTTCACTGTCCATGGAGCTTTCGATTTCCAATGTGATTTGGCCCCTTAGTGAGAGTCTCTCACACCGGCTGTCATGTTCTCCTCTTTCAACCTCTGTATCACATCGATTCCACCTCGCCATCATGCTGGAAATACTTAGAATATCCTGTCTCCATAATTGTGTTGAATCTGAATCACATTGAATAGGATTTTCCTATTGAATCATTGAAGAGTGTTTTGAGGTCTTTACCACTAGTTCCTGTTAACAGAAATGGGAGTTCAGTTAGTATACCTGCCCGTGTTCTGCTTGAAGAACACCTCAAGTCCTTTAACAATAATCATTCAAAAAGGAGAATGTGTTTGAATGGAATTCATTTGTGCCTTTGAATTATAGCTAGATCCGGTTAGTGTTTGCATTATGAATTAATATTTGGGAGCATTGCCTTTAAATTGTTTAACTTGGGTCAAATGCTTCAGGTAGCCTTCCACAATCTTCCCACAGTAAGTTGGGTGAATTCTGGTCCATTCGTCCTAACAGAGCTGGTGTAACTGAATCAGGTTTGTAGGCCTCCTTGCTCACACACGCTTTTTCAGTTCTGCCCACACATTTTCTATAGGATTGAGGTCAGGGCTTCGTGATGGCCACTCCAATACCTTGACTTTGATGTCCTTAAGCCATTTTGCCACAACTTTGGAAGTATGCTTGGGGTCATTGTCCATTTGGAAGATCCATTTGCAACCAAGCTTTAACTTCCTGACTGATGTCTTGAGATGTTGCTTCAATATATCCACATAATTTTCCTGTCTCATGATGCCATCTATTTTGTGAAGTGCACCAGTCCCTCCTGCAGCAAAGCAACCCCCACAACATGATGCTGCCATCCCCGTGCTTCACGGTTGGGATGGTGTTCTTTGGCTTGCAAGCCTCCCCTTTTCCTCTTAACATAATGATGGTCATTATGGCCAAACAGTTCTATTTTTGTTTCATCATACCAAAGGACAGTTCTCCAAAAAGTACGATCTTTGTCCCCATGTGCAGTTGCAAACCGTAGTCTTTTTTATGGCGATTTTGGAGCAGTGGTTTCTTCCTTGTTGAGCGGCCTTTCAGGTTATGTCGATATAGGACCCATTTTACTGTGGATATAGATACTTTGTACCTGTTTCCTCCAGCATCTTCACAAGGTCCTTTGCTGTTGTTCTGGGATTGATATGCACTTTTCGCACCAAAGTATGTTCATTTCTAGGAGACAGAACACGTCTCCTTCCTGAGTGGTATGGCGGCTGCGTGGTCCCATGGTGTTTATACTTGCGTACTCTTGTTTGTACAGATGAACGTGGCACCTTCAGGCATTTAGAAATTTCTCCCAAGGATGAAGCAGACTTGTGGAGGTCAACAGTTTTATTTCTGAGGTCTTGGCTGATTTCTTTTGATTTTCCCTTGATGTCAAGCAAAGAGGCACTGAGTTTGAAGGTAGGCCTTGAAATACATCCACACGTAAACCTCCAATTGACTCCAATTGTGTCAATTAGCCTATCAGAAGCTTCTAAAGCCATGACATACTTTTCTGGATTTTTGCAAGCTGTTTAAAGGCACATTCAACTTAGTTTATGTAAACTTCTTAAGTTCTTAATCTGTCTTAATCTGTCTGTAAACAATTGTTGGACAAATTACTTGTGTCAATCACAAAGTAGATGTCCTAACCCACTTGCCAAAACTATAGTTTGTTAACAAGAAATGTGTGGAGTGGTTGAGAAAAATAGTTTTAATGACTCCAACCTAAGTTTATGTAAACTTCCGACTTCAACTGTATCTTGTTGAATATGCCATAGAGCGCATTCATTTTTAATATGAGAAATCAAATCGTTTTCATATAATATCCACAAGCAGACAGACACACACTCCTGTGAGAGCGGTCTACTTTCTGTTTGTCAGTCATTTTATGTGATTAACGGGAAATAATGTGTATTTATATTTTACTGCCTGCATAAATAATGTAATATTAACTGACTGCCCCCTTTCTTGTAGGATATAGGGCTTTGTAATAAACCTTTTGTTTCCTTGCTTTGGATTCATCTTATGAAATCATTTTAACCAAAGTCTACAAACTAACAGGCAAAAGGACAGTTTTTCTCTGGTCCCTATGTTACCCCTGACACTCGGTGAAGGTAGGGGTTGAGGTGGAAAATTGCATTTGTATGGAGTAAAATCACAGCTCCCCTGCTATATGCCTCACTGGCTTCCTCTCTGCAAGGAAACATCTGATTAATTGCACAGTGCTAAATGGTTGCGTTCAGCAGTCAGGCACAGGCTCATTAACACAGTGTGGGTGAAAGAGAGAGAGAGCGAGAGAGAGAGACGACGTGGCACAAACCTGCTGCTTCACTCCCTCTCCTCTCCATCTCCGTGAGCTCTCTACATCACCTTCGCTTCCAGCCCAGCCCGGGCCTCTCCGCACAAATCAATGAGCACAGGCAGCCTGCTGTGGCTAAACGCTGTTTATCTCTTCTTCCCCATCACTGCCTCTGCCTGCCGTCTGCGTGGTCCCTCTCTCCCGCACTCATTAGCTCTGCCTTGGGACTCCAAGACTTCAGTTGGCTTTTAACATCTCTAAGTCAAGTCCTTATTCTCTATGGGACCTGTGTGTCTCTCTCTGGGGGGCCCAACCTGATGCGGAACATGGAGAACATTGGGTCGGTCCAATTTGGAGCTCTGTATCCTTAGAGAGCTCTGTGATGCCTAACAAATCCTCTTTGAATCCCCAATTGTATTAACTTTAGAGATAGATGATACAAACTGGGTCTGTTGACTGCAAAGCTTTAGATAAACTGCAACTTGATGGAAGTACTGTACAGTGTGTTTTAAACAAGGAATGGTCAGTCAGAGTATCAGATGGAGGTAAAAGTGGGGTGGTGTGTTGCAGTGTGTGGATGGGTATACTGGGTGGGTGGGTGTACTGTATGGGTGTATGTTGATCTTATTGTTTGTGTTTTGTAAGGCTCTCTCTGTGTGCGTGCACTGTGGAATGACCTCATTGATGAAAAGCGATGACTCATAGCGCATTCACAGCAGAGAGTCTGTAGCTGGAGCATCTGTTCTCCCCGAGTGCCTCTGCTCTCCCCTCTGAACAAAACCAAGCCTGCCCACCTTCCTGCCAGAGGCCCCAAATGGTCACCATGTGTCCAGGCACATTCAAGCATGTAGAGGTAGTGGAATGGGAGGAAAATCTGTGGTTTGTGCTGTGCTGCAGACCACATAGAATAGTATAGTACTTGGCTACAATATTGTGCCACAACACACTGTTGCGGTGTGCTGCATATTCAGGATTAAAATGTGTTAATTATGATTATAGACTGTGTTATAGCTTCTTTTTTAATCTAGCTTTGACATTTCCTCTTAGGAAATACAGTATGGTATGCAGGTATGCAGGGTGGTATACCAGCAGCATACTACCCTGCATACCACTGCTGGCTTGCTTCTGAAGCTAAGTAGGGTTGGTCCTGGTCAGTTCCTGGATGGGAGACCAGATGCTGCTGGAAGTGGTGTTGGAGGGCCAGTAGGAGGCACTCTTTCCTCAGTGGGGACACTGCCCTGTGTAGGGTGCTGTATTTCAGATGGGACGTTAAATGGGTGTCCTGGCTCTCTGAGGTCATTAAAGATCCCATGGAACTTATCGTAAGAGTAGGGGTGTTAACCCCGGTGTGCTGGCTAAATTCCCAATCTGGCCCTCAAACCATCATAGTCACCTGATAATCCCCAGTTTACAATTGGCTCATTCATCCCCCTCCTCTCCCCTGTAACTGTTCCCCACGTCGTTGCTGCAAATGAGAACATGTTCTCAGTCAACTTACCTGATAAAATAACAGATAAATAAACAGTATCAGGAGGTGCAGGTTAGTAGAGGGAGAAAGGGAGCTTGTTAGGAGTAAGTTGTTCTGGTTTGGATATCACATTGATTTCTGTATGTTGAGGCTGACTATTTTGCACTCTTGATGCATTTTGAACTCAATCGTGAAGCACAGAGACAAATGTTATCATGCTATTTCGGAGTGATAAACAAATGACAAGGATGTAGAGGGAACTAACAGTAACAATTAAGTGTCCCAATATAGAATCACAGTGTTGCTATAATAATAGCATTTACACCAGATATATCAGAGTCCTCCATAATGTGACACACACCAATTCTACATTCCCATTATTTATCTGGGACCACATTTAGAGTGTGTTATATATGTGTATTTGTATTTATTTGTTAGGGGGTAGATCAACTTTAATATTGCAGATAGATTATGGCTTCCATCAATACAATTGTCCGCACAATTTCCAATCCCCCATATATATTTTTGTAAATGTACAGTACCAGTCAAAGGTTTGGACACACCTACTCATCCAAGGGTTTTTCTTTATTTCTACTATTTTCTTTATTTCTACTACTACTTTATTTCTACTATTATCTGCATTGTAGAACACATATGGAATCATGTAGTAGCAAAAAATTATTAAACAAATTAAAATATATTTTAGATTTCAGATTCTTCAAAGTAGCCGCCCTTTGTCTTGATGACAGCTTTGCACACTCTTGGGTTTTTTGGACCAAGCAAGTTTCTTCTTCTTATTGTTGTCCTTTAGTAGTGGTTTCGTTGCAGCAATTTGACCATGAAGGCCTGATTCACGCAGTCTCCTCTGAACCGTTAAAATGTGTCTTTTACTTGAACTCTGTGAAGCATTTATTTGGCCTGCAATTTCTAAGGCTGGTAACTCTAATGAACTCATCCTCTGCAGCAGAGGTAACTCTGGGTCTTCCTTTCCTGTGGCGGTCCTCATGAGAGCCAGTTTCATCATAGCGTTGGATGGTTTTTGCGAATGCACTTGAAGAAACTTGAAAAGTTCTTGAAATTTTCCGCATTGACTGACTTTCATGTCTTAATTAAAGTAATGATGGACTATCATTTCTCTTCGCTTGTTTGAGGGGTCTTGCCATAATATGGACTTGGTCTTTTACCAAATAGGTCTATCTTCTGTATACCACCACTACCTTGTCACAACACAACTGATTGGATCAAATGCATTAAGAAGAAAATACATTCCACAAATGAATTTTTAACAAGACATACAAGAGTTACCTGCCAAGAGTGTGCAAAGCTGTCGTCAAGGCAAAGGGTGGCTACTTTGAAAAATCTCAAATATAAAATATATTTTTGGTTACTACAGTACATGATTCCATATGTGTTATTTCATAGTTTTGATATCTTCACTATTATTCTTCAATGTAGAAAGTATTTAAAAAATCAAGTATAATCCGGGAATGAGTAGGTGTGTCCAAACTTTTGACTGGTACTATATATGTAATATATACAGTTGAAGTCGAAAGTTTAGTTTGGAGTCATTAAAACTCGTTTTTCAACCACTCCACCAATATCTTGTAAACAAACTATAGCTTTGTCAAGTCGGTTAGGACATCTACTTTGTGCATGACACAAGTACTTTGTCCAACAATTGTTTACAGACATATTATTTCACTTATAATTCACTGTATCACAATTCCAGTGGGTCAGAAGTTTACATACACTAAGTTGACTGTGCCTTTAAACAGCTTAGAAAAGTGCACAAAATGTCATCTAAAATTGTTGAATAAGTTTCCTGTAAACAATAGATAATATATTCCTTCTCTTTTAGCCAGATAAATACTGATAGTCTTTTCTTATTATCTGCTAAGCCATTACAATTGCACTACACTATCATTCAGGCAGTAACAAGGCACTATCCAAAAGGCCCCAGTGTTGTCGCACCTTGACTATTGTTCAGTAGTGTGGTCAGATGACACAAAAAAGGACTTAGGGAAATTGCAATTGGCACAGAACAGGGAAGCACGTCTGGCCCTTGGATGTACACAGAGAGCTAATATTAATAATATGCATGTCAATCTCTCCTGGCTGAAAGTGGAGGAGAGATTGACTTCTTCACTACTTGTATTATTGAGAGGTTTTTACATGTTGAATGGCACACAGCTCGGACACCCATGCATACCCCACAAGACATGCCACAAGAGGTCTCTTCATAGTCCAGAACAGGCTATGGGAGGTGCACAGTACTACATAGAGCCATGACAACATGGAACTCTATTCAAGTAACTGATGCAAACAGTAAAATTAGATTTATAAAACAGATTAAAAAACACCTTATGGAACAGCGGGGACTGTGAAGCAACACAAACAGGCACAGACACATGCATACACACACACACGATAACATACACACTATACACACACATACACATGGATTTAGTACCCTAGATGGTGGTGGTGGAGCAGGTGCCTGAGGCCACACAGTGTTTTGTGAAATCTGAATGTATTGTAATGTTTTTAAAATGGTATAAACTGCCTTAATTTTGCTGAACCCCAGGAAGAGAAATCTGGGAATGGATTGTAATGTTTTTTAAATTGTATAAACTGCCTTAATTTTTCTGGACCCCAGGAAGAGTAGCTTCTGCCTTGGATTCATAATAAATACTAATACAAATACAAAAATCATCACAAGCATCAGTCTTTCTGACTGGTCTGTACTCATCTTTCTTTAAGCAGCTAGTATTTCCGACTGGTCTGTACTCATCTTTCTTTAAGCAGCTAGTATTTCAGCACTGGGCTGAAACAGCTCCTACTAACACTGCTTCCAATGCTGCAGCCTTGTGTGGTTCAGTGCCATTTTCAGATATTTTTTCCCCCTGCTTTTCCCTGCTCCCTGTTCTAAGTTGCTAATATTTCAGAACCTTGGACAGTTCCACTCTATACTACTGGCTCTGACTGCAGAAACCAGTATTTCAGCACTGGACAGTTCTCTTCTCTCTACTGCTTGCTTGGTTGGTGCTGTGACTGCCCCTACGGCTGCTGCTGCTGCTGCTGGGGAAAAATAAAGAAATCAATACACAGGATGCAGACAGAAATAGTGTTTCAGAGAGAAAAGAAAACCAGCACAGTCACTGACCTTAAAATGTCATGTATGCATACCTTTAACATTGACATGTAATGTGACTCATTTCGGTATTATCCTAGGTATGTAATTGTTCAATATTTAAAATGTGTTGGTATTTAAACCCCATTGTTATATAGCCTTTGTATCTCTGACAGAATAAGTCCCTTGTATTTGTATCCTGTGCTATCATAGTATGTGGAAAAACTGACATTAGGAGACAAATGTACACACATCCATTCTAAACAAAAGCAAGAGAGGAGCCCAGGAGCAAGAGGCTTATAATGGCCAGGATGAGTCTCTCTCTCATTTTCTCTCTCTCCTCAGCTGACTGCACTAGTCTCAGCTGCTCGCAGGAGAAATAGCAGAAATTTCAATAGCATAAAAAACATTGTGGAGGCGTAGCCTGGGGAAAATAATGGAGGAGTCAGCAAACCCTTTGTGCCTCTGCAGCTCAACCAAATATGATTTACTTTATGAATTCTAAACATCTCCTAAGGAGATCCACAGTCTGTCACATCTAATCTGGCCTGACCATGTGACTTAAAATGGCATAATAATGAACTGGGTGACTAATAGAACTTGCCCCTGCTTTATTACACACTGTTTTGTTTATACCGTCCTCTGCTCACTTGTCTCTGGCCACTGGTCTCCAAAGCCTTTCATCTATTTTGGGACACAAGCTTTCAGGATAATGCATGGGCCATTTGAACAGTGGTCTTTCTGCATTATGAAAGACTTAATATGCTGTGTTCGGTACATGGTTTGCCCAAGATGAAAGGCCATTTTTGTTTGTTTAAGAGATGGGTGTTCTGTAGGTAATTGAGCAGAAACATGGGACTGTACGTGCAGCTTTACTCTCAAGGAGAAAGCCAGCCAGCAAACTCAATTTTGTGAAATCTGGTGCAGGGAAGTGGAATGCCTCTCTCTGCAGTAGCTCTTGTTGTTTTTTTCTCTCTGACTTAAGCTTTGAGATTTTTGGAGCTTTCTCTAAAAGTGGTCTCAGAAGCTTTGTGTGACTTCACCTCGGTGATGCACTGCTCAGCTTTGGGCAAGCCATCACAGCAAATAACTCTGATGCCTGCCCCGAGAGAGATATTAAAAGAGGTCACCATCTCCTGGGAGGCAGCAGGGGAAGACTGAGTCAGAGTTGAGGGCACACAGCATCCATGATGCTGCAGCCACCATGATGCTATCCACCACCTGAGACAGCATATTGTCCACTCTACTTCTCATAACCTCCAAATGGCACAGCATACTATCCACACTACACTTATCTACACTTATATCCTCGAACTGAAATCAAATAATATCAGAACCTCTCTACACATTATCCATACTGCTCACCACCTACAGTAAAACCTGTCTTTATCAATCCTTCCCATATACAAAGACCATATGCAAATCACACTGCTTTGGGCTTGGAATTAGGTGCTGTCCCAGATGTAGTCAGTCTTTGTTTATTTATAACTGTATATTTTGAATGGTTACTAATACCCTTCAATTGTTACATATGAAAAAAATACTATATATAGCTTTCACTGACTCAAATTATCTAAATACATTTTTTGGTATATCAAGAGAAATAGAGAAGCATCAGGAACATTTTTATGTCTTACTCTACTCAAATAGCCCAATTATGATAATTGACACTGACAAATGTCAGGGGTTGTAATTGTTCTTTTGAAGAAATTAGACATTTTCTCGGCTTTCTGCATAATCATTTTGACCTTTCACACTCCACGCTGAGGCAGGGAATTATGTTCATGTGAGGAAATGTAAATGAACCTAGTGTGATGACAACCAAGAAGGTTTATATTCCAGTCAAGGTCCCCACCATTAAAATTATATTTTGAACGTTCCTCGTTCATACATTCACCATGTCTAGTTTTCAAAGATTTGATACTGAGTACAAAATCATTTATGTTTTTCTTTCTGACAAAAATTGGTTCAATTGAGTATCGAGCGTCAGAGAGATTTTTTTTTTGTTTGCTGCATTTGTTTTTACTGCATCATCTGACAGGATGTCAGATATTACACTTGAATGGAGTGTCTGTCAAGTTGGACTTCAGATGATAGACATCTAGTGTTGAGGACTTGATGTGAATAAAGGTGTCAACCCTGACCCTGAGCTCTGTAGCTAGGACTCATTTCCACACAAATGATGTTTCCCAATTGGTCAGCAGGCTGTACTAAAAATCATTCAGGTGAATGTTTCTACGGTATCAAATGTTTTTAAAAGAAATGTACTACTATAGGTCATCTTTAAAACATTTCCCTCACAAAATGTCTTACTTTCATCCCAATTATACATTGCCTTGTGACAATATGCCCCAGATTTCTGAATATTTCATGTGTTTTTTATTATGGGCTGTACAATTGACAGTTCATAAATGCTCTTGATGGTCGCCCTGCCCGCTGGCTTCTGTGATATGTACCATCTGTTTACGTCTAAAAACCTTGCACCAACATTCACTCACTTTGTTGTTTGCACCACTGAGTGACACTATGTTCATCTCACACACAGCAGACAGAAGATGCCAATATCCAGAATGTTGTTCCTTTTAGCATTGTGATGCCATGACATCCCCTGTTTATATTTTCTGCCAGAATTATTGGTCATTTATTTTTCATCTCCAAGTATTTTAACTTGTCAATGTTTCAGAACACGTTTAGCATTGAGAAAAACATAATAACGTCTGAATCCCAAAACTTCCAGATCAGCTTAGAGGCAGAAGATTGATACAAAATATAAGTCATGAGGGAATCATTTCTAAATCCTCCCAAATCCTTTTTCTTCATAAGCAGCTGGTAACATGTTTAAAATGTCAGGCTTTACCCAGTGTACTCTATACAATATGTAGTCTCAGGGAAGCTGGTGAAAAACACCTCATATTTCAGCATTTGCTTTTTAATTTCCTCTGTGCTGCTATGCTATCAGACATAGACTGCAGTCTTTTCTCTCTCTTAATATGCTGTGGGGATGGATGATAAAAGCACAGTGTTTTTCAGTGTGACCTGATGGTGCTTCTACAATGACAGAATAAGCCCCTGTCCTTTCAACCAGGGGTCAGCTCCTGGGTTTTATCTTATCTGGCTGTCATTCACAGTGTGCTGGGATATGGCCAGACGCATGAAAACCGTTGTTGACTCTCCCAACCTTTAGAAATATCAGACGTGCATACACGGCTCTCCCTGCTCCTCGCTGCTCTTCCAGTCGCCACCTGAGTGGGTGATGGTGATGTAGCCGTGCTCAGTCCTTCACAGCCGCCTGTCTTATAAAAGGCAATGTCTGATTGGACAACCTTCTGCAGTGGTCTCTTGAGTGAAGGTCACTAACGTAGGAGAGGATATAGAGGAGAGTGGCTGGCTGAGTCTCTGGCTGTGCGCAGAATTCTTATGTGCTCTAGCTAGCTAGTCTGTGGTAGTTCTTCACTTCACAGCTCCATATACAGTGGGGCAAAAAAGTATTTAGTCAGCCACCAATTGAAATGCTTCTTACGAAGTCACTCCTTCGTTGCCCGGGCGGTGTGTTTGGGATCATTGTCATGAAAGACCCAGCCACGTTTCATCTTCAATGCCCTTGCTGATGGAAGGAGGTTTTCACTCAAAATCTCACGATACATAGTCCCATTCATTCTTTCCTTTACACGGATCAGTCGTCCTGGTCCCTTTGCAGAAAAACAGCCCCAAAGCATGATGTTTCCACCCCCATGCTTCACAGTAGGTATGGTGTTCTTTAGATGCAACTCAGCATTCTTTGTCCTCCAAACACGACGAGTTGAGTTTTTACCAAAAAGTAAATTAAATTACTATTTTTGTTTCATCTGACCATATGACATTCTCCCAATCTTCTTCTGGATCATCCAAATGCTCTCTAGCAAACTTCAGATGGGCCTGGGCATGTACTGGCTTAAGCAGGGGGACACGTCTGGCACTGCAGGATTTGAGTCCCTGGCGGTGTAGTGTGTTACTGATGGTAGGCTTTGTTACTTTGGTCCCAACTCTCTGCAGGTCATTCACTAGGTCCCCCCGTGTGGTTCTGGTATTTTTGCTCACTGTTCTTGTGATAATTTTGACCCCAAAGGGTGAGATCTTGGGTGGAGCTTATCAGTGGTCTTGTATGTCTTCCATTTCCTAATAATTGCTCCCACAGTTGATTTCTTCAAGCCAAGCTGCTTACCTATTGCAGATTCAGTCTTCCCAGCCTGGTGCAGGTCTACAATTTTGTTTCTTGTGTCCTTTGACAGCTCTTTGGTCTTGGCCATAGTAGAGTTTGGAGTGTGACTGTTTGAGGTTGTGGACAGGTGTCTTTTATACTGATAACAAGCTCAAACAGGTGCCATTAATACAGGTAACGAGTGGAGGACAGAGGAGAAACTCTTAAAGAAGAAGTTGCAGGTCTGTGAGAGCCAGAAATCTTGCTTGTTTGTAGGTGACCAAATACTTATTTTCCACCATAATTTGCAAATAAATGCATAAAAAAATCCTACAATGTGATTTTCTGGATTTTTTTTCTCATTTTGTCTGTCATAGTTGAAGTGTACCTATGATGAAAAGTACAGGCCTCTCTCATCTTTTTAAGTGGGAGAACTTGCACAATTGGTGGCTGACTAAATACTTTTTTGCCCCACTGTATCTACATATACAGCAGTAGATCCATTTATGCCTACAACTAGCGTTCTAGACGGTTTAAAGTATCCATGAACACTCATAACATGTTTCCTCCATTTGACGTGAATTAAAATGCTCCTTTCACATGGAAAGTAACATGCTGAAACTGTGATGGCTGGCTGTTAGTGGAGGTACTGTGAGATGTTTTGGGCTACAGGTGTCTTTAGACTGGGCTGTCAAAGTGTTTTTATACAGAGGTCCCTGGCGTGCCAGTAGCAGGTTGGACAAAGTGACAGTTGCGCATATAGAGAACAGTGTGGATGCTTAATGTGGATGGGCCCAGCAGGGGTGCACTGCAAAGACCGCATCAGCATTAGCATAATCTACACTGACTGCTTCAGCATCAGTAATAATATTCATCATTTTATTGAATCAGCGATTTTATCCCAAGCTCTAAGAGGAAGAGATAGCCAAGCGCATTTTGCTGCCTCTGCCCATTTAGCCAAGCCGACTATAGCGTGCTTGCTCTCGCACAAAGCCTTCCTCAACTGCAGCGTTTTATCTGTCTATTACTTCCAAGTCACCACATAATGACCTACTGCTACCACACATTTCCACCATCGCTGATACGTATATATGTTTTCTTTCATTACTCTATTCTAGGTCTGTATATTACTATGCATGAATAATCCAGTGGTAGCACATCATTATTCATTGTGTTGTAAGGAGTGTTATTAAATAACATTCATATTTTGATAAGGCTATTACCCATAAAGGGGTGCGGCTCTCGCTGTATAACCCCCATTTCAGGCCCGCAGTTTGACCTTGAGTTGACATAATGGACGATGCATTGATCTTCTGAAAAGAAAACATGTCCTGGGTTGTAACTCCGCCCCTTTTGTAACTCCGCCCCTTTAAGGCCTGCTTGTCAGACCTAGAGCACTGTGATATCCATTATAACCTATACGTTGGAGGGGTAACACTGACATGATGTACCGCACAATTTGAATTTTAAATCACATTAATTCAGTTATTACAGACTGTGACAGCCGAGACACTGGGAGCTGAAATGAAAACCTATTCAATTGAAATTTTCCTCCAAAGCTTATTGGCATTGCACGTAGTATTTCTGCGAGACAGTTCCCCATCATAAAAAGCCCAGACTAGAATTTCTAGTTGCCTGTCCTGGAAGCTATAAGCTACTTTTCCATTTGACATACTTTGCCTTCTGTACCATTTATTTCACCCATGAAATGTGATATTGACAGGGCTGTCTTTTGGGAGGTTTTTTCTCATGGGCTCAAAGACTATTGTGGTTGTTTTTATGACAGAATGATACCATTCAAGTGGACAGAAAACATAAAATATTCATACCCTACACCAGTTGGCTAACAAACAGTACAAAACAGAACCTTTAAATTGACGATGATAAAAAGTGAGAAATGTGAAAGGGGGAGGGTGAGCACGCCCCCATCCACATCCATGGGGCGGCAGTGGAGCAGTTTGAGAGCTTCAAGTCCCTCAAGGTCCAAATCACTAAGGACTTAAAATGGTCTACACACACACACACACACACACACACACACACACACACACACACACACACACACACACACACACACACACACACACACACACACACACACACACACACACACACACACACACACACACACACACACACACACACACACACACACACACACACACACAGTTGTGAAAAGGTGCGACAGTGCCTCTTCCCCCTCAGGAGGTTGAGCAAGTTTGGCATCGGCCTTCAAATCCACAAAAAGTTCAACAGTGGCACCATTGAGAGCATCTTGACTGGCTGCATCACTGCTTGGTACGGGAACAGCACCGCCCTCGATTGCATTGTGCTACAGAGGGTGGTGCGGACAGCCCAGTACATCACTGGGGCTGAGCTCCCTGCCATCCAGGACCTCTATATCAGACGGTGTGAAAGGAAGGCCCGGAAAATCATTAAATACTCCAGTCACCCAAGATATAGACTGTTCTCTCTGCTCTCGCACGGCAAGCAATACCGGTGCATCAAGTCTGACACCAACAGGCTTCTGAACAGTTTCTATCCCCAAACCATAAGAGGTGTTAAATATCTCAAATGCTAAATAGCTAAAATAATGGCTACACAGACTGAGTTGACCCTTGTAATTGTAATTGTAATGCACACACACAGGACTCTACACATTCACGCACACAGACACTCCAACACACACATAACATGCACACATTTATACCACAGGAGGTTGGTGGCACCTTAATTGGAGAGGACGGGCTCGTGTTAATGGCTGGAGCGGAATCAGTGGAATGGTATTTAATACATCTAACACATGGTTTCCATGGTTTCCGTGCTGTTTGATTCCATTCCATTTGCTCCATTCCAGCCATTATTATGAGCCGTCCTCCCCTCAGCAGCCTCCACTGATTCATACTGACTGGACACACACTCACATACAATCTTTATTTACGCCACTGCTACTCTGTTTATCATACATCCTGATGCCTAGTCACCTTACCAATATACATATCTACCTCTATCACTCCAGTATCTCTGCACATTGTAAATATGGTATTGGAACTGTAGCTTCTTACTTTCTTGTGTTCTTTTATTTCTGATTTCTTCTTTTTGTTTCTTGTGTGTTTTTGTTCTCTTATGTTATTACAGCATTGATGGGTTTAGAGCTTGCAAGAAATGCATTTCATCGTACTTGTGCACGTGACTAGAATGTGTCCAGATTTTATGGTCAAAGAGCTTTGTATTTTGACTTTACAGTAACTATGACGTGATTAAGTACACCGCTCTCCTCTGCAAACGACCACAAACCCACCTTTCCCATTCTACTGTATGTGACTGATCCCCTCTCTCTCCTCTCCAGGTTTCTCTATCCTTCAAGCCATCATGGAGTCAGCAGTGGCCAATAACTGGCAGGTGACGGCCCGGTCGGTGGGCAGCATAGTGGACCCTACAGAGTACAAACGCATCATTGAGGAGATGGACCGTAGGCAGGAGAAACGCTTCCTCATCGACTGTGAGGTTGGAAGAATCAACACCATCCTGGAACAGGTATAGTACTGTGGGCCTTAAAGGCCCAGTGCAGTCAAAAATGTGATTTTCCTGTTTTAAATATACACTCACTGGCCGGTTTATTAGCTACACCCATCTAGTACCAGGTCGGACCCCCCTTTGCCTCCAGAAAACCTGAATTCTTCGGGTGAATTCTACAATTCAGAAACGTTCCACAGGGAGGTTGGTCCATGCTAATGCGATGGCATCACGCAGTTGCTGCAGATTGGATGACAGTGCATTACTGCTGTGAACAGCCCGTTCCATTTCATCCTAAATATGCTCTATTGTGTTGAGGTCTGGGGACTGTGCAGGCTGCTTAAGTAAACTGAACTCCAGGCAATGTTTTTCCACTCCTCAATTGTCTAATGTTTGTAATCAAATCAAATCCAATTTATTTATATAGCCCTTCGTACATCAGCTGATATCTCAAAGTGCTGTACAGAAACCCAGCCTAAAACCCCAAACAGTAAGCAATGCAGGTGTTGAAGCATGTTGGCTAGGAAAAACTCCCTAGAAAGGCCAAAACCCAGGAAGAAACCTATAGAGGAACCAGGCTATGAGAGATTGCGTGGAGATTGGAGCCGCTTCTTGTTTTTAGCTGACAGGAGTGGAACACGGTGTGATCGTCTATTGAAATATCCCATCCGTGACAAGGATCGATGAGTTGTGCGTTCTGAGATACTGTTCTGCACACCACTGTTGTGCTGCACCGTTAATTGTCTATTTGTGTCCTGCCTGTTAGCTTGCAGGATTCTTGCCATTCTCCTTTGACCTTTCTCATGAACGAGCTGTTTTCGCCCACAGGACTGTCGCTGACTGGATGTTTTCTGTTTGTCGCACCATTCTCTGTAAACCCTAGACACTGCTGTGTGTGAAAAGCCCAGGAGGGCGGCCGTTTCTGAGATACTGGATCCGGTGCATTTGGCACCGACAATCATACCATGCTCAAAGTTGCTTAGGTCACTTGTTTTGCTCATTCTATCTTTCAATCAAACAGTAACTGAATGCCTTGTTGCCTGCCTGTCTGCCTGCTTTATATAGCAAGCCCCGGCCACGTGACTCATTGTGTGTAGGAGCGATCGATTTTCGTGTACCTAATAAACTGTCCGGTGAGTGTATATATTTCAAATTTTGTTTTATTGGGATCCCCATTAGCCAGGACCATGGCGACAGCTAGTCTTACTGGGGTCCGACACATAACGAGAAATATAACATTACAGACAAAAGACTTTACAATTTACACACACACAAAGTAGGGCACATAAGGGAGAGGCATTGTGCCATGAGGTGAGATTTGACGATGTACTGATTCCATGGCACATGGTTTATGATTTGACATGCAAAACGACGACGGATTTAAAAATTCGAGTTTTTCAATATAAAGGATTATACTCAATTCTTGCAACCAATAGAATGTTATATATATGTGGCATACAACATTCCCAGCTCTGCAGATTTTGCTGCATGGAGGCAGAGTCATTAGATCATTTATTTTGGTACTGTCCACATGTAGCTCGTTTTTTGGTCACAGTCCAGAAATGGCTGAATAATTGTAACATTTACCTAGAGCTAACACTGCAGATAGCAATACTGGGTGATTTGAAAAGTCATAGTCAATTGATCAATAATATAATAATTATTTTAGTAAAAATGTGTGTCTTTAATTTACAATCTATGAGAATAGAAAGGTTCAGTACTTTTGTGAAGCATCACAGCACAGTTGAAGAATATGTCAACTTGAAACCCAGTATGGATGGTGTTAAGAGATAGATGGGAGGGGTTGAATGGAGCTGTAGGGTGGGACTAATAACAGCAAGATATCATTTAAATATGTCTAAAATGTATATAGGTTCAGAACTTTTGTGAAATAGCACAGTTACAAATATGGCAAATACAAATCAAACTGGATGGACATCAGAAATAGAGGAAGGCCAGGAAGGCCAGGACTAAAATGAAACAAAATATAACTATTGTAAAATAGATTGTGTATGTAAAATGTGATGTATGTACAGTCGTGGCCAAAAGTTTTGAGAATGACACAAATATTAATTTTCACAAAGTCTGCTGCCTCAGTTTGTATGATGGCAATTTGCATATATTCCAGAATGTCATGAAGAGTGATCAGATGAATTGCAATTAATTGTAAAGTCCCTCTTTGCCATGCAAATGAACTGAATCCCCCAAAACATTTCCACTGCATTTCAGCCCTGCCACAAAAGGCAGGGCTGAAATGGCTGGAGATCACTCTGTCATGCTGATTGAGTTCTAATAACAGACTGGAAGCTTCAAAAGGAGGGTGGTGCTTTGAATCATTGCTCTTCCTCTGTCAGCCATGGTTACCCGCAAGGAAACACATGCCGTCGTCATTGCTTTGCACAAAAAAGGCTTCACAGGCAAGGATATTGCTGCCAGTAAGATTGCACCTAAATCAACCATTTATCAGATCATCAAGAACTTCAAGGAGAGAGGTTCAATTGTTGTGAAGAAGGAATGGAATGGCAGCAGGCAGGTGTGAGTGCATCTGCACACACAGTGAGGCGAAGACTTTTGGAGGATGGCCTGATGTCAAGAAGGGCAGCAAAGAAGCCACTTCTCTCCAGGAAAACATCAGGGACAGACTGATATTCTGCAAAAGGTACAGGGATTGGACTCCTGAGGACTGGGGTAAAGTCCTTTTCTCTGATGAATCCCCTTTCCGATTTTTTGGGGCATCCGGAAAAAGCTTGTCCGTAGAAGACAAGGTGAGCGCTACCATCAGTCCTGTGTCATGCCAACAGTAAAGCATCCTGAGACCATTCATGTGTGGGGTTGCTCACTCACAATTTTGCCTAAGAAAGCAGCCATGAATAAAGAATGGTACCAACACATCCTTCGAGAGCAACTTCTCCCAACCATCCAGGAACAGTTTGGTGACAAACAATGCCTTTTCCAGCATGATTGTAACGGTTTTCTTCTGGTGAAAGAGAGGCGGACCAAAATGCAGCGTGGTTAGTTTTGTACATCTTTAATAAAGATGAAAGTACAACAATCTACAAAACAAGACACATGAAAAAAAAAACGAAACAGTCCTATCTGGTGCCACAAACACAAAGACAGGAACAATCACCCACAAGAGACCTAAAGAATATGGCTGCCTAAATATGGTTTCCAATCAGAGACAACAATAAACTCCTGCCTCTGATTGAGAACCACTCTAGGCAACCGTAGACTTACCTAGAGTACTAATCTAACCACAATCCCATAACTACAAACAACCCCAGACAAAACAAACCACATAAATCCCCATGTCACACCCTGGCCTCACCAAAATACTAACGAAAACACAGAATACTAAGGCCAGGGCGTGACAATGATGGAGCACCTTGCCATAAGGAAAAAGTGATAACTAAGTGGCTCTGGGAACAAAACATCGATATTTTGGGTCCATGGCCAGGAAACTCCCCAGACCTTAATCCCATTGAGAACTTGTGGTCATTCCTCAAGAGGCGGGTGGACAAACAAAAACCCAAATATTCTGACAAACTCCCAAGTATTGATTATTCACGAATGGGCTGGCATCAGTCAGGATGTGGCCCAGAATTTAATTGACAGCATGCCAGGGCGGATTGCAGAGGTCTTGAAAAAGAAGGGTCAACACTGCAAATATTGACTCTTTGCATCAACTTCATGTAATTGTCAATAAAAGCCTTTGACACTTATGAAATGCTTGAAATTATACTTCAGTATTCCATAGTAACATCTGACAAAAAGGTTGGAATAATACTGTGAAAATGATGATAATGCCCTTTTAGTGTAGGAGCTGTTTGAAGAGACTGCATGAAATGTCTGCCTGTTTTGGTGGGATGGAGTTTTGGCCTGTCTGATGACATCACTAGGCGGTAAATTAGTTAATAGACCAACCTCTCAGCCAATAACAGCTCATTTTCAGTATTCCCCCTCCACTCCCTGACATTCCTACTGTAGCTAAATTCTTGCTTGGGAAATTGCTATTTGCTAATAAGCTCTTTTGTTTCTTTTTGACCATTTTAATTGAAAACAATCACAATAAGGTACTTCATTGTAATTGAGATACAAATGGCTGCATTGGCCCTTTAAGACTAATTCGCTACTGCAGAAAATGAGGGGATTCGTTGAACTACACTTAGATAACTTCACCTGAAACCTCAATACTGGTGTTAGCTCTCATAAGGGAGAGGGAAAAGGAGGATACCTAGTCAGTTGTACAACAGAATGCCTTCAACTGAAATGTGTGGTGCGGGGGGCTGCCTTAATCGACATCCACGTCTTCGGCACTTGCTCAGGGGCAGAACCACCGATTTTTGGTTGAGTTGTAGAGTACTCAAGTTCGGTTATATTGGTGTGTGTGAATCGGATCAGTCAGTTGATGTCCATCAACTGAATGAATCAACAACCAGGGTTCAGTACCCCATTTATACTTTTCTACCTGTGGGGAAAAAATTGAATTATTACGCGTACTCAAGCAACATTTAATGAGCTGTGGTTCTTAGGTTTAAACATAACTTTAGTTGTCCTTTATGTGTGTGCATGAATGGAGTATTTTGTAGTAATAATCTTGATTCTACAAAAGATTATTAAAAGTTTCTCCGTGCCCTTGTTTGTTTTCAAATACTAAGAGGACCTTCTTCGAGAGAGTCTGATTCACCCACATAGATCTCTGTCAGTGTTCCATCCCTTCAAAGAAGCATTTCATGAGCCTCAGTCTGCCTCCATTCCTTCAATACCTCTGAAAGTACCATCTCCATTAGTAGAGATCTCTCCTGGCTCCTCCAGCTTTGTACTTCTTATTTCTTTTCCATTACCCTCTAAGCCATTTAACAGGGCTTCTCCATTACCCTCTAAGACATTTAACTGGGCAGTAAGTATGGCTGAAACGCTTACTTAGCGCCTCATAATAACCTCACACATCACAAACAGAGGGAACATTTTCTCTTTAAGGGGGTTATGGTGCAACATAACATAAATAAATTAAAACTTGTCGTTGGTTCTTATTGTTGATCTAGCCACGGTTTGAGGTTGGCTCCTAGGCTACATTTTCACTGAGGAATAGCAGCTACTATTAACCATGATTCCTCTCTCATCCTGTTTCCTAGGTGATCAGCCACTGAATAAGACATTACTGTTGATTTAGATTTTGTTTATGTCTGCTTGCACAAGCTTGGAATGGCTTCACTAATCTTATTGTGAAGAAGATAATTTTATGCCAGTTGTTTAGCTTTTTGTTGTTGTTATAGGATGGCATTTCATCTGATATATAGAGTTTGGATGGAAATTGAAGTAATGCCACAATTCTTTAGTCAGCGGTGTTGAAAGGTTTTCTTTACGATGTCACAGAGCTCTAATGAGAATGAGTGCCACCTGGGGCAGAGGGCTCAAAGGAATGGGACTGACTGACTGACTGACTCCCAGGACCTTCAATCCACACAGGAAAACACTCCTCATAATTACACTGTTTGTTTCACCCATGTTATGTTCCTTCTTATTTTTTACACAAATACACAAGTCTACAGGGTTCACATGGTGTGTGTGTATGTGTGTGTGTATATCTGTGTCCAAACACCTACCTAATATTGAGTTTTGCCCTCAGAACAACCTCAATTCTTTGGGGCATGGACTCTACAAGGTATCGAAAGCATTCCACAGGGATGCTGGCCAAAGTTACTTCACATTTTTTGGGGGGCACTGAGCAAACTTTAGGTCAGGTGAGGGGACACTTGACCATTGTGAGGATTTTGTGCAACTTCCTGCACACGGTTACAGTCAACACTGAGACTGTAACATTACAGTTTTAGACAGTTGCCAATAGGCTATTGTGGCTATTTCAGCATAATGTACAGTGCCTTTGGAAAGTACCCAGACCCCTTCACTTTTTCCACATTTTGTTACGTTCCAGCCTTATTCTAAAATGGATTAAATAAAACAAATCTCAGCAATCTACACATAATGACACAGAAAAAACAGATTTTTAGAAGAAAAAAAAACATGATTTACATAATTATTTAGACCCTTTGCTATGAGACTCGAAATTGAGCTCAGGTGCACCCTGTTTCCGTTGATCATCCTTGATGTTTCTACAAATTGATTGGAGTCCACCTGTGGTAAATTCAATTGATTGGACATTTTTGGAAAGGCACACATCTGTCTATGTAAGGTCCCACAGTTGACAGTGCATGTCAGAGCAAAAACCATACCATGAGGTCGAAGGAATTGTCCTTAGAGCTCCGGGACAGGATTGTGTTGAGTCACAGATCGAGAGAAGGGTACCAAATTTTTTTTGGCAGCATTGAAGGTCCCCAAGAACATAGTGGCTTCCATCATTCTTAAATGGAAGAAGTGTGGAACCACCAAGACTCTTCCTAGAGCTGGCCGCATGGCCAACCTGAGCAATCGGGGGAGAAGGGCCTTGGTCTGGGAGGTGACCAAGAACCCGATGGTCACTCTGACAGAGCTCTAGAGTTCCTCTGTGGAGGGGAGAACCTTCCAGAAGGACAACCATCTCTGCAGCACTCCACCAATCAGGCCTTTATGGTAGAGTGACCAGACAGAAGCCATTCCTCAGTAAAAGGCACCTAAAGGACTCTAAGACCATGAGAACCAAGATTTTTTCTGGTCTGATGAAACCAAGATTGAACTCTTTGGCCTGAATGCCAAGCATCACATCTGGAGGAAACCTGGCACCATCCCTACGGTGATGCATGGTGATGCATGGTGGTGGCAGTAACATGAAGTGGGAATGTTTTTCAGTGGAAGGGACTGGGAGACTAGTCATGGGGCATGGACGGAGCAAAGATGAACGGAGCAAAATACAGAGATCCTTGATGAAAACCTGTTACAGAGCGCTCAGGATCTCAGACTGGGGCAAAGGTTCACCTTCACAGGACAACGACCCTAAGCACACAGCCAAGACAATGCAGGAGTGGCTTCGGGACAAGTCTCTGAATGTCCTTGAGTGGCCCAGATAGATCAAACATCTTTGGAGAGACCTGAAAATAGCTGTGCAGCAACGCTCCCCATCCAACCTGACAGAGCTTGAGAAGATCTGCAGAGAAGAATGGGTGAAACTCCCCAAATACAGATGTGCCACACTTGTAACGTCATACCCAAGAAGACTCAAGGTTGTAATCGCTGCCAAAGCTGCTTCAACAAAGTACAGAGTAAAGAGTCTGAATACTTATGCAAATTGTGATATTTCAGTTTTTTAAATATATATATATTATAGCAAAAATGTCTAAAAACCTGTTTTTGCTTTTTCAGTATTGTGTATTGTATGTGGATTGATGAGGGGGAAAAACTGTTTAATCCATTTTAGAATAAGGCTATAACTGAACAAATTGTGGAAAAAGTCAAGGGGTCTGAATACTTTCTGAATGCACTGTAGGCCTACCAACAAAACCAATGGAGCGAATCCCATAACATTTTCACATGGAAATAGCTTTGGATTTCTGTGATATAGCCTATATGTGGTGTTCAGTGCAGGCCTACATTCAATGAGACTTTTAAAAACATTTTTACATTATGAAGGGCTTGGCATGAATTAATGATTTTTTACAACATGGGCCAAAAAGCTGACTGTAACTTGCATTGTATTGTGTTGTATGATGCAAGAAACCACTATATGAAATTAAATGTATTATTATTACCATACAGAGGATTAGATCATGTAGGCTACCCCTCTGCCTATTGGCTTATTTGCATATTCAAGCCTGTCTCAAAATACAACACTTCCCATTTCATTAAGAAGTAAGCTTTTTACCTGACTGGCCTTTCAAAGACCGCTTGAAATGTAGCCTACACATTTTGTCCTCTTGTAGGAAGCAGTAACTCCCCATTGCTGACCTATACTTATCTATAACTGGGCTAATAACTTGCTAACTAGCAAAGAATATAAACAAATGTGCACACGCACACTCTGCGCTCTGATCTGAACTGATCTGAAAAGTGCACTAGCTGGTGATTGAAAGACCGCTCGTGGGCTACCCCCGACAATAGAATTCTACTCTGTTGTGCTCTGGCTCTGTTACAACAAAATCACAGATAGATCTTGCAAAGTTAGATTTATTTTGGTTTGTTGCATTGAAAAGGGGGTGATATAATGTTTATTCGATCACAGAAAAACGTTGATCTATATAGGGCAAACTAATGGGACGACTTCAGTGAAGTTCAATCTCATGCGTCTCTGTGCGGCATGGCATTTCTTCTGGGCGGCAGTCCTGGAGGAATTGCACACGCACAGTTTAGAGGGAACATTGATGCTGGCCGATTGCTTCCCACAGTTGTGTCAAGTTGGCTGGATGTCCTTTGGATGGTGGACCATTCGTGATACACACAGGAAACGGTTGCGCATGAAAAACCCAGCACCACTGCAGTTCTGAACACAAACGAATGCGCATGGCAGCTACTGCCATACCCCATTCAAAGGCACTTATTGTGTCTTGCCCATTCACCCTCTGAATGGCACACAGACACAATCCACGTCTCAATTGTCTCAAGGCTTAAAAATCCTTCTTTAATCTGTCTCCCCCGCTTCCTTTATACTGATTGAAGTGGATTTAACAAGCGGCATCAGTAAGAGATCATAGCATTCACCTGGTTAGACTATGTCATGGAATGAGCAGGTCTTCTTCATTATGGTGATCCTTCATTGTGATTGTGCTAAAGAGTTTTACTGTGACCTTTTCAGACAGATTTGTGTTTATTGCCACTTGGTTTCGACCCTGATGGAAGGATGTATCTGAAAGTGACAGAATATTACTTTCTCATTCAGGTCATGAGGTTTATATCTGTCCTCTTGACTGATGTGAGAGGTTGAAATCTTGACATTTATTAGCTGAATTCAGCTTACTAATTCTGAGCTGTCCTATGAATACCAATATGGTCATTCTGTTTAACTTCTGGCAATTATAAGTGTGATATCTCTGCTTTCCAAGCCCTGACACCCACAGCCCCAGTGTGAATGTTGAAGCCATTTGAAGTCACTTAACAGACACAGTGGTGGCTTTGGTGTTTGAGACTGGCAGGACACGTCTGGGTCTCTCAAGGACGATTCATTATGTGGGTCGTCACATCAACACTTTGCTTTAATATCAGCAGCTCCCAGTGTAAGTAGGACACGCTGTCCCATAACAGCATACAATCAGCCTGCTAAAAATAGCCCTAGCCTCCTAGCCTGAGGGAAGATTTCACACAAAGGCAGGCAGGAGCCTGAACACATGCAAGATCACTCAGCGATACACCCATTTTGGATTGTATTCCTCGAGTAGTGTGCAGTACTGAAGGCACAATATCTGAGAGAGATACACAGAGTGGAGGGCTCCCTGTCTTTCTCTTCTAATATGAACCCAATGACTTGTCATTCAAAACGCATGTCTAGCACAGTGTCTCCTATTCAATCATATAGTTGTTACTCGTTATCATTTCTCTCAGTGAGGTAGTTTGGTGCTAGACAGACCAGAGTGTGTGCTGGCCTGAGACTCTGTATGTGTTGATTTGTGGGGTCTGGGAGCTTGCCCTGCCCTGCAGGCTCTCACCATCTTAAATGTATCAACCTGCTCATCTCCTCTGTATAGAATAGGCCCAGGCATGAATGGATGGGCCTTTGGAGAGACCTCACTCCCACAACCTGCTCATAAATGATCAAGCGACGGTACCAGTTTACCACAGGAGGAAAAAAAGAGAGGTAGTGTGTGGAGACGAGACGAGAGTGGATGGAGAGAGAATAGAATGCTTGTGGGAATGGAACCATGCATGCAGCTTCCCTCTGCTGTGCAGTGCTCTGTGCTGGTTGATGGAATAGCAGAAGTGGTATAATGCCCACTGGTGGATTGGAATTCCACTCCCACAGAGGAGAGGGGGGTGGATGAGCTGGATTCTGCTGGAGGGGGAAATGGGAGAGGGAACCTGACTCTGTGTGTGAATTACTGTATTGCTAAATGGTTTGTTTTTGTCACGGTCTTCATCCTCTTCATCTGAAGAGGAGAGGCGAGAAGGATCGGAGGACCAAAATGCGGCGTGGTATGTGTTCATGATGAATATTTAATAAAAGAAAGTACTGAACACTGAATACAAAAACAATAAACCAATAACGACCGTGAAGCTATAAATGAGACCTGTGCTGACACAAGCAACTAACATAGACAATCACCAACAAACAAACAAACAGTAAAACCCAGGCTACCTAAGTATGATTCTCAATCAGAGACAACTAATGACACCTGCCTCTGATTGAGAACCATACTAGGCCGAAACATAGAAATCCCAAAATCATAGAAAAACAAACATAGACTGCCCACCCCAACTCACGCCCTGACCATACTAAATAATGACAAAAACAACAGAAATAAAGGTCAGAACGTGACCGTTTTACATAGTGTCATGACGTTGCCCTCTTTGGGTACAGCGAGCACCCCTCCCTCTGCACCAGACCTTTTCTATGCACCATCCACCTAACCCCCTGTCTCCTACACCCAGGCTGCTGTGGTCAGAGAGAGGTCGTAAATTCCTGGAGGAGATGATCTCGTCATGACCACAGTATAGAAAAAGAGTAAAGTTTCATAGAGAGAACAACGGAATTTCTTCCACCTCACAGAACTGGAGAACTGAACAACATTTATGTTCTGGAGAAGCTATTAAAGATCGGTGAAGAAACCAGCTACGAACTGGTCCATTTGGTACAATTTTGTGAAACTCATGGGAGACAATACTGCCACATTACCATAACTCTGTTTATATAATTGCCTCAGATATGAGGCTTACATCTAATTGTTGTATAAGAAGAATGAGTGAGGATGATACTGTTTGAAATTGTGTAATGTGATTTTGGACTGTTTAATGAAGGAAACTCCAATTCCCTTTGGAGTTTAACTAAATCAGAGGACCTCCCATGAGCACAGTTATGGTCGGGCATCCTGGGACAGGCCCTTTTCTGCTCTTCCGAATAAAACCACCACCCGGGTTTTCTATCACCAGACCATGTTTCTCTCAATTACGAGAGGACAAAGGTTGCAGATGATTGCTGAATCTTTTAACCATACCACGTGGTTAAACTCTTAGACTATCGATACCGACAGAATAAGAACAAGTCTTTGATATTAATTACTAGTCTGCAGCTGGGAATTCGGTATCATTGAACGCGAAGACCGACAACCGCCGAAACATCTATTCTATAACGACATGAATGAATGTCACTCTGAACTATCTATCCTAACCACAACAGAGAGAGAGAGAGGGCGCACAGGCTCTCCATCAGAAACAAACTTTTCAACAGAGATCCCAACGACACACTGAGCGTAAATATATATATATTGATTGCAATTGTTGCCGAATGAATGAGCGTTCATGTGCAAAGGATTAGCATTTCAATTGTTATAATTATCAACTTTGTACTGTCTCATCTCAGTTGACCCCCACTTCCCTTTTTGTACACCAAGCCGCGATGCCGGTTTAGCCCACTAGGGCACATCCGCTATCATTTCCTTGTAACTATCTACCGTTTGTTTATGCATTTCTGTGAATTACTTAGTTAGTAAATAAATGATTTAAGACAATTGATGTATGGATGACTCCTAGTGAAGACTGGGTTTGTGCAGATAACCAAAAATTTACGACGTTTGGAATGAGACTAACGTGAGGTAAAATAAAGAATAAGTCATTAATCAGAAGACTAATTGATCAGATATTAAAATATCTGAAAAGTTATATTAGGGAAATTATAACTTTGTAATCTGAATATTTTCCTTGGTGCCCCGACTTCCTAGTTAATTACAGTTACGTGATTAAGTAGTTTAATCACGTAATAGTAATTACAGAGAGTTATTTGGTAAATAGGTCTTCAGTTTTAATGATGCCAAAGACACGACAATAGATATCAATTTAAAAGGTATGACATGATACGCTGTCTTTGTAGTAGTACTGCAGTTTTAGAGGTGGTGCAGCAGTATTACTATTAGTACTACTATTACTATCATTAGTACACATTTTAATTTGACCTTTTCCTGCTCAGTTGTTTTACACAGGTGTTTAAGTGGAAAGCAAAAGGGAAGGATTTGAATCCTAAGGATGCCAGTTTCCATTCTGAGGAGTCGGATGACAAATGACTCTTATACGACATCAACAAAGACAAGGTTCTCTCAGTGGGAATGCTTTTAAAGGGAGCCAAATCTTTTGAAAGACACCGGGATATAGATCGAGCCCTGCACAGAGCCACGGCTCCAGTCTGCTTAATTAGAATAGATTCCCCAAGTAATAGTTAGGCTAATGGTCCTGCAGCAGCACAGCACAACCCAGCACAGCGCAACCAAAGATAGGAGAGGAAATGAAGATAACTGTGCTCTCTTACACAATGGGCAGGGCAGACAGAAAGCCCTCTCCCAAACATACTGACGGGCTGTTTTAGAACTCTTACTGCAGAAGAATACATCACCGCATTCAGGTTTGGCCCCTTTTCAATCCAACAAATTGAAGATTAAGATGTAATCTGAAAACAAAAAAACTAACTGTAACTGGTTATGTTACCAGCAGAATATTGAAATCCGATGCAACAGTTTGGGCAGCCTAATTTTATGTAATTATGACATAACATTGAAGGTTGTGCAATGTAACAGGAATATTTAGACTTATGGATGCCACCTGTTACATAAAATACGTAACAGTTCCATATTTCACAGAAAGAATAAACGTCTCGTTTTCGAGATGATAGTTTCCGTATTCGACCATATTAATGACATATGGCTCGTATTTCTGTGTGTTATTTTGTTATAATTAAGTCTATGATTTGATAGAGCAGTCTGACTGAGCGATGGTAGGCACCAGCAGACTCATAAGCATTCATTCAAACAGCACCTTCGTGCATTTTGCCAACAGCTCGTCGTTGTGCTTCAAGCATTGAGCTGTTTATAACTTCAAGCCTATCAACTCCTGAGATTAGGCTGGTGTAACCGATGTGAAATGGCTAGCTAGTTAGCGGGGTGCGCGATAATAGCGTTTCAAACGTCACTCGCTCTGAGACTTGAAGTGGTTGTTCCCCTTGCTCTGCAAGGGCCCCAGCTTTTGTGGAGCGATGGGTAACGGTGCTTTGAGGGTGGCTGTTGTCGATGTGTTCCTGGTTTGAGCTCAGGTAGGGGCGAGGAGAGGGACGGAAGCTATACTGTTACACTGGCAATACTAAAGGGCAATACTAAAGTGCCTATAAGAACATCCAATGGTCAAAGGTATATGAAATACAAATCGTATAGAGAGAAATTGTCCTATAATTCCTATAATAACTACAACCTAAAACTTCTTACCTGGGAATATTGAAGACTCATGTTAAAAGGAACCACCAGCTTTCATATGTTCTCGTGTTCTGAGCAAGGAACTTAGCTTTTTTGCATGGCACATATTGCACTTTTACTTCTTTGTTTTTGCGTTATTTAAACCAAATTGAACATGTTTCATTTTATTTGAGGCTAAATTGATTTTATTGATGTATTATATTAAATTAAAATAAGTGTTCATTCAGTATTGTTGTAATTGTCATTACAAATCCTTTTTTTTATTCGGCTGATTAATCTTTATCAGCTTTTTTTGGTCCTCCAGTAATCGGTATTGGTGTTGAAAAATCCTAATCGTTCGAACTCTAGTAACAACATGGAAAAAGACAAGGGGTCTGAATACTTTCCGAAAGCACTGTATAGTGTTAGCGGTTGATGTTACTCTTCAATAACACAAACCCCAAAGCAAATCAGGGGGAGAAAAATTATTTTATTCAAAGAGAACAAATCATGCGGGGTGGTAGATGTTCATTCTCCCCTGTCCTCAGTGATTCTCTCCTGTGATTCTCTCCACAGAACAAAGGGACAGGATGTAGTTTTATAACCCAGCCCTAGCCTGTGGTTGACCAATTAGAATTCCTTGGAATAAAACTGGGACAATGGCCAAATAACAAATATCCTATTTCAGGTTCAATGTATAAACAATTTGGACCAATGAGAACTTGCCATGGAGCTTTGAGTCCCAGACTGAAATTCCTCCCATGTCTCTGACCCATTGATATTATAGAAAAAAACACTATTTCCATTGATCGTTAGTACTCTATTGACCTCTTGTCCTCTGCGTCGTGTGTTATCTTTAAAATATTATTACACTCCACCCTAGACCATTTAAAAAAGAAATATACTTCAAAAACATGAAAAAAAATAGACAGTAAAAAAACATTAGCAGTAAACATAAAATAATTCACATTAAACACCTTGCATTTCTATAAAACACAAAGGGCATACTGTACTCGCTGTTACATTAAGAAATAGATTTCAAATAAAGTTATAGAAAATAAGTATTAACAGGTGTAATGGTGATGTCCCTTACGATTCCAACCACATCCTGTATTAGGAGGAAACTCACACAAACAATAATATTCAAGACAATAATATTTAATGGTCCTATTGGCAAGGTAATCATTCAGCAAGTCCTTTAAAAGTGACCAGCTCTTCCACACTGTTATCAGTCCCACATAGATAACTATTAGAAATGATGTTCTGACAGTCTGCCTGTTAGTGAGGAATTCTTCTTCCTTTCCACTGGTTGATAAGGACGTCACTAATGAACACTTCACCGGTGATCTTGTATCGTTTCAGGTACAGTCAAGGGATTAGTGCTGCAGCTTCAGATGGTAGATTATCATAACCTGTAACGAAGGAAACAAAAAAGTGAAAGTAACATGTCCTGGTTTCAAGAGAAATGTATATTTCACATAGATTTCCCTAAGAAAATATCCCGATTTTCAGGAAAAAGTTGTCTAGATATCCCTAATATGATGACTTGGACAACCTTGCAATGAGTGACATGTATCCATCGTGATTGTCCCAGCTGACCTTGTTATGAGCAAAACTTGATAAGGACCTTTCCGCTTTGGCCCTAATGTCTCTGTTACATATTGTTTTTACCATCACCCACTGTCCTGGTACTACGTCATGTCTCCCCTCGGGACTTATTCACCTCTTTTGCTTGTCTGTCTGCTTCCCACAATGCATTAGAGAGTTGTATGCAATAGTTAAGCATTGTGTCACTCATAAAGTGAACGTCTGCTTTTCTCTAACATGCCTGGTAGTGACATGGGTTGACCTGTGACGACCTCAAACGGACTCAATCCTGTGATTTTATTATGTGTTGCCCGTATACTACATAATACCATAGGCAATGCATCTGAGATGTATTTCCTAGTCAGTTTAGGTGCCTGAGGTGCAGCCGCCATGGCAGCTCTGTCAGCCAGATCATTACCTTTACTATCATCTGTAAAGAGTTTTCCCATGTGCGTTCACTGCAACTTGTCCAGGTAACTGGAGAGCATTCAGTAGAGCCATCACCTCTGGTGAATTCTTCACAGGAGCTCCCAGTGATGTCATGAATCCTGTTTTTCCATATTTTTCCCAAATCATGGGTAACACCAAAAGCATACCTCAAGTCTAGATATTTGCTGTTTTTCTTTCAGCTTGTTTACATGCTTCTGTCAAAGCCACCAATTCCGCCACATGTGCTGATGTTGCTGCAGGTAACGTGCCTGTCACTATTGTAATGATCTTCGTCTGTTGTTAGAAGAGAGACAGACCGAAATGCAGCGTGTAGGTTACTCATGCCTTTTAATGAAGCTAAAGCGGTACATGAAAATAATAGAAAATACAAAAACAACAAACAAGTGAAACAAATTACAGCCTATCTGGTGACTAACACAAAGACAGGTACAATCACCCACGAAATACAACGCGCACTCAGGCTACCTAAATACGGTTCCCAATCCGAGACAACTAGAATCAGCTGACTCCAATTAGGAATCGCCTCAGGCAGCCAAGCCTAACTAGACACACCCCTACTAATACACACTCCTAATTAATACAACATAAACCCATGTCACACCCTGGCCTACCCAAACATATAACAAAAACACAAGATACAATGACCAAGGCGTGACAACTATCACATTGTCCATTGTAGTAACTGCCCAGCTTGCCTTCTTCACACCCCCCCCCTCCACAATGCTTGAACCGTCTGTGTATAAGATAAACTCCGGGTTTTCCAACAGATTCTTTATAAACCCGTCAGAGCGCTGATCCAAAACCAACTCACAACAGTCGTGTTCAAGTAATGTGGTGTCTGGAGGAAGCATCAGAGTAGCTGGATTATGTGGTGTGCCACGTTGTATGATGATGTTAGGAGCCTCCACTACTTTAGTATTGGCCATTGCTTCTTTGCTAATGGGATATTGTTTTGTGCAAGGTGGGGCAGCACCTGTCAAGTACACTGGTTCCATATCCAAAGTTACACACCCATTTTTTTTCCCGTAGTCCAAATAGGATGGTTCTGAACTGTCACCTTCCCTTTAGAAATGTTCAATGTAGAGTCAAGTTGCATAATAACATCAAGGCCTAAAATAGGTTGTTCAAATGAGCCTATCCACACCCCTGCATCAATCTTCATTGGACCAATAGAAATTGATAATGGTTTGGTTTGTTTCATATCTGCCCCCCACCCCCTTAGTCAAATATATTTAAACTCAGTTTTTCACAATTCCTGACAATTAATTAACTTTATTTTAAGAATGTGAAATGTCTGAATAATAGTGGATATAATTATTTATTTCAACTTTTATTTATTGTATCACATTCCCAGTGGGTCAGAAGTTTACATACACTCAATTAGTATTTGGTAACATTGCCTTTAAATTGTTTAACTTGGGTCAAACATTTCTGGTAGCCTTCCACAAGCTTCCCACAGTAAGTTGGGGGAATTTTGGCCCATTCCTCCTGACAGAGCTGGTGTAACTGAGTCAGGTTTGTAGGCCTCTTTGCTCGCACACGCTTTTTCAGTTCTGCCCACACATTTTCTATTGGATTGAGGTCAGGGCTTTGTGATGGCCACTCCAATACCTTGACTGTGTTGTCCTTAAGCCATTTTGCCACAACTTTGGAAGCATGCTTGGGGTCATTGTCTGTTTGGAAGATGACGGCCAAGCTTTAACTTCCTGACTGATGTCTTGAGATGTTGCTTCAAAATATCCACATAATTGTCCACCCCTCATGATGCAATCTATTTTGTGAAGTGCACCAGTCCCTCCTGCAGCAAAGCACCCCGACAACATGATGCTGCCACCCCCATGCTTCACGGTTGGGATGGTGTTCTTTGGCTTGCAAGCCTCGCCCTTTCTCCTCCAAACATAACAATGGTCATTATAGCCAAACAGTTCTATTTTTGCTTCATCAGACCAGAGGACATTTCTCCAAAAAGTGTGCAGTTGCAAACCATAGTCTGGCTTTTTTATGTCGGATTTGGAGCAGTGGCTTCATCCTTGCTGAGCGGCCTTTCAGGTTATGTCGATATAGGACTCGTTTTACTGTGGATATAGATACTTTGTACCTGTTTCCTCCAGCATCTTCACAAGGTCCTTTGCTGGCAGGTGTCTTCACTGACATTTTCAACATGTCCCTGATTGAGTCTGTAATACCAACATGCTTCAAGCAGACCACCATAGTCCATGTGCCCAAGAACACAAAGGCAACCTGCCTAAATGACTATAGACCCGTAGCACTCATGTCCGTAGCCATGAAGTGCTTTGAAAGGCTGGGAATGGCTCACATCAACACCATTATCCCAGAAACCCTAGACCCACTCCAATTTGCATATCGCCCAAACAGATCCACAGATGATGCAATCTCTATTGCACTCCACACTGCCCTTCCCCACCTGGACAAAAGGAACACCTATGTGAGAATGCTGTTCATTGACTACAGCTCAACATTAAACACCATAGTACTCTCAAAGCTCATCACCAAGCTAAGGATCCTGGGACTAAACACCTCCCTCTGCAACTGGATCCTGGACTTCCTGACAGGCCGCCCCCAGGTGGTGAGGGTAGGTAGCAAAACATCTGCCACGCTGATCCTCAACACTGGAGCCCCCCAGGGGTGCGTAATCAGTCCCCTCCTGTACTCCCTGTTCACCCACGACTGCATGGCCAGGCACGACTCCAACATGATCATTAAGTTTGCAGACGACACAACAGTGGTAGGCCTGATCACCGACAATGACGAGACAGCCTATAGGGAGGACGTCAGAGACCTGGCCGGGTGGTGCCAGAATAACAACCTATCCCTCAATGTAACCAAGACTAAGGAGATGATTGTGGACTACAGGAAAAGGACCACCGAGCACATCCCCATTCTCATCGACGGGGCTGTAGTGGAGCAGGTTGAGAGATTCAAATTCCTTGTTGTCCACATCAACAACAAACTAGTTTGGTCCAAACACACCAAGACAGTCGTGAAGAGGGCACGACAAAGCCTATTCCCCCTCAGGAAACTAAAAAGATTTGGCATGGGTCCTGAGATCCTCAAAAGGTTCTACAGCTGCAACATCGAGAGCATCCTGACCGGTTGCATCACTGCCTGGTACGGCAATTGCTCGGCCTCCGACCGCAAGGCACTTCAGAGGGTAGTGCGTACGGCCCAGTACATCACTGGGACAAAGCTGCCTGCCATCCAGGACCTCTACACCAGGCGGTGTCAGAGGAAGGCCCTAAAAATTGTCAAAGACCCCAGCCACCCCAGTCAAAGACTGTTCTCTCTACTACTGCATGGCAAGCGGTACCGGAGTGCCAAGTCTAGGACAAAAAGGCTTCTCAACAGTTTTTACCCCCAATCCATAAGACCCCTTAACAGGGAACCAATGGTTACCCGGACTATTTGCATTGTGTGGCCCCCCAACCACCCTTTGGCGCTGCTGCTACTCTCTGTTTATCTTATATGCTTAGTCACTTTAACTATACATTCATGTACATACTACCTAAATTGGCCCGACCAACCAGTGCTCCCGCACATTGGCTAACCGGGCTATCTGCATTGTGTCACACCACCCTCCAACCCCTCTTTTTACGTTTCTGCTACTCTTTGTTCATCATATATGCACAGTCACTTTAACGATACTTACATGTACCTACTACCTCAATAAGCCTGACTAACAGGTGTCTATATATAGCCTTGCTACTCTTTTTTCAAATGTCTTTCTACACTTTGTTTTATTTATTTAGTTACCCACACACACACACACACACACACACACACACACACACACACACACACACACACACACACACACACACACACACACACACACACACACACACACACACACACACACACACACACACACACACACACACACACACACACACACACACACACACACACACCTTTTTTTTGGCACCATTGGTTAGAGCCTGTAAGTAAGCATTTCACTGTAAGGTTTACACCTGTTGTATTCGGCGCACTTGACAAATACACTTTGATTTGATTTGTTGTTCTGGGAATGATTTGCACCTTTCGCACCAAAGTACATCCATCTCTAGGAGACAGAACACGTCTCCTTCCTGAGCGGTATGTCTGCGTGGTCCCATGGTGTTTATACTTGCGTACTATTGTTTGTCCAGATGAACGTGGTACCGTCAGGCGTTTGGAAATTGCTCCCAAGGATGAACCAGACTTGTGGAGGTCTACAAATTATTTTCTGAGGTCTTGGATGATTTCTTTTGATTTTCCCATGATGTCAAGCAAAGGCACTGAGTTTGAAGGTAGGTACACCTCCAATTGACTCAAATGATGTCAATTAGCCTATCAGAAGCTTCTAAAGCCATGACATCATTTTCTGCAATTTTCCAAGCTGTTTAAAGGCACAGTCAACTTAGTGTCTGTAAACTTCTGACCCACTGGAATTGTGATAAAGTGAATTATAAGTTAAATAATCTGTCTGTAAACAATTGTTTGAAGAATGACTTGTGTTATGCACAAAGTAGATGTCCTAACCGACTTGCCAAAACTATAGTTTGTTAACAAGAAATTTGTGGAGTGGTTGAAAAACAAGTTTTAATGACTCCAACCTAAGTGTATGTAAACTTCCGACTTCAACTCTATATGTTTTGCATAAGATATGGGCAATACAGTGACTTCATCACCCGTATCTACGAAAAACACTACTGAAAAGTTATTAACCATCATGTTCACATATATTCCATCCGATTTCATATGTACCAGCTGAGATGGGATGTAAGAGTGGGTCTATTACGTTCCCTCCACAGCATCCAGCAAACTCTGCTGCTGAGCCGGAGAGAGCTTCTTACATTTCTGCATCAGCATTGTGTGGTTTGGGGCTGTTGTCTTGATTCTATTTTCCCTCAGATGGACCCTTCTTCTCCTGGCCACTACTCATATAAACACATTTTATTTTCCCACATTCTCGTTGCCAGTGACCAGACATCCCGCAATAATGACATACACCAGGTTTTTCTTTTTCTGAATGAGTAATGTTGTTGGTTTCACTCGGAACCTGCACAACTCTGATAACAGCCGGTTTATTATGTGGATTGATGTCTCTGTCCAGTCGTGATAACCTTTCGATGATGTCACCATAGTTTTGTCTCTCCCAATCAGTAGTTGTGGAAACATTTTTGTTGTTGTTGCAAATCATCCTGTATGGATTGCATCAGCTGATGAGCCCCATTTTTGGAGAAATTGAGTGTATCTTCATCTTCCATGTCGGGTAACCCACTGTGTCTAACCACCTCTGCTCGAAACCTTTCTTCAAATTTAACAAACGGTTCTTTCAGTTTTGAACACATTTGGTTATCTCTCCCTTAAGAAAAACATGTCTGGCTCTCCATCCATCGGCCACATTTTGCTCTTCACCACCCACAGCTCCATAAACCTTTTCTTCAAGTATACGATGTTCACGGTTGTTCAAAACAAAGGCTAAATAATGTAACCCATCATAAGGATGTGGATTGTAGAGTTCTTATAACGCTTCAAATGGTCGCATGTTTTCATGCACACTTCTCATGGATGTTTCAACATGTTTGATCATTCATCCAACTGTTTTGGAGATGCTGATTTATGTGTGATTACTGTCACTGGAGGTTGTTCTGGTTGGCTAAAGACATCGTTCGTCACCGCTGTCAGAATCTGTTGACTCAAAGCCAGGCAATGCTGACCAGATGCTTAAAACCCGATCATCCTTGCGCAACTCAGCCTGAGGGTAGATTGAGGGAACAAAGGGTCCACAGGTGGGGGTCAAGTCTGCCACCCTTGCCTCCTGAAATTGTTGAATTACACCTTTCAAGGTTTTTATCTGTTCACCAAGAGTTTTCAAACTATCTTTATCTCTCTGCAATGTCCTATCACAGTTATCAAGACAGAATTTCTCATCCCCCTTCCTTACTTCAGCTAATACTGTGTATGTCCATCTTGTTTTTATCAGAGTTAGACATTCTCTGTATTTTCCCCAAACGTTTCGTATATCAGTCAGATTCAATATTCCATCTTTGTCAACAATGACAGAATATTTTTTATTATCTCTTGCCTCCACTTCTCTACTTTGAAATGGTTCTTCATATCACTAGACAGTGAATTTAAAATGTTTTTCATGCTCACATCTGGAGGAGCTGTTTCCACCCTTCTCCAGAGTGGTTTTCTCATTTAACAATGGCATTACATAAACTTCAAAAGCTGTATAATATATACCTCTATGTTTATATATTTATTTAACCCCAAATTATGTGTGTGTGTATGTGTGTGTAAACTCTTTTGAGGACTCAAACCTCTATCTTCTAGAACACAAATTGTTTCTGTTGTTTCCCTTTTAATAGAGGACTTGAACCCCTATAATAGAGATTTAACAAACCTGTAACGGAGGACTCCACCCACTAACCGAGCAAACAAAGGACTAAACTCTGTAGTAGAACAAAGGACTTGAACCATTATACCTCACAGATTCGTATAACTCATTGCATGCACACATTTTTTTTACCTGATTTGGTTCTTTTAAAATTATATTTGGTCTAGACTCACCCAGCAATTATGCCAACAATCAGGAGATTAAGAGTTGACTCCCGAAGTGGGTTGCACTCAGCCTTCTCTCTTCTCTCTTTCTTCTGGATCAACACACAGTTGATTACTTTTTTTCTTGTTGTTTTTCAGCTCAATTCGTTCTGGTCACGGCATCAAATGTTGGCGGTTGATGTTACTCTTCAATAACACAAACCCCAGAGCAAATCAGGGGGGAAAATAGGCTTATTCAAAGAGAACAAACCATGCGGGAGGGGGGGGGGGGTAGATGGTAGATGTTCATGCTCCCCTGTCTTCAGTGATTCTCAGTTTCAACACTCCTTCCGTCTTGTGCCAATATCAGTACTTGATTACAATAGTTTATTTTTTGTTGTTGTCAGAGATTATCAGTCGGATAGGCTCTCGCAAGGTTTTGCATATCTTACCTACCATACGAAGATCCTTTCCTGACTCAAATAGGATTCCCTCAAGATTGCTCTAATGCCCAAAAGATTTCAAATCAAAATGTTGTTTCATTTGAAAATATGGACATTGGTCAATCCAAAAGAGCTTGTTCATTCTGAAATAGAAACACATGTATTTCCTATTACCAAGCCTTTTGCGGTTTCTATGCCTTCAGTTTATCTGTGAATTCTGAGGGGTGTGTTTTTAGGAAGTGATATTAGTTTTAGTAGAATACGTTTGAAATTCTTCCATATTGTTATAGTGTTCTTAGTTATGCAGTTGTTCTTGTTCTTAGCTTTATCCTTTGAAAGTAGACATGTGAAAAAGGTTCTGGGAATGAGCGTGCACATTCCCATTGTTTCTCTTTAGTGTCCCTAGTGAAAGCTTGGGTAGCGAGTTGATGGAAGGTTAAAACCACCCTCAGACTTAGGAAGATATAAAACATGACTTTTTATTCTATGAGTTTTCAAGTCTGTTAGGACCGAGAATAATTTTTTAAAGAATGTCTTCGGTGGGGTAATTGTTATTGCCGAGAATAATATAAAAAGTTTGGGTGCCATGCCACTCTGAAGGCGTTTATTCTACCTGTAAGGTTTATGGGATCTGCTTTTGTCTTGTTAAGTGATGTGATGAAGTTATCTTTATTTGTTTGTTGTTACTTATTACACATCCTAAGTGTTTGATATTTTCGTGGTCCACTTGAAGGACTGCTGTAGCTCATGTTATGAACTGGGTCACAGCCCGTAACAAAGAGAGAGACAACGCGGAGATGAAGAAATGACAAACATATTTACTAAATCAAGTAAACTATATACAATTAACAATGGTGTTTGTATTCACTAGTGTAGTGAGTGGATGTGTGCAAAGATGGTGATCATGAGAGGTGTTGAGAGGTGCCAAAACAAGTGCACACAAAGAAGATCCAAAATGCTAGAATAAAAAACAACAGTGTGTCTGCATGGAGAGAGTCTCTTCAATGTATGGGGGAAAGGTGTATCCATCCCCGGGACACACCCGAGCCTCGGTGTGTCCCATTTCGCTGACGACCCACTCGACTCCGCCCACCGACATCCTATTAAGGAAAACAAGAGCAAAGAGAACGAATTGGGCAGACCGAGTGGGAGGGTTGTCTCACTCATAAGTTATTCATTATATTTTTCCTATTGCCATTTTTTTCCACGTTCATATTATATCCTGAGATTTTAGAGTATTCTGAAAATATTTTTAGCAAGGGGGCCATTAAGTATTTTCTATTGCTCAGGTATAACAGGAGATCATCTGCAAATATTTGTTATTTATATCAGAGTATGTGAGCGGAGCGAAGAGCGAGCATGCCCAATTTGACTGGAGCGTAGAGCGAGATTCCCAGAGACTGGAGCGTCGGCCTTCTCGCTTGCTCCAATTTCGTTCCAGTAGCGCTCACTTCATGAGCTCAGGGCAGGCCCAGCCCAGCATGCATTTGTAGTCTACTTGTGTGCTGTTATATCCCCTTGCTTTAGCTACTGTCATGGAGTTCCTAAATATTTTCATAAAGAAACTGATAAACCACACAGGCGCTAAATCAAGGTGAGGACCAAGAGCAAGAGAGGGAGTGTGGTGATGTAGAGCCCACAACTAAAGAATCATTGTGGAATCTGAAAAGACACGTATCCCGAAAGTATGTTGGTGTGCTTACTATGTGCACATGCTATTAAACGTTCCATTCATTTTTGTTCTGTTATCTATACAATAGGCCATAATTGATTTTGTCCCCAAGGCCGTAATTGTTTTTGGCCCAATAGGCCGTAATTGTTTTTGGCCCAATAGGCCATAATTCATTTTGGCCCAATAGGCCTGGCATATTCCCACGTTCAAGAAGCTTTCCATTTTGATTGGGTTAATTTGTCTAAAAACCAGAAGGGCCTCTCCATAGAAAAATAAAAAATGACTTTGTATCTCTACCTAGCCTGGGAAGAGTGGCCAAAAGGGTGTTTAGGATCCCCAGTGGCTCCGCAAGTATGGAGAGGATGTTATACACTGCTGGCCTGTTCTCCAGACACCATTGCATGACCCTGAAGCCACACACTGGGCAAACTAGTGCTTCTAAAAATGTATTCTAAAAATGAATTCAAAGGCACTAATAAGCCATTTTTCATTTAATTTGTATTTCATTCTCAGTAAATCACAGCCTATATGCACAATGTATAGACTATAATGATTTAAGACGACACCATTCTGTATACTTCTGGCCCATCTTTGGACACTGTGTTAACAACCCTCCAGACGAGCTTCAATGCCATACAACTCTCCTTCCGTGGCCTCCAATTGCTCTTAAATACATGCTCTTCAACCAATAACTGCCTGCACCTGCCCGCCCGTCCAACATCACTACTCTGGATGGTTCTGACTTAGATATGTGGACAACTACAAATAGATGTCTGGTTAGACTGTAAACTCTCCTTCCAGACTCACATCAAACATTTCCAGCCCAAGCACCACTCCATGAGCGATGAGAGCAATTTCCAATTGCTCAATTCCGCTCACATGCTGTTTATGCATGTTTATATTCATGTTGACCAATACTGATATGGTCCTGTCTAATTATTTCTGTAAGTGGTTCAATTGCCAGTGCAAACAGGAGGGGGGAGAGAGGACATCCCTGTCATGTGTCCCTTTCTAAAGCAATTTCATCATCAGCAATTTCATAATTTAGGACATTTATATAATATTCTTTATAACATTTATTATTTCAGCTGGAAAGTTGAAAGCTTCCAAAGTTTTAAATAGAAAAGCCATTCAACAGTCAAAAACCTTTTCGGCATCAACGGCCATTATTGATAAATGTATATCTTGTGTTTTAGCGTATTCTATTAAACTGAAATATGTTATTGTATTTGTTTGTAAATGGAGTTTTAATAAACCCTGTTTGATCATGTATCAAGTCTGATAAGACTTTTGCCATTCTATTGCTTATGAGCTTTTAAAAAATGTTATTGTCACAAATTATTACACTTATTGGTCTGTAATCCGCAGGGGACTTTCCTTGTTTAATATAACTTAAATAACTGTTTGATACACTAGGAAGTATTGAATTGAGTGATGTGTGTTGTCATTTGTGTAAATAGGGGAGTTGCTTTGTCCCAAAATGTTAAATATAATTATTTGGGAAAGCCATCCATTTCTGGTGCTTTTCTCTGTGTGAATGTTATAACAATGTCTAATATTTATTTTTGGGGGACATTGGTTTTTTGTGATTATTTTTTGTCCGTTTTTTTGTTGTTTAATTCTGATTCATATAGATTTTCATTAAAGCTTTTAACATTGTCATTAATCGCGTTGTTGTTTCTAATTAGCTTATGTAGATGTATATTTTTAAATTATAACTGGTGTGAAGGTAATGTTTTTTTGTTCCTCTTGGTCATGACATACACAGTGGGGCAAAAAAGTATTTAGTCAGCCACCAATTGTGCAAGTTCTCCCACTTAAAAAGATGAGAGAGGCCTGTAATTGTAATTTTCATCATAGGTACACTTCAACTATGACAGACAAAATGAGAAAATAAATCCAGAAAATCACATTGTAGGATTTTTTTATGCATTTATTTGCAAATTATGGTGGAAAATAAGTATTTGGTCACCTACAAACAAGCAAGATTTCTTGCTCTCACAGACCTGTAACTTCTTCTTTAAGAGGCTCCTCTGTCCTCCACTCGTTGCCTGTATTAATGGCACCTGTTTGAACTTGTTATCAGTATAAAAGACACCTGTCTACAACCTCAAACAGTCACACTCCAAACCAAGCCAAGACCAGAGAGCTGTCAAATGACACCAGAAACAAAATTGTAGACCTGCACCAGGCTAGGAAGACTGAATCTGCAATAGGTAAGCAGCTTGGTTTGAAGAAATCAACTGTGGGAGCAATTATTAGGAAATGGAAGACATACAAGACCACTGATAATCTCCCTCGATCTGGGGCTCCACGTAAGATCTCACCCCGTGGGGTCAAAATGATCACAAGAACGGTGAGCAAAAATCCCAGAACCACACGGGGGGAACTAGTGAACGACCTGCAGAGAGCTGGGACCAAAGTAACAAACGCCTACCATCAGCAAGGGCATTGAAGATTAAACGTGGCTGGGTCTTTCAGCATGACAATGATCCCAAACACACCGCCCGGGCAACGAAGGAGTGGCTTCGTAAGAAGCATTTCAAGGTCCTGGAGTGGCCTAGCCACTCTCCAGATCTCAACCCCATAGAAAATCTTTGGAGGGAGTTGAAAGTCCGTGTTGCCCAGCAACAGCCCCAAAACATCACTGCTCTAGAGGAGATCTGCATGGAGGAATGGGCCAAAATACCAGCAACAGTGTGTGAAAACCTTGTGAAGACTTACAGAAAACGTTTACATTTACATTTACATTTAAGTCATTTAGCAGACGCTCTTATCCAGAGCGACTTACAAATTGGTGCATTCACCTTATGACATCCAGTGGAACAGCCACTTTACAATAGTGCATCTAAATATTTTAAGGGGGGGGGGTGAGAAGGATTACTTTATCCTATCCTAAGTATTCCTTAAAGAGGTGGGGTTTCAGGTGTCTCCGGAAGGTGGTGATTGACTCCGCTGTCCTGGCGTCGTGAGGGAGTTTGTTCCACCATTGGGGAGCCAGAGCAGCGAACAGTTTTGACTGGGCTGAGCGGGAACTGTACTTCCTCAGTGGTAGGGAGGCGAGCAGGCCAGAGGTGGATGAACGCAGTGCCCTTATTTGGGTGTAGGGCCTGATCAGAGCCTGGAGGTACTGAGGTGCCGTTCCCCTCACAGCTCCGTAGGCAAGCACCATGGTCTTGTAGCGGATGCGAGCTTCAACTGGAAGCCAGTGGAGAGAGCGGAGGAGCGGGGTGACGTGAGAGAACTTGGGAAGGTTGAACACTAGACGGGCTGCGGCGTTCTGGATGAGTTGTAGGGGTTTAATGGCACAGGCAGGGAGCCCAGCCAACAGCGAGTTGCAGTAATCCAGACGGGAGATGACAAGTGCCTGGATTAGGACCTGCGCCGCTTCCTGTGTGAGGCAGGGTCGTACTCTGCGGATGTTGTAGAGCATGAACCTACAGGAACGGGCCACCGCCTTGATGTTAGTTGAGAACGACAGGGTGTTGTCCAGGATCACGCCAAGCTTCTTAGCGCTCTGGGAGGAGGACACAATGGAGTTGTCAACCGTGATGGCGAGATCATGGAACGGGCAGTCCTTCCCCGGGAGGAAGAGCAGCTCCGTCTTGCCGAAGTTCAGCTTGAGGTGGTGATCCGTCATCCACACTGATATGTCTGCCAGACATGCAGAGATGCGATTCGCCACCTGGTCATCAGAAGGGGGAAAGGAGAAGATTAATTGTGTGTCGTCTGCATAGCAATGATAGGAGAGACCATGTGAGGTTATGACAGAGCCAAGTGACTTGGTGTATAGCGAGAATAGGAGAGGGCCTAGAACAGAGCCCTGGGGGACACCAGTGGTGAGAGCGCGTGGTGAGGAGACAGATTCTCGCCACGCCACCTGGTAGGAGCGACCTGTCAGGTAGGACGCAATCCAAGCGTGGGCCGCGCCGGAGATGCCCAACTCGGAGAGGGTGGAGAGGAGGATCTGATGGTTCACAGTATCGAAGGCAGCCGATAGGTCTAGAAGGATGAGAGCAGAGGAGAGAGAGTTAGCTTTAGCGGTGCGGAGCGCCTCCGTGATACAGAGAACAGCAGTCTCAGTTGAATGACTAGTCTTGAAACCTGACTGATTTGGATCAAGAAGGTCATTCTGAGAGAGATAGCGGGAGAGCTGACCAAGGACGGCACGTTCAAGAGTTTTGGAGAGAAAAGAAAGAAGGGATACTGGTCTGTAGTTGTTAACATCGGAGGGATCGAGTGTAGGTTTTTTCAGAAGGGGTGCAACTCTCGCTCTCTTGAAGACGGAAGGGACGTAGCCAGCGGTCAGGGATAAGTTGATGAGCGAGGTGAGGTAAGGGAGAAAGTCTCCGGAAATGGTCTGGAGAAGAGAGGAGGGGATAGGGTCGAGCGGGCAGGTTGTTGGGCGGCCGGCCGTCACAAGACGCGAGATTTCATCTGGAGAGAGAGGGGAGAAAGAGGTCAGAGCACAGGGTAGGGCAGTGTGAGCAGAACCAGCGGTGTCGTTTGACTTAGCAAACGAGGATCGGATGTCGTCGACCTTCTTTTCAAAATGGTTGACGAAGTCATCTGCAGAGAGGGAGGAGGGAGGGGGAGGGGGAGGAGGATTCAGGAGGGAGGAGAAGGTGGCAAAGAGCTTCCTAGGGTTAGAGGCAGATGCTTGGAATTTAGAGTGGTAGAAAGTGGCTTTAGCAGCAGAGACAGAGGAGGAAAATGTAGAGAGGAGGGAGCGAAAGGATGCCAGGTCCGCAGGGAGGCGAGTTTTCCTCCATTTCCGCTCGGCTGCCCGGAGCCCTGTTCTGTGAGCTCGCAATGAGTCGTCAAGCCACGGAGCGGGAGGGGAGGACCGAGCCGGCCTGGAAGATAGGGGACATAGAGAGTCAAAGGATGCAGAAAGGGAGGAGAGGAGGGTTGAGGAGGCAGAATCAGGAGATAGGTTGGAGAAGGTTTGAGCAGAGGGAAGAGATGATAGGTTGGAAGAGGAGAGAGTAGCGGGGGAGAGAGAGCGAAGTTTGGGACGGCGCGATACCATCCGAGTAGGGGCAGTGTGGGAGGTGTTGGATGAGAGCGAGAGGGAAAAGGATACAAGGTAGTGGTCGGAGACTTGGAGGGGAGTTGCAATGAGGTTAGTGGAAGAACAGCATCTAGTAAAGATGAGGTCGAGCGTATTGCCTGCCTTGTGAGTAGGGGGGGAAGGTGAGAGGGTGAGGTCAAAAGAGGAGAGGAGTGGAAAGAAGGAGGCGGAGAGGAGTGGAAAGAAGGAGGCAGAGAGGAATGAGTCAAAGGTAGACGTGGGGAGGTTAAAGTCGCCCAGAACTGTGAGAGGTGAGCCGTCCTCAGGAAAGGAGCTTATCAATGCATCAAGCTCATTGATGAACTCTCCGAGGGGACCTGGAGGGCGATAAATGATAAGGATGTTAAGCTTGAAAGGGCTGGTAACTGTGACAGCATGAAATTCAAAGGAGGCGATAGACAGATGGGTAAGGGGAGAAAGAGAGAATGACCACTTGGGAGAGATAAGGATCCCGATGCCACCACCCCGCTGACCAGAAGCTCTCGGGGTGTGCGAGAACACGTGGGCGGACGAAGAGAGAGCAGTAGGAGTAGCAGTGTTATCTGTGGTGATCCATGTTTCTGTCAGTGCCAAGAAGTCGAGGGACTGGAGGGAGGCATAGGCTGAGATGAACTCTGCCTTGTTGGCCGCAGATCGACAGTTCCAGAGGCTACCGGAGACCTGGAACTCCACGTGGGTCGTGCGCGTTGGGACCACCAGATTAGGGTGGCAGCGGCCACGCGGTGTGGAGCATTTGTATGGTCTGTGCAGAGAGGAGAGAACAGGGATAGACAGACACATAGTTGACAGGCTACAGAAGAGGCTACGCTAAACGTTTGACCTCTGTCATTGCCAACAAAGGGTATATCACAAAGTATTGAGATACATTTTTGTTATTGACCAAATACTTATTTTCCACCATAATTTGCAAATAAAATCATAAAAATTCCTACAATGTGATTATCTTGATTTTTTTTCTAATTTTGTCTGTCATAGTTGAAGTGGCAGAATGGCCGGAATATGTTCTATAAGTTAAGAAAGGAGACGGTGCCAGACCCATGCCAGAAGCAACCTTATGAACTATGCCTATGTAACGTGTCTGTAACCAGTATATAATGGAACTAAACGCGACTGCCCCTTTAGAGCTCCTGACAGACGTTCACTATGGTGCATCAAGTTTGTTGGAACCTCTCCAGTGTGCTGACAATAAACAATGATTCATTTAAGATTGTCTTTGAGTGGCCCTGTGTCCCTCTGTAATTTCCACAATAATTTGGCATCACAGAAAGGATCAGTGAAGGTCTGCGAGGGAGACACCGGTGCCGCATTCCCTAGTGGGAAAGCATTACAGAATTTCCCATCTGACAAAAGACGACCTGGACACGCCCAGACCAGACTTTTACTGAGAGCTGCCCGGGGGAAAGATACCTGATTCGTGATCCTCTGAGAGTCATGTCTTCTGAATTTCAGTAAGTCAATTTAAATGAATCTGTGATTTGTTTAATATTGACTTTGCAATAGTGAAGTTTACACTCACCAACCTTAATAGAGAGAAAGAGAGAGGGAGAGAGATGCCGCAGTGGCATCTTACCTCTCTTATATCAGCTAGCTTGCGCTCAGATTGGTGTGGTGGAAATATTTGATGTGTGTCCTTAAAAACATGATCCAAAGTGATAAATTCATGCAGTGCTGATAGGGATATCAGGGATACCAACCAAAAGTTGGTTTTAGCAGTAACGCAGTTGGTTATGGCATGCATTTTGTCAGCGGAAATGCAGCCTATCCAGCCGTGATGCACACTGCGCGCATAGAACAAGAGTTGCCTAATGTGCATTTGGTGCCTGTATACTTTGCATTTAGAAACACAGAATTTAAAAAATAACTTTTATTTGATGAAAAACCAAGCATAGCCTCCCCTCTCAATAAAGGCTTTTTTTGTCTGCCCAATGCAATCTGCAGGTGTCGATTCCACTTTGACATTTCAGACTTGATTTTCCCTTACATTATTTTTGCAACCCCTTCAAAAATGTTAATGAATTATAATCCACGTAATAATTCAGGTTTCCTGTTGCTGCAGGATAATTTTCCTGCTGTAGCAAACTGACTCAAATGAAGATCCTACATCTGTATGGTCACACTGTCCACGGTGTGGGAGGGGCTCCCTCTGGTTAGCCTGTCGTTACACAAACCCTAAGATTCATTCTAAATGGATAAGATGCATCACACATTGACCACACGTTGCTGGCTCGTATGTGAGGCTGATTTGTGAAGAAGACACTAACTATGAGCAGTCCATGATAGCACTCAGGCTATCTATTCCATTCAATGTTCAATCAAATTGAGGAATACATCAATGCAATTGATACTGGAGCTCCCCTCTCACTCTCTCCCAGTGTACAGTTGGATAAGGTGTAGACTCTTTAACAGTTCTCCTTTATTGCTATGCCTTTGAAGAGTTTTTCCACCCACAAAGTGGATAATGGTGAGCTGTCCATCCTGTCTAGGGAGATGGAACCATATAAATAGAATAGAATGACATTCTATTTGGCTGGAACACAATGGCCTGACTCACCTAGTCTCCCTACCCGAAAGAGAACAACAGAGACTGGTTCAGATCAGGAAGCGAACTGATGTGATGGAGGAATGAGAATGACCTCACTAAGTCCCCATCCATCGGTTTTAGGTGCAGGCTGGAAATATTATCATCCCAGGGGAACCAGGAAACTGGAGCGCTAGGATCCTAAAAATATTTATTATGCACACATCACATGCTTTATTTTTATCTTAGTCCACTTTTCTGGTCTAGAGAACAAGACATACACTGAGTATACAAAACATTAAGAACACCTGCTCTTTCCATGACATAGACTGACCAGGTGAAAGCTATGGTCCCTTATTGATGTCACTTGTTAAATCTACTTCAATCCGTGTAGATGAAGGGGAGGAGACAGCCTTAAGACAATTGAGACATGGATTGTTTACGTGTGCCATTCAGAGGGTGAATGGGCAAGACAAAATATTGAAGTGCTTTGAACAGGGTATGGTAGTAGGTGCTAGGCACACTGGTTTGTGTCAAGAACTTGTTACATGCTTTTGTTTGCCCATTTATATTTCGAGGTTATACTCTAGCACGTTAGCACGTGGGGCGCACTGATTGGTGTCACCTCGTTAGTCAGAATGTGTTACACCTGTGCTGGTTTGTCATCTCGTTAGTGGGAAGGTGTTTCACATGTGCTGGCCCAAGTGATATTTGAGAGTGGTTGGCCCAGTTCTCTTGAGAGGTGTGTGGGGTTAACACCTTTAGTTGGCACTCCCTATTTGATTTCTAGAAAAACAATCCTGTATCTGTTCTTCTCTATTTTCATTTTGCTCCACTTTTTGATTTGCCTCCTGTCTTTAAGTTTGGTGTGGGTTCTTCTTTATTTTATATTGGCCTTCTTGGGCCAATGTAGTGGGCACTCATGGTGGGTGTCTTTTAGGAGCGTAATAAACTTTAACGCTGCAGGATTTTTCACGCTCAAAACTTTCCAATGTGTATCAAGAATGGTCCACCATCCAAAGGACATCCAGCCACCTTGTAGAGTCCATGACCCAACGAATTGAGGCCGTTCTGAGGGAAAAGGGGGGGATACTGCATACTGTCTTCATATACAACAATTATGTCCCCTAGATTGGAACTGGCCTCCTTTGAATGGTAATGTGTATGAGTCACTGAAATACCTCAACTCCCCCTACTTGCATGAGTGCGTGCGCGTGGGCACACACACACATACACACCCTGGGACGGATTAGCTTAGGACTCTTAAGTACTCAAATTGGATTTGCGTAGTCATACGTCTCTGCAATAGAGAACCAACACACAGCGGACCACAGAGATGTTTCAGCACTTTCTGTATTTCAGATCACAGCGCAATATTAAGTTACTCATTAAATACGATGAATTAAACAGACTTCAATATTTGAGCCAAAAATACAATTTCAAGTGGCAAATTTTTAGAGGCCCTCATATAAGCGAATAGCCTATGTTTACGGCAGGATGCAGTGGTCCTGTGCCGTCCGTTCCGTGACTCGTCAGAGGAGAGAATTAGCCGCTGGCTCCAGGCGCTGCAGCTTCATTAAGTGTTTGCTGTGTTGTCACACTTTGTCCGCCGTGGCTCCTTCCCTCTCACAAGAATCCCAGATGAAGGGCTTTTTGTTCCCTCTTCTTTTTTAATTGAACTTTTTGATTATGCATGCTTTCTGCCTGGGAGGGATGGGATGACGAGGGGCTGAGGAACAGGGTGGTTTAACATGTGTGATCAGCAGTTTTGGGGAATCTACTCTGAAAAGAGAGTTTACCAAGCTACCATGTACTTAACACTGGAAGAAGTTAAGCTAGACTAAAGCTACCCTTAAGAAAAATATAGTTTACTTAAAAATAACTGTCTTATGATGTATATTGTCTTGTATAATATTGTACATGTAATTTAACAGTTACTTTGAAAAAGTAATTCACTACATTCAAACTACTAAAAAAGTTGAATATGTACATCTGAAATGTCAATGACTATGAAATGCAAAACAGTTAACTTTGGGGTCACATGTTAACACAATGTAATTTTTCCTATTAAAACCTTTTTTTTTTTTTCAAGTGAGAATTAGGCAAGTCTGATGACAAAAATGAAAGTAAATTATCTTTTTTTTTCATGTAGCTACACCACTACATGGAAAAAAGTAATGAACTACCTAGATTTGAATTTAGTTCAACTATATGCAGTTCACTACTCCCCTACACTGGAGATCAGATCCTTCACTGGAGACAGAGTCCCACTGTCAATGAGCCTGTCTGTATCACTCTGTGTCTTCTGAAATGACAGTGAAATGGGCTATGTATGTCATTACAGGTGTTATTACCAGTAGTATGGCCCTATCCCACACACTGGGACCTTCTAGTTCCGTAACTATCCTCCCTCTGAGAAATGGGAAGTTTGGGGTCCCAGGCAGGCAGGATCTGAGGGGGTTACTGGTGGAGGTGGAAAATGTCAAACATAATGAAATCGTTGAGCACACCTTCCCAGGGTAATAGGATTTAGAGTGGAAAGTGCCATGAGGATGGGGAGTATAGGGAGAGGGACTGAGCTGTAACCTTGGAGGATTGAGAATGTTCTCTCTCCAGAGACAATTAGGAGCTATTAAAGGGACTAAGCAGATGATGGTTGAAAGGTAGAGGTGTGAAGGAAAGGACTGACTGGATGCTGTCTGAATTAAAGTCACAATGTGCAGATGGATGCCTTTACAGATGGAGACTTGTGGGTAATTTAACGCCCTTAACTGTGATAAAACAGTCCTATTCCTACGCTGTTTCCATTGTTTCCTTGGTTACATCTAACAATACAGCCCTCAGTGACATTGCGGGAGGTGGAGGAGATATGAGAATTGATTAAGCGATGCAACACAACATATTGCATGTCCTTGATTCCTTGCTTTGATAATCTTACAATAATTACAATCCATATTGGAGGTTATTCAAAGGTAAAATGAAACATACCGCACATTTACCACATGTTCGTTGTTGGAATTCATAGGCGTTCTCTCAACTACAATGCGTGAAACTGTCCTACATAACACTGGATGTTGCAGTGGCTGACACATAGAGAGCATCCTTGTCAAAACTGTGGGGGAGGAAGTCTAAAAAGACAGTGAAAATAGAGAGAAAAAAGCCTCTCTCTCCACCCCCTCAGTATGGCACTGTATGTATCTCCATGATGAAACCACATTTCTGTTCTGCTTTGTTCTGTTCTGCCAGGCAGTAAGAATGAGAGGTAACTTACAGTATCTCTGAGTAACCTTGATGCGTTAACTAAGCCTGGACTGGTCATTAGAGTAAACAAAACAGCTAGCGTTGATTGCCCATGCCTGCCTGCCCACTCTCACTAGGAGAGAACAGTTTTGGTCCTAATTAAGTCTATATAACCCTGTGGCAGATTGAGCTACAGCAGATAATGACAGAGAGCACTTTTTGTTTCAGCAGGCAGCTGCGTTATAAAAGGGTAATTTTCTTGCGGGCCTTGAATCCTGACCTTATTTTCCATACTGACTCTAATACAAAAGGAACACAAAGACACACACACACACACACACACACACACACACACACACACACACACACACACACACACACACACACACACACACACACACACACACACACACACACACACACACACACACACACACACACACACACACACACACACACACACACACACACACACACACACACACACCCAGACCCTGTTAGAGAAACACACTCATATACACATCAGACATTATCTAAGGAACATTATTTAAGAAATGCAATTATTCTGTTTGTTTTTGAACTGAAAGATGACAGTTGAATCTGTGCGGTTTCTGCTGCTCAACAAAAGTCACTGATGGGGATGGTGGTGGTGCACTATATTTGCTCATTAGTGCAAAGAGACTGGAAACCCACAACCTTGATCAAGTGGATCTATGCTACTTCTGAGAACTGATAGAGGCTTTCAGGTTCTATTGTGTCTTCTTAGAACAGAAGACTGATAGAGTATGTGATGTGATGTCCTTTGATACCTTGTCTAATTTAGAGTTCCCCCCCCCCTCTTGCAGGTGGTGACCCTGGGGAAGAACAGCAGAGGCTACCACTACATCCTGGCTAACCTGGTGAGTAGAGTAGGACAACACAACAATCCTTATCTCTTTCAGGGGCCCTCTTAAACATATATTATAAAATGTGATGTGCAATCACTTTAGTTTTATTTTTTTATTTTTTTATTTTTTTGGCAGGTCAATAGTTTTATTCTGATCATACAAAATGATTTCCAACAACCACAGAATACAGTAACACACGTTCAATAAAACCTTGAATATGAATAGACAACATCAGATACAGTTCAAATCTATCACTAGCTGTTAGGGAACTGGTAATAAAACCCGCTGTCTTTATCAATTATATTTGTTGTTTTTTTCAATTTAAAGTTTTATTAAGTTTTCTTGTTTTTCAATCAACCAACAAAACACATTCCACATTCACAGATGTGACAGGCTTTAAAAAAATAAAAAGTCAAAAATAATAATACATTTGAAAAAATAAAAATACAATTAAAATGAATGATAAAGTCAAATAAAAGCATTTATTTTTCTTAATCTATATATTTTCCTTGGTACATATATATATACATACATACATACACACATACACACACACATACATACATACATACACACACACACACATACATACATACATACATACACACACACATACATACATACATACATACATACATACATACATACATACATACATACATACATACATACATACATACATACATACATACATACATACATACATACATACATACATACATACATACATACATACATACATACATACATACATACATACATACATACATACATACATACATACATACATACATACATACATACATACATACGCACATATACATACACACACACACATACGCACACGTACTCAAAAACGAAATTAAAATAAAAACACAAAAAACACAAAAAAAACATATAACACTTGCAGCACTATCAAGGTTCTTATCAGCCATTTCAAGCATTCGCTGAGACGACGGGTCAATAATTTGTTTTTAGGTTTTACAGTACCTTACACAACATGCGCATTTCCCTAGTCACCCCGTTCACTCTGTCCAGTTTGAAATATAGTTGAATAGTGGAGACCAGAGTCTATCAAACTTGGGCTGTCTCTTGTGGAGGTCATAAGTGAGCTTTTCAAGAGGAAGGAAGTCAACAGTCTGGTCAATCCACATTTTAAATGGTATTAGAGGCCCACAATAGAAGAATACATTTCTTAGCAAAGTATGTAATAGTCATAAGCAAATTTTCTCTGTCAGGATCAAGAACAAAGTCCTGCTGGGCATTAAGAAGATAGATACACGGGGTCATATCAAACTGTACCTCTAGTATTTTCTGTGCAGCAGTATGTACAGATTGCCAGAATCTGGCAATCTCCCTACAGCTCCAAAATACATGCATATAGGTTCCACATTCAGAGGTACATCTTTTACAGTTAGGAGACATATCTGTTTTCATTCTATGGAGTCTCAAAGGAGTATAATAAAATTTGTACAAAAATTTGTAATTAGATTCTTTCATTTTTACACTGGTAGAGGAGCAGTATACCCTGTCGCAAACCTCCGCCCCTAACTCATCACTGATAGTCAGACCAAGGTCCTTTTCCCAGATTATTTTCAAAGGAGTAAAGGAGGAGCTTCCTTTCTCAGAAAGGAGTCTATAGATGTAAGATATTTTGCCTTTAATGGATTGTGCTGTGACAAGAAGGGTTTCAACTTCATTCAACTGAGTTCTAAACCTCCTCTTGGAGGTAAATGAGGAAATTACATGTCTAATTTGAAGATATAAAAAAAAAAAATGGGATCTTGGCACATCGAATTCACTGCAGAGCTCTTGAAAGGATTTCAGTGTAGTGGTTTTCTGATGAAATAGGTCTGAAAAGGTCCTGATTCCTAGAGTATGCCAAAGATTAAAGTTGGCATCCCTCAGGGCTTTTGGCAAGTCTGGGTTGCCTACTATAGGCGAGTGAGAACATATTTGGGAGGAAATGCCCAGGTATTTCTTACAGTCCCTCCACGCTAGTAGGGTGCTGTAAATCGCAAAGGTTTTGGCTATGTTGCCCACTTCACTAACTTTAGTTTTCTAAATTTGAACAAACTGTACTTTTATGAACAAATACGAACATACATTATCAGCAAAAACGAGAAAGTTGTATGTTATTCAGAAAACAATACATCAGAAAACGCTTTCCTTTTTGAACTGTAAAGGCATTACAGTTGAAGCTCTCAGTACAGATGAACCCAGTTGTTGGGGACAGATTGTTTGATGCCTGCATGTTGTTGGGTACCTCTGGTTTCACTGCAGGGCTTCGCTAACATGACCCTGGACAAAGTGTTTGCTGGAGGAGCCAACATAACAGGCTTCCAGATCCTCAACCCAGAGAACCCAATAGTCACACAGTTCATCCAGCGCTGGGAGCGCCTAGACGAGAGGGAGTTTCCTGAGGCTAAGGGCACACCGCTGAAGGTACAGTACCGCACGGCTGTCAATGTTGTGTGGATGTTTTATTTACAGTACGAAACTTCCAGCTCTGCCCATATCTGCTTCTCTACCTTTCTCTCTGACTATCTGTTCAGTTATCTGTGTCTCGCTAATAGTATCAAAGACAGAGCATTTTCACTCACAAAAGGAAAGCTTTTGTCAAATTTAACCAGATAAACTGTCAGTGAGGCAATAGTAAAATCATACTGCTTGTTTACTGCTTGTCACTCAGAAAAGAGGCAAAAATTGGTTTTCTGTTTGAAAGTAGCTACAACAGTATGAACTAGCTTTGGCATATCAGGCAACAACAGACTGCCAATCACCAATTACTCTTGAATAAAATCAACCTTGAGGCAGAGTGGCAGTGGGCTGTTCCGCTACTGCTGTACCGACTTTATCATTGATACTCATTTTCACAATTTATTCCCTTTTCACATTGTGCTTTGTATCTAAATGTGCTCCTTACACAAACCAGTGAGTCCCCTTCGGACTGCTCTCCTAGTGTCATGATCTGGTGTGGTGGTTGTGTTTCAGTACACGTCGGCACTGACCCATGATGCTGTGCTGGTCCTGGCAGAGGCCTTCCGGTACCTGCGGAGGCAGAGGGTGGATGTGTCCCGGAGGGGGAGCGCTGGGGACTGCTTAGCCAACCCGGCCGTGCCCTGGAGCCAAGGCATTGACATAGAGAGAGCCCTCAAAATGGTAGGAGGGGTCTTCACAGGTGCCCAGGTGTACCCCTGTTACCATGTCTTTAAAATATAGTAGTATATTTGGACTAAATCTGAATTGAGCTGTTGTGTGAAGGTTGTTACGGTTCCTTGTGTCGTGGTGTGCGTGGCAGGTCCAGGTACAAGGTATGACAGGGAATATCCAGTTTGACTCGTTCGGTCGGAGATCCAACTACAGCATCGATGTGTATGAAATGAAAATAGGGGGGCCCAAGAAGGTAAGTAGAAAGCAGCACAGTGGCTCAACATGCAGATTACACAACACTTTCTCACATTGTTTGAGTTCAGAGGGTCATTAACTGAGTAATTGGGAAAAGGTTGCAGGATGTCAGACCAGTTCACTTCTTTTTTTTCTTTATTCATAACTGTGTAGATAGTTCAGTTGTATGGACTTTAAATATGAATATTCAAGTAATTACACATTCAATATTTACGTAATTACATATTAACATGACTCCATAACATAAGTGTGCTTGTAACTGCATTGCACCATACGTGCGCAACAGTAATCATTGAACAGCTCTGAGCAGGGTCCAGGGCAGAGCTTTAAGCTTTATTGGAGTGCTTACAGTAGGACAGCTTTCACCTGTAGCGGATTATGTACTGGGGGCTGACCTCTCCCTGCGTGCTTCCTTTGTGCTCAGTCATAACTGGGGCAGGGGTAGGAGAGGGGACGCATCGAGTCTGTCAGGAGTAGTGCTATATTAGCCAGTAACCCCCCTAGTTACCACACATACTAACCTATAGAACATGCTGAGCTATAGAACAGTAGAAGAGGAGAGAAGAATTAGAAATAACAGGAAAGAAAAGTACAGAATACAACCGGACAGAAAAGATGAGAACAACAGACAGAACGAAACAAAACAGAACAACAGAACAGAACAAAACAGAACAAAACAGAACAGAACAAATAACATGTAACTTCTGATGTTTTCTTTAAATCTCAGCAGTTATTGAAAAGGTTCACAGGCGTCAGATATCTATTTTTAGTAGCAGCATAGATATAGTATGCTTAATGTTTGTACATTAAGAGAAGCCCCTCACTCTGTAAATTGCAACCGAAATTGCTTATTGCTGAATAAGACTCGTTCTTTTTTGCTGGTATTAGTATTGCCAAGCTGCATGCGAGGAGCATTTCATGGGCAGTAATTCATGGTTATGTAAAAGATCTGTGACAGTGCAGCTGTAGTAAGTGTGCTGAGAGGGAGATTAGCTGAAAGTTGAATGCTCTTTTCCCCCACTGGATTTGTAGCAGAGGTTAAAGCGTCATCTCCAAGCACAGCACCAGTACAGGGCTTTTTATCTCGCGCATCACTAGACACCCCCAACCCCCCTTCAGGCCAAGACTCTCATCAGACATGCTCGCCTGCCAACTGCACTTGGAGGCTTTACTCACAAATGTCTTTTAAATGGCTGCTTCTTGTAATAACTATGATGTTTCTGTCACTTTCAGACCGGGTACTGGAATGAATTCGAAAAATATGTATTTATTGTGGATGCGCAGGTCACCAACGAGTCCTCTTCTGTGGAAAACCGAACGATTGTGGTCACTACTATTATGGTACACTTTCCAAGCAGATTTTAAATGTTCCACCTCTAAACAATTCTGCCACTCAAGGTCAAGGTGTCCATTGTTACATTCTGTCCTGGGAGGGTAGAACTATTTTCTTTTGAGTTGCTTTCCATCCACTCACTACATGTTGAAACAGTCGATTCACAAAGAGTGTTTCAACTGTATCCGTGTGGGTGTTAAAGCATTTTGATTTTCCATATTACGGTGGCCTGTTGTAGCAGTGACATCACAATAACGGCTTTGGTAATGATAACTAGCTAGAGCCGATAGACGTAATCCAATACACATTCAGTGCATACGTAAGTAAAAACCTGTTTCTTACTCATTAAGTAAATGGTCAATGATGACAGGGATAGAGACAACAAAACGACCTTTAATGTCAATTGTTTCTCACTGGGGACACAAAATAACTGCCATTTGAGGAGGACATAAAAAACCTCAAGGCTTTAAAGCTTTGGTTTGTTTATCCCCCTGTTCAAATCTATTTTGGATCGTCCACTTCAAGTTCTGTACTGAAGTATAACCTCTGTGGCTTCTTCCAATATCCAGCGATATTAGGGGGTCAAAGGTCAGGGATAGCAAGAGATGAAGCATTCCCCAGCTCAAGCAGAGAGATAAAAATAAATCAGCTGGATGTATATATGGTTAGTTAGAAGATCTTGGTCATTTTTAAATGTAAAATAAGGTAAGCCTTATCTTACATTTAAAACAATGGCCTTCTTTCTGACTCTGCCTATTATGTGTTCATCTTAGGCAAATTCAGAATACGAAAGTCAGACATTCTCATCTAGATGTAAGCATGTCATGCTCATACTCATAATTGGTTAGGATACTTCTGATAGACACAGGGAAATGGTAGGACCATTGTAATGTTATGATAGCAATAGTGTTACACTACTCATCTAGTGATCATGTATTTGTCTATTCACATTGGAAATTGGCCAAATCTCATTATGCATCAGAATTAGCTATATTTGACTTTATTGTTTCAGAAACCCATTTCTTCTAGCATAGAGGTGAACAGATACCTTCAGCACAGAAAGAAAGAAATTGACCATTGTTGTACCCACTGGCATCTCTTCTACACCTGACACGGATTGGGATGTGATTTAAGATCAATCACTATGTGTGGTTTTTGAGCCGAGCCAAAAAGAAAACCAACCACATCTCAGAGTTTAAAGAGCCAAGTATTTGTATGAACACCTCCCAGTGTATTCTGTATGGAAGATAAGCTCAGAGTTGGTTTGATGACTTGAATGATGCAGCCTCCCTGCACATTCATCGATGTGTTTGATGGTGTTGCAATAAAAACGAGCATTACTGTAATCCCTTGCCAATCACTACCATTTACATGATGAACTGGAAAGTATCACAAACCCCTGTTCAACCTGCCCCTGTCCTACCAAACCGATGCAAAGCTAATGCACCCTCCACCCGGCCCCCACCTCCTTAGAGTTGTGTCTGGGTTTAACATGAAGGAATCTGACTGAGTGACCCACCCCATTTCCCCTTCATGCCTGTCTGTCAGAGGCCTTACTGTCCCTACTGGTTACCCGGGCCGGGCCCTGCATCTAGCCCGCTGCTATGGAGGCTGGCTGCATTTGGCTGTGGATCGGGTCAGCACCCCAACATCCCCATGTGACCAACTCGCTTCTTGTCCATGCTGTTCTGTTATTATTTCCTGTTTGTGTGCTCTGTGTCTGTGTATGTCTGTGTGTGTAATCCAAGCATGTGTGCATGCAACAATCACGGTGTGGGTTTAAGAGGACTGGCCTCAAGAGGAAAGGCCTCTGTGAATGGAATGTGTGCATGTTCAACTATAAACTCAACGTTATGTTTAATTAACAGGAATCTCCTTATGTGATGTACAAGCGAAACTACTTGTCACTGGATGGGAATGACAGATATGAAGGCTACTGTGTCGATTTAGCGGCTGAAATTGCAAAACATGTGGGGATAAGATACAAACTGTCAGTAGTTGCGGACGGGAAGTATGGTGCAAGGGATCCAGAGACCAAGACGTGGAACGGGATGGTGGGTGAGCTGGTATATGGGGTAAGTGACAGTCTGGACGTACTGAAGCACTGTCACCAACACAGGGACGGGGGCTTGGCCAGCTCTGGCTTGAGGTATGTGGCCCAGATCTGGTTAACACACCTAAACCAGATCTTCGGCATGAAAAGGCCAGACCTTGCCCAGCAGGGTGAATGTGGTCCACATTCATTCAAAAGTGTCCCAGCAACTATGGGTATTTGTTACGCTCACATATCACAAGCCAGAACTGGCTCATAAGCAAAGTGTGCCTGCCCTCGCCCTGGTCGCATCTCCCACATTCGGACCAGATCTGGCCTTTTACTGTTGCGGTGGCAGCACTGATCCATATGTGCCACCCAGCAACCAGATCTGGCCCGCAATCCTCTACTGACTGGGTGTGTGATTTTCTCCATATGTATCTCCATGAATCAGATCTTAATTGAAAGATTGATTACTTTATGTTATGAACCACTCACTACATGTGTAAGTATGAGATCATTTTCTTCTTTCATAAAACACCAACTGTGAAGAACTGGTTCATGTTTCATTAAGGGACAGATGACAGCCAGACTATAAAGTGAAAATGAAAAACATCTGTTTGTCAGTTTGAATGCAAGCAGTGATACTCTGAACGCATTTTAATTTAACACGAAATAGCACATCTCTTTTATAATGAACATTTTACCAACCATTCTGTAAAATGACACCCCAAACTCTTCAGAGAGCTGAAAGAGAGAGAGATGATCTCCTGCTATAATTGACAGGCTTTGTACATGCCCTGAGACACCTCTCTGCATCAACAGTAAATCCGCCGAACCATTAATTAGCCATTCACATGCAAATGAGCCAGTGATATATTGAGACAAGGAGTGGCTTGGAGCTGTGTTTTTCACAGGGTCCCTGCCTAACCCTCGCTAAGATGATCCCAGCCCTCGCATGGCATTTACATATCTATAAGTCAAGGCCGGGTCCGGTTGTAACTCTGGGACTTGAAAAGCTATCGATGGGAACATTTATTACATAGCTGAGCTATTTGCTAATAAGGCTAGGAGGCTTTAAAGACAATCTGATAAAGGAGTTGAATTTCCTAGGCTGATTCAAATATCATGGGCTGTTTGCATAAGCTCTTCAACCTCCTGTTTCCATACCTTCTACTTCATAGATGGATCTGACGGAGTAATGCACTCTTTTGGATTAAGGCAGAGACATTAGCTACTACTAATGCTAACTGAGATTGGTCCATTTTAAGCTGGCAGGTCTCACTTTCTTCTTAAACGTATCTGACATTTAATGCATTCATTTTTCTAATCCACCATTTCATTTTTCCGCGCTCCATCTCTACTCATTGGTTTCAGCAATACATTATAGATATACTATAGTCATAATGAGATATTGAAAATTGCCTGATGACCAGTTTATTTGATCAAGAAACAGTAAAATCACAATTTCTTTAGCTGGGCATTCTATTTTAAATTGTTATAAGTCGGGCTTTGATCACAAGGCAGTTTGATGTGATGTGCCTGTGCTCTGTTTTGACCCACTAACTCCTCCTGTTCCTGTTCCCATGTTTCCAGAGAGCTGATATAGCAGTGGCTCCTCTAACTATAACATTGGTACGAGAGGAAGTGATAGACTTCTCTAAGCCTTTTATGAGCCTGGGGATCTCCATTATGATAAAGAAGCCTCAAAAGTCAAAGCCGGGCGTGTTCTCCTTCCTGGACCCGCTGGCCTATGAGATCTGGATGTGCATAGTGTTTGCCTATATCGGCGTGAGCGTGGTGCTCTTCCTGGTCAGCCGCTTCAGCCCCTATGAGTGGCATCTGGATGAGAACGACGAGGCCAAAGACCCTCAGAGCCCTCCAGACCCACCTAACGACTTTGGGATTTTTAATAGCCTGTGGTTCTCCCTGGGCGCCTTCATGCAGCAAGGATGCGATATCTCGCCAAGGTTGGTTACTGTACTCCATGTTCCATCACCTCAAACTCAGCCATCCTATCATCTACAAACTGTACCATCTCTCTGCATTTTATGGTCATAATCACTACAACTCCCATCATGTCATGGTGCATATATGTTATTTTTTGGTTGTGTCTTGGTTGTTTTGCTCTCCACCCCATTCACCTCCACTTCATCTTTCCCTCATCCTCTTTAAACACACCACCACCATTCCTCACTCTCTCACTCTTTCTCTCCTGGCTGCATGCTAACAGTTATGCATTGCATCCACAAAATAACTTATGTCCAGCATCCCGGGACTGTAAAATGCACAGGGTCATTACATCCGTAGTTTACCCTATTCCCCATGACTCTTGGAGGGCTACCGTGTTTTTTCTGCATGTCCCATTTTACAGTCATCAGCCTGGTGCGTAATGTATTGTAATGTATTTTTATCAATTTTCACTCTGATGAAGCACCTTAATGGCATTAAATTCGGCCTCTTACCTCATGACTAATATAATGCATTTTCATATAGACAAAAAGTTACGCCCTCTTCCCCCTCTTTTCATTCATTCAGTCCATCTCTTCACTTCATCATCACTGTTGTGCCGGTGTGTCCCTCATTCCTTCTCGGGGGACTGTCATTGTTCAAGCCATCCCTCCACATCTTATCTGGGATGTTGGGCCATTGTAGTGCATCTGAATGAAGATCAATGAGAGAGTGTTCCAGGACATGTCTATCAGAGCTGAGCATCAGTCTCACCTGAATAGTGATGGCTACAGCGCTATAGGGTAATGATCCACTGAGATCAACATTTAAACATGCATCGTTCCCATTCATTCCTCAGTAATTGTTCCCTTACTGTCTCTATGATAATTTTTTTTGAGCATTGCTCATGAAAAAAAGGGGTTTGCGTGCTGAAAACTGAGTGATTGCTTCTCATGTGCAGTGAAGAAAGTCAACTCTAAATAAAAGACAAGCCATTTAATCCTTGTAACATAATACCAGAAAAGAACACAAAACATTCTATGGCAATTTAGGATGTCAGGTACTATTTGAAAAGCCCATAGAATGCCAAAGAGTCAATGCCACAGATTTGATGAATTTGATGAAAACGATTTAGTAAATGTCCCTCTCCCTCCTGGACATAAATCCAAGATCAATGCTCTGAGGCTGTGCATTTATGTCAATACATGGTGTGTGATACCCAGACTCTACACAGGAAGCAGTGGACTCCAAAAGCATGGTGACCTCCATCCCCCTGTCAGTGTGTAGGATTGAGCACCCTGCTCTCATGTCCCTCTGTCCTCCTCCCCTCTCTCTCAGGTCTCTGTCGGGCAGAATCGTGGGGGGGGTGTGGTGGTTCTTCACCCTCATCATCATCTCCTCTTACACAGCCAACCTGGCTGCCTTCCTCACAGTGGAGAGGATGGTGTCTCCCATAGAGAGTGCTGAGGACCTGGCCAAGCAGACAGAGATTGCCTACGGGACCCTAGACTCAGGCTCCACCAAGGAGTTTTTTAGGGTGAGTGACTAAACTAACTGTGGGTTTATTCACCAGACACAACTTTAGTCTCTTTACAGACAGTTAGAAAACAACAAAAAAGCAGACAAGACATCAAAGCAAGGAGCACAGGGGAATGGTATAGATATTTCGTTTTGCTTGATACCCGACAGAAAATATGGAAGTAGTTCGCTATGATAATAAATATTGAAGAAAGTCTAGCTACTATACACGAAACAGGTGGCTATCAGAGTCTATGCTCTGTGTGGTGACAGAAGACAATTTTGCATGGTTTCTCTTTCAATTTGTGGTGTTTATAAAACAAAGCATTAAAAATTGAACACACTGAATATTTAAAAAAAAGTGTATTTATAGCCTGGTGTTTAGAGTTAGTGAATCAGTGCAGTGAAACACAACCACCTGTGCAAGCCACTGGATGTAATGCAAATGTACTTCTCTTTCATGATTTGTTTGGCAGGCTGGCTGACGGCCTGGTGATTTGTCCCAGGTATTTCTGGGAAGATAATTGATAGGTGTTCAGGGACTTCATAATGAGTGACCCACTTCCTGTTCCTCCGCCTTCAAACTTCAAATGTCACGACTGAGGAGCCATTCCGGGGGACTTTTAATTAAAATAGAGGCTCCAGATACATTTTAAATATGTTCTTCAGGAAAGATGTGCTGCTTAATTAGAGTCATATAGCCACCAGGCAAACGGAAATCTGCTCTGATGACACACTGGCAGGTCATCCCTCAAATGGCTCACCTTTACTTTCCATGCATTCCCTCACTCCTCTCAGGATTTACCGTACCGGCACCCTAGTACATCACATGCTTCCCCAACTACTCCCTCACTTATGACACAGCCCCTTTGTTGTCAAAGAGTCAGAAGAAGAATATTCAGACACGGCAAATAGATTTTAAGTGCTTGCATTTTTAGCTCCATTTCCACCTCATGTATCTTAGGCACAGCAGCATGTATTTGATACATGGAGAGAAATTAACTTAGCTCAGGCATTTCATTTTCAAAACCAGCCATGTGTATGTTATCAGCCTGGTCTCAAAGACTAACCGTAACATAGTAAATGTAAATACGGGACACTCAAATTAGTATGATATGTAACATTTGGTATGGTTGCAAAAGATAGAAGATTACATAAAGCAAAAACTAAAGTAGGGTGGTTGGTCAGGGTGGATGGTTCGGTGTAAAATGCGAGCGTCTAGCAACTCAAAGGTTGCTTGTTCAAATCTCATCACGGACAACGTTAGTAGTTTTGCTAATAAGCAACTTTGCAAATACTTACTACTTTTTAGCTACTTTGCAAATACTTACCATGTTAGCTAGTTCCTTCCCTAACCTTAACCTAACCTTAACCCATAACCCTAACATCTAGTCTGGCTAACTTTACCCACCTGCAGTAGGTAACATCTACAAATTGTAATTCGTAACATCTCATACGAAATGGATGATGGAAATCCACAAATGAATACATACCATACGAAATGTAACATATCATACTAATTGGAGTGTCCTGGATCTACATTTGCTATGTTACGTGTATGTGTCCAGGTTGTTAATAACGCCTGATGAAATGAAATTGCAGATTTTTTTTGGAGCTACTTATGTTGTCTCCAGAGTACATTTGAATACTTTTGGCACTCGTATAACTGGCCAGAAGAGAATCCAATAATTACATGTGGACAAGCACTCTGCATACAGACAGAATGCTAATGATTTATTTTCTGACTCATCCCTACTTTGTATTGCCAGTGGGGTGGATCTGAGCAAACAGCCATGAAGCATTCAGAGCGCATAAATGGAGAGTTGATAGATGGACTGACAGCTGGAGGTGTTTGTGTTGCACTATAGGAGTCAGCTCATCTTCTCATTAATATTGATTTATTTTGCAAATGGATACTGAGGCCGAAAACTAACTTACAACGTGCTTATCTATGTTGTAGTATAGATGAACATCGATTTGCTTTTGAACACTGGAGACCTTTAGCCCACATATGATTGCTGACTCAAGTAACACAAGCAGAAGAGCTGCACGCATCTTTACATGACCCAGAAATTACCCTCTGTTTACACAGCATGGCCAAGCCTGTCATAAAATATTACTGTAATTTACATGAACGGTCCCTCCCATTGAAATTGTGCAGATGTCAAGCATGATTCAATCATAGCCCTGAATTCATTACATATCCAGCTACTGCTGAAATTTGCATGATACAATGCGGGGAGACAGCTTCATTTTTTTATTCAGCAATGCATTGATACTGATGTTCTGTTAAATGCATCCATCTTGCAGAACGCATTGAGCAGATATTATCATGCAACTTCTGTAAAAACATAAGAAGCTGGAGACATAAGCAACTGCAGCCCATCATGATTCGTTCAGATTTTTTGTGACCCCCCCACCCCCATCAAAGTTGCCCATCCCTGATATAGAGCATCCATGACATCAGTCTGATCAAGCCAGGTGCTTAAGCTTGGCTCTTGTAGTTCGTCTGATATAATGCTGACTTCACTATCGATACCGAAAATCATTTGTCTTGTTATGTTTCAAGTGATAACAAAAGTGCTCTCACAGGGGTTTCAGTATTGACATTTAAAGCACTTTCTGTGACATTTACTGGATTCTCTGGCCACAGTCATTCTTGTCACCTGTATTGTGTAAATGCCCTTTCCACTCTGGCGACAGCTCAGGTCCCACCCCCTCCGCCCAGTCTATTCTAGCTTCTCTCTCTGAAAACCTGGGCTGAAGGCCCTGCTGCACAAAAGGCCCTTTTTCCAAAAGACACACTGATTTCCATATTCCTTTTGCCTGAAGATCATGGAGGTGTAACTAGCAGCAATAGGAGCTGAATGGACTGCAGATTTGAAAATATTTTGTTAGTGAAACATATTTGCCCTTGATTGATACACCCATAAGGCTTCAACATCTGTTGGTGCATAAGAAGCAACCGCTTCCAAGGAATGTCCCGCTGAGCAACCCCACCCCCTCAATCACCTCCCATATGGTCTCTCCCTGTACTCTTTAAATGAGTGTGTGATGCAGGGGGTAAAATCCACCTCTCTGGGGTGGGGGTGGGGGGTGATGTGGGGAATCATTTGTAGGGGAACCTGACTCCCCATTGTTCAAGATTACATACTAGTCAGCTCAATTTCATTCAATTCCTTGGTGTGCTGTGAGTGTAAACGCAACCATCACTGATGAGAACTGTATGACAGTATTGGCGTTTGTGAATATTTGAGCAGAGTGATGCTGATGCCAACATAGCAGCAGATGGTGTATGTGCAGATCAGAGACTAATATTTTGACTGCAGCATTGGTTGTTTCTCTATAGTTTAATAATTAACATGTTGACTCATATTTAGCTCATTTATTGAATCCCCGCTGATCTGATCCTACCCCCTGTCATATCAGTTGTCCTGAGAACACCAGGCATCTCTACAGAATCTACTAGAGTGACACCAATGTGTTCATGATGTTCAACAACCCTATTTACAGTTTACATTACAGACCAATGATGTTATCATCATGCTCATCAGGAGTCAGGCTCATCACTCCCATTAAAGAGCAGAGGAGCTGAGGCCGTTAGAGGTTCTGTAAACTATTGACATCCCAAATCACCTCCCCAGAACCATTAAAGAGCAGAGGGCTGAGGCCGTTAGAGGTTCTGTAAACTATTGACATCCCAAATCACCTCCCCAGAACCATTAAAGAGCAGAGGAGCTGAGGCCATTAGAGGTTCTGTAAACTATTGACATCCCAAATCATCTCCCCAGAACCAGAACCCCAGAACCACAGAACACAGTCTTTTTTATTTAACTAGGCAAGTCAGTTAAGAACAAATTCTTATTTACAATGACAGCCTAGGAACAGTGGGTTATCTGCCTTGTTCAGGGGCAAAACGACAGATTTTTACCTTGTCAGCTCAGGGATTCAATCTAGCAACCTTTCGGTTACTGGCCCAATGCTCTAACCTCTAGGCTACCTGCCACCCCGTCTGCACTTGCTTCAAAATTATAACATTCAGAGTCATGTAATATATTAATAATCAGCTAACTGAAATGAAGTGACATTGTAGTTTCTGTATACAGTCACATCTGTTAAACAGATTGACACTTCCTATGAGGATTTACTTAATCCAGATAAAGATGACAATGCACCGTTTTGCTCTGGTGTGCAACCATCTGATAGAAGATACAGCTGAATGTCCAGCAAATTATACCCCCAACACTTATTAAGTCAGTCAATAGACAGCCTGTAGACTGATTTTAGAGAACACATCAGAGCTGGTGCTTAATGTACAAACAATATTAATTAGAGAGGAATTTTTCTCTACGTAAATTTGGGCCTTCTTCGTCTGTAAGGACGTGTTTGTGTTTGTGTGTTTTTACACCTTAAAGGATTCTTTGGCTGTCCCCATAGGAGAACCCTTTGAAGAACCATATTTGGTTCTAGGTAGAACCCTTTTATGTTTATTTGGATCCCCATTACATGACAAGTAACAAAACACTGTTACACTGATAGACAAGAACAGTCACAAACATTTCAAATACAATGATATACAAACAATACAACAACAAAAATGAAACAAACAATACAACAAAATGAAACAAACAATACAACAAAATGAAACAAACAATACAACAAAATGAAACAAACAATACAACAAAATGAAGCAAACAATACAACAAAATGATACAAACAATACAACAAAATGATACAAACAATACAACAACAAAATGATACAAACAATACAACAACAAAATGAAACAAACAATACAACAAAATGAAACAAACAATACAACAACAAAATGAAACAAACAATACAACAAAATGATACAAACAATACAACAAAATGATACAAACAATACAACAAAATGATACAAACAATACAACAAAATGGTACAAACAATACAACAAAATGATACAAACAATACAACAAAATGATACAAACAATACAACAAAATGATACAAACAATACAACAAAATGATACAAACAATACAACAACAAAAATGAAACAAACAATACTACAACAAAATGATACAAACAATACAACAACAAAAATGAAACAAACAATACAACAAAATGATACAACCAATACAACAAGAAAAACGTATGTGTGTTAGAGTGTATCTGTGTGTCCCCTCCCTGCCATTCCATGAGTTGTTTTTTATTCTATTCTAGTGGGTACCAGAAATCCCCAAAAGACCCCACAAGGATAGTAAAACAAGAAAAATTCCCACGAAGACAAAGGCTATTTTAGGCTTATGGGTTAGGGTTACAATTAGGGTTAGGGAAAATAGGTTTTTGAAAGGAAATACATTTTAGGTCCCCACAAGGATACTAAAACGTATACTGTAAGTGTGTGTGTGTGTGTGTGTGTGTGTGTGTGTGTGTGTGTGTGTGTGTGTGTGTGTGTGTGTGTGTGTGTGTGTGTGTGTGTGTGTGTGTGTGTGTGTGTGTGTGTGTGTGTGTGTGTGTGTGTGTGTGTGTGTGTGTTCGAGAGCGTGCGAGCACACGTGCGTCTGCAACTGTATGCGTGTGCTCACACTCGTAAAACGTTGATCAATCTGTTTATCTGGTTAGTACAGTCATATATTTCACACTAAATTTCACGATGGTCCACAGTAGCCAAGCCATCTGCAGTTTAATATGTAATGTTAGATTTAGCTTGATTCAGCTATTATGGTGGGCCTATTGCCCATTCTCCATTAAAATGTGAAAAAGATATCACAAAACAAAGCCTTGCTAGAAATGAACTTCCAATGGCCCTCTCAGATTAAATTGTAATATCTATTCATCAACAATATATGATGTTATTTGTGGCCCTGGGCAATATAGCCATAGATATAATCACCAAGTTGACTCTGTTTTTGCCACATGAATTATTCACTTGCTAATTAAATCAATCTATAGGCTATTTATACACATGCCTTTTTTGGTCATGAGAACATCCATCCTAAAGTTTTCCCCACTTGTTCGGTCACTCGGCGGAAGGTCACATAAACCAAGTTTAATGCAGCTTCCTTATTTGTCCTTCTGTTGTCGACTGCTGTGTGCATACCCCAGCTCCATGGAGACCCGACGCCAGCCACTCAAAGGCCACTTTTAGCAGCAGCTCCCTGGGTGTGTGTCAGTAAGGGAAGGGCAGGAGGCAGGAGGCAGGAGGCAGGAGGCAGGAGGCAGGAGGCAGGAGGCAGGAGGCAGGAGGCAGGCCAGGGGCATGGCAGGGTTGTGTTCTCCTCTCAGCACGTCATATTGCTGCTCCAGGTGGCAGCAGCCCCACTGACCAATCCAGGTGACACCTCCAGAACCCCAATGTCAAAGGGCATGCTGACTCACTTCCTGTCTTGTGAACTAAGGGGGGATGGTGAAAGGGAGCAGGTGGTCAGTCAGGTGGTCGTCCTGTCGATGGATGCCGAGGAGAAACGTGGCCCTGCAGTTTTGTTTTTAGTGTGCTGCCAGCTTGTCGAACCTTAGGCCCTATCTGCTGTTGGCAACAGGCCCACTACAACTACTCCTTTACTCAGCTCTCTGGGAGCACAGAGAGCACTCTATTGACTCATGGCAAAGGACTACACTGTATATGAAGATGTACAGTGGGGCAATAAAGTATTTAGTCAGCCACCAATTGTGCAAGTTCTCCCACTTAAAAAGATGAGAGAGGCATGTAATTTTCATCATAGGTACACTTCAACTATGACAGACAAAATTAGAAAAAAATCCAGAAAATCACATTGTAGGATTTTTTATGAATTTATTTGCAAATTATGGTGGAAAATAAGTATTTGGTCAAGAACAAAAGTTTATCTCAATACCTTGTCATATACCCTTTGTTGGCAATGACAGAGGTCAAACATTTTCTGTATGTCTTCACAAGGTTTTCACACACTGTTGCTGGTATTTTGGCCCATTCCTCCATGCATATCTCCTCTAGAGCAGTGATGTTTTGGGGCTGTTGCTGGGCAACACACTTTCAACTCCCTCCAAATATTTTCTATGGGGTTGAGATCTGGAGACAGGCTAGGCCACTCCAGGACCTTGAAATGCTTCTTACGAAGCCACTCCTTCATTGCCCGGGCGGTGTGTTTGGGATCATTGTCATGCTGAAAGACCCAGCCACGTTTCATCTTCAATGCCCTTGCTGATGGAAGGAGGTTTTCACTCAAAATCTCACGATACATGGCCCCATTCATTCTTTCTTTTACACGGATCAGTCGTCCTGGTCCCTTTGCAGACAAACAGCTCCAAAGCATGATGTTTCCACCCCCATGCTTCACAGTAGGTATGGTGTTCTTTGGATTGCAACTCAGCATTCTTTGTCCTCCAAACACGACGAGTAGAGTTTTTACCAAAATGTCTATTTTGGTTTCATCTGACCATATGACATTCTCCCAATCTTCTTCTGGATCATCCAAATGCTCTCTAGCAAACTTCAGACAGGCCTGGACATGTACTGGCTTAAGCAGGGGGACACGTCTGGCACTGCAGGATTTGAGTCCCTGGCGGCGTAGTGTGTTACTGATGGTAGGCTTTGTTACTTTGGTCTCAGCTCTCTGCAGGTCATTCACTAGGTCCCCCCGTGTAGTTCTGGGATTTTTGCTCACCGTTCTTGTAATCATTTTGACCCCATGGGGTGAAATCTTGCGTGGAGCCCCAGATCGAGGGAGATTATCAGTGGTCTTGTATGTCTTCCATTTCCTAATAATTGCTCCCACAGTTGATTTCTTCAAGCCAAGCTGCTTACATATTGCAGATTCAGTCTTCCCAGCCTGGTGCAGGTCTACAATTTTGTTTCTGGTGTCCTTTGACAGCTTTTGGTCTTGGCCATAGTGGAGTTTGGAGTGTGACTGTTTGAGGTTGTGGACAGGTGTCTTTTATACCGATAACAAGCAAACAGGTGCCATTAATACAGGTAACGAGTGGAGGACAGAGGAGCCTCTTAAAGAAGAAGTTACAGGTCTGTGAGAGCCAGAAATCTTGCTTGTTTGTCGGTGACCAAATACTTATTTTCCACTATAATTTGCAAATAAATTCATTAAAATCCTACAATGTGATTTTCTGGATGATTTTCTTCTTGTCTGTCATAATTGAAGAGTACCTATGATGAAAATGACAGGCCTCTCTCATCCTTTTAAGTGGGATAACTTGCACAATTGATGGCTGACTAAATACTTTTTTGCCCCACTGTATGTGTGTAAAATGTGTTATTTAAGCACTGAGAGCTAAGGTCTCCATTTTTTTTTAGATACACCACTAACCAATTTTGTCTTCTCTTTCTCCCTCTCTCCCTAAATGCAGCGCTCCAAAATAGCAGTTTATGAAAAAATGTGGTCTTACATGAAATCAGCTGAACCGTCAGTGTTCGCAAAGACCACTCCAGAAGGGGTTGCCCGAGTGCGAAAGTCGAAAGGCAAATTTGCCTTTCTTCTCGAATCCACAATGAACGAGTACATTGAGCAGCGGAAACCTTGTGACACCATGAAAGTGGGCGGCAACCTCGACTCTAAAGGATACGGTGTGGCAACACCTAAAGGCTCAGCATTAAGGTGGGTGGAATAATATAACAATATTCTCCATGTTGTTATAGTATTCCACCTACCCTGATGTCTCCTGTTGTCCCATTCCTCTTCTTCCTCACTCCTCAATTTTTCATTTTTTGAGGTTCATCAGGAAGTAAACGGTATTATGTGTTTAACTCTCGTGTAGACGTAAAGCCATTTCTATCATGTTCTCTCTATGGTTCGTTTCTCTCTGTGTTTCTGTCTTTTTCTTTCTCTTCAAAGGGAAAGTACTTATTGGTATATTAGTCATATTTACTAAATCCATTTGAATGTTGATGTGCCCCCACACCCACCCCTCGTTTGTTTTTCTCTTCCCCTCAACCTTTCCTCTCTCTGTCCTCTGTGGTGTCCCTCTCTGGCAGTTCAGCATTGCTTCTAATTTAACAGTTCAATGTGTTTCTTTCACTTAACTTGCTAAAAGCTGCACTGTCACTTATGATGAATGTTAACGTGCATGCTGTATGTTGTCGTTATTCTTCTATTCTCTATGACAGTGTCCCTATCCCGCACACTTCAGTTCTGAGCAATGTAACCCTCCATACCACCTCTTTAATATTTAACACTTTCTTTGCTGTAAAACGCTTCTTACCTCTACACACCGTTGAAATTCTTTACCAATTTGTCATTTTCGTGATCCCCCTTATGAATCATTTGATATTATTATTATTATTATTACTATTAACCAATATTCTAATATTAGATTTCTCACGGACCTGTTCGTTTTCTTACAAGTCATGTTTTATCGTTTCAAGAAATGCTGTTAACCTGGCAGTGTTAAAACTGAATGAGCAAGGCCTCTTGGACAAATTGAAAAACAAATGGTGGTACGACAAGGGAGAGTGCGGCAGCGGGGGAGGTGACTCCAAGGTCAGCCTCAATGTCACCAATATCGGGTATCGTAGAGTAGAGTAATCGGCAAGCCTGTTATATCACTACTGTAACCTATAGGCTCCAACCATATCCACTATGGCCCTGTAACAGAAAACCGTGTGGCTTTTTCTATTTTTATTGTGCAACTGAGATCAAACTGAGAACCCTTTACTTGGCTAATGGAGGAAAAAGACCAGTAACAATTGAGATATTTCTGATAAAAAAAATATATTTTTAAACTGCAGGTCAAGAAGTGTTGAAACTAAGTATTATTCCCGATGGTTGAAGAGTAGCACTTCTGGTAAGAAGCCATACTGTGTGACCTCCTTTGGGGAGTTAGTGTTTTGCTCTGCAGCAGGGCTGCTCTGGGAGATATTTCCTACGTTTCTCCAGAGGCTTTTTAGCTTAGTGCTTTGCCCTGTGGTTGTCAAAGGCAAAACATACAGAATGGCAGAATGTACATTTCCTCTGCTTTTTATATCCACAGGACAAACATGGTGGAATTATAATGCTGTTTCACTAAAATGTACTTCAGGGAGCTTCTATTTGAAGAGAACAACACATTTCATCACTTATTTAACTGACAGTGGATTAATAATTTGTTGCAATTGATTCTGAATGAAGTATTGATTAAGAGAATAACATGGCGGTGGCCATGTACCCTAGCACTGAGGTGTACTGTAGCACTCTCCAAACTGCCTCAACCTTGGGTGCTAGGGCAGGCGAGGCGAACAGCGTAGTCTTGAGGGGACTAAGCATTGCAGGCAAACGTGAGAATTCTAATGACAGTGACACCAAATGATCCAAACCTCTGTCTGATACCAACAACATCGCTGAAAACCAGTCTTAGCTTGTGACCCTGACAGATTCCTTTGGTCTTAGTCTCCAAGACCAGTCAGTCTACCCATGGCCGGCCCTGCCCCGACCAATGAAATGCTGCAAGAGGGTGTAAAATATGACCTGATCTTGTGTTTCAGAACACGGGGGCACAGTGACAGCCTGACTGTGGATCCGTCTCTGTCTTTAATCTTCTGCTTGCATCTTGACCACAGTGCCCTTGGCACATTGTAGAAGAACAGGCAGACTGACTTTGATGTTGTTGACTCTAGTCATTCATTCCTGAGTGTAAGCGGGACATGAAAACTATAGCAGAGCAACACAAAGCAGCTGCCTCGTCCTGCAAGCAATCTGCCTTGAATCCTTGGTAGAGAGAGGGTAGCCTTGTTATGATGTTGCACCTGACTGCCACATTTCTTGTTTATTCTTTTATTCTTAAAAATGCATGTGTTGGTACTTTAACAATGTGCTTCAAATATATTGTATGTAATAACCACTGACAGAGCAAAACCCAATATATTATAGACACAAATTAGATCTGACATTGGCAAATTACACTGTAAATATACCATAAATACCCAGGGAAATTGTCTCAAATATGAAAGTAGACGACATGCTTATCACAGACATATAGTCAATAAGGAAAGTTCACACAGCAGGTTAAGAACTGGAATGAGTAACTATTGCTGATAGATATTTGGATGTATGAGAATCGGATGGTGTAAAGACGTGAGTAAATTGTGTTTCTTCTGTGTGTCATGTTTTCTCAGTTGTTCATCTTTTGTTTTAACATTGTATCTTGATATCTTGAATGAACTGTCAAATACTGCGTGGGTTGATTTGATAGTTTTGTCTCTTTGTACGTTTTGGGAGTGTTCTGTTTGTATTGTTTTCCAGTTCTTGTTTTGTCACCTCAACATATGTATTAATTTGACACCTGAGTCATACTTGATGGTAACAGTGAAAGAGTCCTTCGACATCCCCTGCCACGGACACTGATTATATACTCTCAAAAAACAACTGAACCTTGCATTTTTACGTTGCCCCTCCTCGTTGTTGGACCGGATCAAGACGGGACGAAGCAACGCATGTTTACCTAGCAGCAATCACAGGCACAAGGGGATAGCCATCTGACAGGCATGCTCAGTACAGCGCGTACATCAGCATGTGTCACTATCATGTCAGCCGCTACTGGACAGACCTTCAGTGACCCGTTAGCTAGGAGAGTACTGTCCTCTATCTCGCTGTTAGCCTGTCAGCGCTCTCCGTCCACTGACCTCTAGGTTGCTGGCTCATGGCTATTGTGAGTTACTTCATGTGTTTGCATGCCCTCATAGGACACCCTGCCAGCTCTGGATACGGGTCACGCAAGAGGGAACTAAATGATCACCTGTTTTTGTTGTTGTTGTTGTTGCTTTGTCCCCGTGACTACATCATGCATTATAACACGGTTATGTTATGTCACTGTTATAGCGCTTTATTTATTTAGTCCGTCATTACTATAGTCTAAAAAAGGGGGGATGGTACTCTTCCAAACCAGATAGCCATGCCATTGCCAGGGATTCTTCTTGCTTGGGGACTTAGTAGGGAAACAGATGTCAGTACACCCAGTTTGCCCTGATGTTGTGCCCATTCTGCCCATTGTTTAGCTGCTTCTCTCCACACTGATACCAGTACTGGAACCTGGCCCGATGTGACTTACCATGTCCATAGCAACAGCTCAGTATGAGCAGGAGACAGTACTAATTGTGCAAAGCTGCTGTTACTAAACTCATTCCTATCCACATAGTTATTTTCTGAGACTTACTGTGAACCATAAATGTTGTCGAAGTATGTTGTCTAAATTGCTGTGAAAATAAGCCGTCTAGCCAGATAAGATCAAATAACCTCCCATTCTCTCCTCTTTTATGTAAATATTATGCTATTATGCATGAAGCAGACTACAGTGGTGAATACAATATATTTAATGAAGTTAAATTACAAACCCTGATAATTTTTCAGGAAGAAAATAAATACAGAAATCGAGCAGTCATGTAGAGAGCATAATGTCTTACAAACATAACACCCTACTTCAGGACTCATTAGAAACTGTGTAGCTTTTACATTCCTTAGTCTTATTCAGTCAAATCTACCTGTATATTTTATTGATCTCATTGCAATTAGAAGTTTAAAAAGTAGCTATATACACTAATCATGCAGCCACAGATCTTAATAGAATCAACATGTTGGTATATATATATACAGTATATATATATATATACAGTATATATATATGATAGAAAACCAGATTGGCTACAATTCCATATTACTCCAATTTAGATCTACCGCTCTCTTGTAGTTCCTAACGTTACATTTGATTGATGTTAATTGCACAGTATAGGCCCACGCAAGTGAGATTTATAGGTGGCTCTGTGGATGCATGTGCAGTGAAGGGCTGTATGTTGTGAGGCGTTGGCTACCCTCAGCTAGGACCAAAATGGCCTGCTAGTTTTTGTTTGTCTGTTAGTCAGGAAAGGGTTCCTGTTAGATCCACCTTGCTAAACCCTTGGTCAAAAAGCTACATGTGCCCATAACAATTGCACCTATTTTATGTACATACAGAGCTATACAGTAGCTATTCTGCTAGTCCCAATCATAAGTGCTTTTTTGAACAGTGTGTGCCGATTACTCAAAGCGATACAGGTAGGGTCCGGTACGGTAGGGGTTAGTCCTGGTGTATGAAAGGTGACAGTTAGTTTTGCCTGCTCTCTGTGTTGTCTTGGCCAGGACCCTGCTCTATCGCTTTGTAAAGTATGAAGTAGTTTAAAGCTTGAATAACATAAAATAACATAATATAATGTTATTTATGTTATTTCCCACGTGAAGAACTCCTGTAAACCTTGCCGTATTGAAACTCAGTGAACAAGGCATCTTAGACAAGCTGAAAAACAAATGGTGGTACGATAAGGGTGAATGTGGAACCAAGGACTCTGGAAGTAAGGTCAGTCGCTGCAGGTCTTTTTGTACTGATTGCAAATTGCATTTTGACTTAACTGTTCATATGCAAATACCTAAATACCATACATTTAAAAAATATATATGTATAGAATATTTTTTCTTTCATTTTTTTTCTTTTTGTTTTTGTGTTCCAAGAATGACATATCTGCAACACAGTGAAAACACTCTAAACACTTCATGGCATAGTTTGTCTTACACATCCACATCCACATTATGAATGTTTACATTACTGTTCAATTATGAATGAGTATTATTCCTAAGATCTCATTACACAGCTTAGACATATGTAATGATAGTTGAAAAGGTGCAGCATGCCCTGGAAAATGTCAAATGACATTTGTATTCATATTTACCATAGACAAATGTCAACCCTTGAATTGTAACCATTATGCTACTGTTTTGTTGACCAAACTTTTATTGAAATATTGTTTATTAGTGTCCTTACTTATTTGCGTGCTAATTGAGTATATTCAATCCATTAACATTATACAGTGTGACTTACTGAACAAGCTTCTTCACTCTGACAAACTCCAAAATAACTTTCAAACTCCACCTGGTCATACAGTGATGATGTGGAATCTGACGGTCATGTTTGAACTGTGAAATGTCACAATAAGGAGATTTTGTTTGCACACTTCATGAAGTTAAAGGATTTAATATAAACCAGTTATTTAACCCTCTGAGAAATTCAGAGGACAGGACATACTGGCCCTGTAGCCAACATCAGGGCTCTCCTATGACAGTCTATATGAAGCACAATTGAAAGGACACACTTATAGGGTTAAAATGCAAATGGTAAAACTCTTATAAATGAATTTCAATATCTAAGTTTGGATCTTAGAAGCAGCAAAATGGTTCAATTCACAGTTCTAACATCTTGCCACTTTGATTGAAATTGTGAGATTCAGTCAGATTATTAATGGTACATTTGAAGAACTACAATATCACAGTGAAGTCAGGGCCAATGAAGAGTTTTTTGACCTGTACGACATTGACCACCTTCCTTTAGGGTGGCCTCGTAAACGAGCCACAGAGTAAGGTATAAGGAACCTTTTTCTCGACATTCACCAATCTAGCTGTTATTAACTACCTGCAGAGTTGACCCACCTCTCCTGCTATTGTTGAGGATTGACTGACCTACCAGACAGTCCCAAGCTGCTCCCAGCTTCCCACTGTTGTAGGGAAGTCATTCAGCAGGTCAACCTCTGTAGTTTACTTCAATACTACCCCAGAGTAGGCATATGTCTCCATGGGATTCACTGCCTATACAGTTGATAGAACCATACAGAGTTGTTGGGGTAATCCATTAGATCACTAATAGTGGGGGTGTCATCTTCATTAGAGCTGGATTTGACTTGGGGAGATTTTGCCTTTCTTGTTTGATCAGGTCACAACCAAAATGTCTGTAAAAAAATTCTTAACATTGTTCTTTACCTTCCCCAGGACAAGACAAGTGCTCTAAGCTTGAGCAATGTGGCGGGAGTCTTCTATATTCTGGTTGGAGGGCTAGGGCTGGCTATGACCGTGGCTTTGATAGAGTTCTGTTATAAGTCACGGGCTGAAACCAAACGACTGAATCTGGCTAAGAATGCCCAAAACTTTAAACCAGCTCCTCCGGCAAACACCCAGAATTTTGCCACGTACCGAGAAGGCTATAATGTGTATGGAACAGAGAGTGTTAAAATCTAGGGGGTATGTCTCTCCCACATTTTGTTCCAGTTGTCTGGGCCAGGGCTCTTCAACCCTGTTCCTGGAGAGATACCGTCTTGGAGGTTTTTGCTCCAACCCTAATCTAGTGCACCTGATTCTAATAATTAGCTGGTGGATACACTGAATAAGGTTGCTTACAACTGGGGTTGGAGTGAAAACCTATAGGAGGGTAGCTCACCAGGAACATGGTTGGAGAGCCCTGTCTTGGGCACTAAGTGTCTCTCAGAATTGATGTCATCCTGTTACTGAATGCTATTGCAACACAATGTTATGATAAGCTGATAATGGTTTCAACATAAGCAATGCATGTATTGGTGTGTTCTAGAATATTTTTCAAGAATAGGCTACAAACACTGATTTTGAATGTTGTTGAAATCTAGTCTTCAAGGGTCCTGAATGGTCTATATGTTTTATGTAAGTTTGCCTATTACTGAAAAATATAACATTTTATGGTATCAACAAACAATTCTGTTGAAATCCGACTCCGGTTTTACAGATCTGAAGTCTGTCCCTTCCGCTGGTGTGTCTGGAGGAAGGGACAGTCACTCTGTAGGAACACAACCCACTGGCTGGCACCCTGGAGGCGAGGCGGCAGACTTGGTCATCAGCTTGGACCCAAACCCACAGTCAACAAATGCCCATCCTGTGTTGCCAAGCCTGGCACGATTATTGACCATGGTGACGCAATAGGACCTGTGCTTCTTCAAATATGGGACCTGCCTCTCTTAGTGCCTTACGGAGCATTCAGCATCACAGCAATGCAACTCCATTTTGGTTCACTTGAAAATACAAGAATCGCAAAAGAATATAGGGTAGGAAAGAAAGAAAACATTTATACTGTTGTAATCTATAAGTGGGGAAAGTTTTAGTTAAATTATTTTGAAGAAAAAAAGCCATTACTTACCATTAAGAAACTCATCCCAGAGAACACTCAGTAATTTCAAGCCTTTACAGGTGTATTTTAGTGGTAAAATGTTTATTGAAAAATTTTGTGTTTTATTGAACGTACTAGAGTCATCTGCCTATTTTACTATAAAATGATTTAATGTCATATAATAATCTAAGACAAACTTCAATCAATAGGGTAGGATCAAAAGAAAAGGACAATGTTGTACCCTAATCTTTTATTTAAAAAATATGAATAATTTGAAATCATTGGTTATTTAAAATGTCAAGTGCTGTCCATTTTCTTAGAGCCTGATGGACAAGCTGACATTTTATCACCATGGTAGCAGCATAACATGACTGGTTAAAAATACAATATTTAATTTGGGCAATGGCCCACACTTGTCACTACTGCCAAACAAAAATATTAATATTAAATATTACATTTTTTGAAGACATGATCAGTTTTTAAAAGCCATATGAGGCCATGTTGTGATTGAGTTTTTTTTTTAAGTTGTAGAGAACACTTGCATATTTACAGTATAGGCCTACTGAGCAGAATATATTTTTTGTTATAAATAGTACACCCCAATTTACAACATAAAAGGTTTGAGTACTCATATTAATCAAAATTGGCTACATATCTTTCACAAAACGGTTATTAAATTGTAAGTCTAATTGCAATGCAATCCAATGATAATATATACTAATGGAGTTAAATCTCTATCTTAACATGTTTGGTAAATAATAGCACACTATATCTAGTTGTAATTTACATTCATTTCTTTGTACCTGTGTTTTCTGTTTAGATTGATCATTATTCAGTAATTAACCCAATGAGAGTGGAGAGATCAGAGGAATACAACTAGAGTATTTCTGTTTTATGTTTGAGAAAAATAACTATCAGAAGAATACAAGAGTATTTCTGTGTTTTTATGTTTCTAGAAAAACTGTGATCCACTAGCCTACACTTTGAAGACATGCCAAGCAGGAAACAGATGATGAATAAGATAATTCTTTAACCATGGAGAAGCATAAATGTTAAGAAACATTGATTTTATTAATGAAGGTATCTTTTTTTGTTTTTTTTGTTTTTTAACAAATAAAATGCATGTGAAATTGGTGATCACTTTACCAAACTGCAACCTAAAGCAGACCCTAGGAAGTTAGCAAACAATCTCAACTTTATAACGAATCGGATCCTTTTAGTTATTTAATTTGTAATTGCACCTCAGCAATGAGAAAATTGCCAAGCTGCGTAGTGATAAGAACTGCATGTGTGGACATACTGAACCTTGTGAGGTCCTGTACAAAGAATTTTATTACATTTTGTAAATAAAAGTGGATTTAAAATTCAGTTATTTTCTAATATTATTGGTTAAGCTATTGAATGTTATTCTGTCATACAGGGACAATACGTTTTATCATCCAAATATCTCCAGTGATCATACTGCACCATATAATAGACAGGACGAAAAAAGGAAATATTAACATTTATCCAGCCGACTATTCATCCCGCAAGCATGATCTTGAACTGGTCAGAGAATGACACAATATGGACAATCCATAAGGCTTGCCCTGGAGTAGAATGTCATTACGGTTGAATGGTATATGCAAGCAATTTTTTCATGACAATGCACTATATAACAAAGAAGGAATGAGAGAGGGTTATTTCCAATGTACATGTATGAACTAGCAGGATTGCCAGACTGGACAGGACTTGGTCTGGGGATTTTGTGTGATAAATGATGTAAAGCTAGGGAACTTGTGATTTACGACCAAGCTAAAAACAGAGGCAGAGAGGAACAGGAGAATGCCCTCAACTGTAAAATAACAAGACTAGGAGCCTAGTCTGAACACTATTTGTTTAACCTTTAACTAGGCAAGTCAATTAAGAACTAATTCTAATTTACAAACAATGACGGCCTACCAAGAGGCATCCTGCCGGGACAAAATACGAGACAGACAACACTACATAGACCTAAAACACAGAATGGTAGCAACACAACATGAAACACAGTAGCAGCACAAACATGGTAGAAACCTTTAGCCACAGGTAACAGCACTAAGGGCAATAAGGTAGAACAGGTGTTGTACAGTATATGGAGGATGAGGGTTGCAGTGGGTCACTAAGATAGGGGGAGTGAGGCCCTAAGAGGGTTTTATAAATAAGCATCAGTAAATGGGTCTTGCAACAGATATGGCCAGTTTACAGAGTGAAGTGATATATCCGATAAGGAGCATTGGTGGAAAATCTGATCGGCGAACACTAGACTATTAATCTAAGGTATTTAAGAGCTTCACTTACAAAAAAAGAAGTGCAGTTTTGAAACGGCAGGAAAAGTGCAGTAACTGCAGTCAACTGTGGTATTGCAGAATAACTGCAGTGTACTGAAGTTATACTGCACTCTGACTCAAATCTTTTCTCTTAAGGGTTTCTGTACATATCAGAAAATAAACTGCAAAAACTTCTCCTATAAGGCTTTATAGCATTGCTCAACACTGGGGATGTCTCTATGCACGGTTTAGAGCATTCTCTGTGGACCCTTTGTGCGGGAACTTGAACTTTCTAATAACTTCTTGCCTGACCAACTGAAAGGTCTGTGTTACTTCAGCTTAACTGTAACAACGAAGTGAAGTGGGATGGCAAATAACCCTAAAAGTTCAAATAAGTGGACACCAAACACGAATGGCTCACTAGGAAAACTATCATTTATTAGTTTAAAAAAAGCATACACTTGTCCAGTACAGCAGATAAAAACTCCAAAAAAGGTCGTTTCTGAAACATTTGTATTTGGAGTACAAAGCTTTCTAAATTTGTACATTTCTTTTTATTGGCTTCAAGGAGGAACTGTCGTTTTACAAATGATTTAAAAACCTGATAACACAATCGCATAATGGACATAGCAAGGGGACATCGAAAAATAAACATAACAGATATGACTTACATGTTACCTTTATTATTGTACACATAATATACAAACTGGTCATTTGTATCATTTCACTCAATACATGCCTAAAGACTTGCCTGGATTAAAAGGAGGATAAATAAAATAGACATGTAACTAAATGAGGTAAATGCAAATACGGAGCGTGTCTATTAATGCCAATAAAACAAGAGGGGAGGAGCCTGACAACAAGAAACAGATACATTTTTTTCCACGAGGCATTTGTGATTATCGACTGTATGACCTGATGCTTTCGAGAGCATTTCATTCAGTTACCAGTTTAATTTCTGAATAGAATAACATTTCGTGATTTGAATAGCACATTGTGCCAATATTCAAAAGTAAAAAACAAAAACAAAAGAAACTCACTTTCAGTTGGTTACTGAAATAAATTGAAATAAAAAATAAAGGAGATCTGCAAGTTTCAAACACTAAAACTAACATCACTTGCAGACAGTTACAACTGAAACAGGCAGAAATAAGTAAAATTTCAGATGCCTCATCTCAGACTGCACAAGGCAGAGAAAACAGAGCACTAGCTAACAGCATGGTACAGGGGTGAGGGAGGGTAACTGTCTGTCTCTCCGTCTGTCTGTCTGTCTGTCTGTCTAGGGGAAAGCACGGCTTCTCCAGGTCTGCTGCAGCCCACAGATTGGGAGGTGAGGGTGAGGAAGGAGTATAAGAATGAAGACATGCTTTAGACAAAGACCAAATCATACAAACACTTGAAAGTCAAGCGTAATATTAAATTAACTTTTCATATACTATTCCATTACTACTTACCTTCACTGACTGAACTGTAACACATTATCTGTGCTTGTCAGAAGACTTATGAGTACCACCATTAAGGAAAAACTTCAAATAGTAAAAACATTGCAATTCGTTAGATACACATAAAAGATCAATAGAAAATCTACCACAAGGTAGCGAGATTAGAAACATCTCACTGGGTCATGTTTATTTAGACCCAATATTTTGATTTGGTTGTCTTGAATAATACAATTAAAATATATACAGTACTCAAGGCAATACAATTATAATTACACCAAATACTATGTCTCCAGAAGTTAATTAATTCCATAATTTCAGTTCTGAAGTGTTACCCAGAACTTAAGGATATTGTTTTTTCTCATCCTTCCCACCACTGCTGTCCCTCTTCTCCTTCTTGTCAGATTTTTCTTTGTCGTGCCTAGACTCCTTCAACAAACAGACAGGAAACACACACGTCAATCAAAACATCACTACTGCCCACCAGTGGTACATAGTAGTCATGGCCAAAAATTGAGAGACACAAATATTAATTTTCAAAGTCTGCTGCCTCAGTTCGTATGATGGCAATTTGCATCTACTCCAGAATGTTATGAAGTGTGATCAGATGAATTGCAAAGTCCCTCTTTCCCATGCAAATGAACTGAATCCCCAAAAAACATTTCCACTGCATTTCAGCCCTGCCACAAAAGGACTAGCTGACATGTCAGTGATTCTCTCGTTAACACGGGTGTGAGTGTTGACGAGGACAAGGCTGGAGATCACTCTGTCATGCAGATTGAGTTTGAATAACAGACTGGAAGCTTCAAAAGGAGGGTGGTGCTTGGAATCATTGTTCTTCCTCTGCCAACCATGGTTACCTGCAAGGAAACACGCGCCGTCATCATTGCTTTACACAAAAAGGGATTCACAGGCAAGGATATTGCTGCCAGTAAGATTGCACCCACATCAACCATTTATCGGATCATCAAGAACTTCAAGGAGAGGGGTTCAATTGTTGTGAAGGCGGCTTCAGGGCACCCAAGAAAGTCCAGTAAGCACCAGGACCGTCTCCTAAAGTTGATTCAGCTGCGGGATCGGGGCCCCACCAGTACAGAGCTTGCTCAGTAATGGCAGCAGGCAGGTGTGAGTGCATCTGCACACACAGTGAGGCGAAGACTTTTGGAGGATGGCCTGGTGTCAAGAAGGGCAGCAAAGAAGCCACTTCTCTCCAGGAAAAACATCAGGGACAGACTGATATTCTGCAAAAGGTACAGGGATTGGACTCCTGAGGACTGGGTTAAAGTCCTTTTCTCTGATGAATCCCCTTTCCGATTTTTTGGGGCATCCGGAAAAAGCTTGTCCGGAGAAGACAAGGTGAGCGCTACCATCAGTCCTGTGTCATGCCAACAGTAAAGCATCTTGAGACCATTCATGTGTGGGTTGCTTCTCAGTCAAGGGAGTGGGCTCACTCACAATTTTGCCTAAGAACACAGCCATGAATAAAGAATGGTACCAACATCCTTCGAGAGCAACTTCTCCCAACCATCCAGGAACAGTTTGGTGATGAACAATGCCTTTTCCAGCACGATGGAGCACCTTGCCATAAGGCAAAAGTGATAACTGAGTGGCTTGGGGAACAAAATATCGATATTTTGGGTCCATGGCCAGGAAACTCCCCAGACCTTAATCCCATTGAGAACTTGTGGTCAATCCTCAAGAGGCGGGTGGACAAACAAAACCCCACAAATTCTGACAAACTCCAAGCATTGATTATGCAAGAATGAACTGCCATCAGTCAGAATGTAGCCCAGAAGTTAATTGACAGCATGCCATCAGTCAGGATGTGGCCCAGAAGTTAATTGACAGCATGCCAGGGCAGATTGCAGAGGTCTTGAAAAAAAAGGGTCAGCAATGCAAATACTGACTCTTTGCATCAACTTCATGTAATTGTCAATAAAAGCCTTTGACACTTATGAATTGCTTGTAATTATTCTTCACTATCCCATAGTAAAATCTGACAAAAATATCTAAAGACACTGAGGCAACAGACTTTGTGGAAATTAATATTTGTGTCATTCTCAAAACTTTTGGCCACAACTGTACACCTGGACCACCAATGTGTGGGCCTTGAGAAAGTATTCATATTTGCCTTGCCAAATTTTGTGTTACAGCCTGAATTCAAAATGGATTAAAAACTAAATTCTTACCCATCTACACACAATACCCCATAATGACAAAATTAAAACATGTTTTTAGAAATGTTAGCAAATTTAATGAAAATTAAATACAGAAACATCCAATTTACATTGCCTTCGGATGGGATGGTATTCAGACCTTTTTCCACAATTCGTTACGCTACAGCCTTATTGTAAAATGGATTAAATTGTTTGTTTTTTTCTTTTCAATCCACACACAATAGCCCATAATGACAAAGAAAAAAGTTTAGAAATATTTGCAAATTTACAAAGAAATAAAATAATAAAAATGTACATAAGTATTCAGACACTTTACTCAGTACTTTATTGATTCACCTTTGGCAGCGATTACAGCCTCGAGTCTTCTTGGGTATGACGCTACAAGTTTGCACACCTGTATTTGGAGAGTTTATCCCGTTCTTCTCTGCAGATCCTCTCAAGCTCTGTTAGGTTGGATGGGAAGTAATGCTGCACAGCTATTTTCAGAGATTCGATTGGGTTCAAGTCGGCCTCTGGCTAGGCCAAGGAAGGACATTCAGAAACTCATCCCAAAGTCACTCCTGCGTTCTCTTGGCTGTGTGCTTAGGGAAGGTAAACCTCCCCCAGTCTGAGGTCCTGAGGGCTCTGAAAACCTGCTCCATCAAGGATCTCTGTACTTTGCGCCGTTCATCTTACCCTCGGTCCAGACTCATCTCCCAGTTCCTGCAGCTGAAAAACATCCCCACAGCATGATTCTGCCACCACTGTGCCATCCGTAGGGATGCTGCCAGATTTCCTCCAGACGTGACATTTAGGCCAAAGAGTAATCTTGGTTTCATCAGACCAGAAAATCTTGTTTCTCATAGTCGGAGTGTCCTTTAGATGCCTTTTGGCAAACTCCAAGCAGGCTGTCGTGTGCCTTTTTGCTGAGTGGCTTCCGTCGGGCCACTCTACCATTAAGGCCTGATTGGTGGAGTGCTGCGGAGATGGTTGTCTTCTGGAAGGTTCTCCCATTTCCACAGAGGAACTCAGGAGGTCTGTCAGAGTGACCATTGGGTTCTTGTTCACCTCCCTGACCAAGGCCCTTCTCCTCATATGCAGTTTGGCTAGGGGGGCAGCTCTTGGAAGAGTCTTGGTGGTTCCAAACTTCTTCCATTTAAGAATGATGGGGGACACTGTTCTTGGGGACCTTCAATACTGCGGATTGATTTTTTTGGTACCCTTCCCCAGATCTGTACTTTGACACAATCCTGCCTCAGAACTCTATGGACAATTCCTTCAACCTCATGGCTTGGTTTTTGCTCTGACATGCACTGTCAACTGTGGAACCTTACAGGTGTGTGCAGAGAGTCTGAAAACGTATGTAAATAAGGTATGCTTTTTATATTTAGCACATATTAAAACATTTCTAAAAATCTGTTTTCGCTTTGTCATTATGAGGTATTGTGTGTAGATTGATGAGGATTTTAAAAATGTATTTAATCATTTTTAGGGATAGGTGTCCCATCAACGGGACAGTTGTAAATCATGCAGCGCCTTGTCACAATGACAGATTTTTAGAGAAACAAATCCCGGTACATATAAGTGTCTTATATCGGCTGAAAGCTTAAATTGTTAATATAACTGTACTGTCCAATTTACAGTAGCTATTACTGCAAAAGAATGCCATGCTATTGTTTGAGGAGAGCTCCTAACAAAACACTTTCACCGCGATAGGTTTGATAAATTAATTTCTGAAGGTGAAATGTGGACTTACATTCTGAAGTCTTGCTCTGATTTATCATCCAAAGGGTCCCAGAGATAACATGAAGTGTAATTTTGTTAAATAAAATCCCTTTTCATATTCTAAAAAGGTCCATATAGCATGCACGATCGATTTTGTATTTCCACTCCTTCAATTTGCAAAGAAAGGAATCTGAAAAATCTAACCCTAAATGTTGTTTCAACCAGTCAAATCGCGTTCGTATGTATTCCTCAGAGATCCTAGAATGTAACCAGACTTCACTATATCATTAGGGGTGTAGTATATCCTATAGGACAGCATATTTGGTCAGAGAGCGACGGCTTCATGGCACACCAATTTCGCGGAGGTTCTTCATTTGAACGACTAACTTTGTCAAATAAGCACAAATGGGGGTCAAACAACGCTAGCTAGATAGCCAGTGAGCTGGGCTTTACGGGAGCATCCGGAAACCCTGTATCTGTCGTAAAATGTAGCTACGAACCTTGCGCGACAGCATGCCATATCATTTTGGACAAAAATTACAAGAATATTTAGAGTTAAGAAAAATGTTTGTTTTGCAAACTTATAATATGGCTACTAATACTGGAAAAGCTAAATCAAAGTCCAAGTATACAGTATCTGAAACTTTTCACATACACTAATGCAATCTTGTGGACACCATCGGAATTACAACCAGAGTGATGGCTATAACCTGGACCTTTCTGTTGCATTTCAAAGATGGTGGTAGAAAAAAACAGATGCTTTTTTTCTTTGCATTTTCTACCAGATCTATTGTGTTATATTCTCCTACATTCAATTCGCATTTCCACAAACTGAAAAGTGTTTCCTTTCAAATGGTACCAATAATATGCATATCCTTGCTTCAGGGCCTGACCTACAGGCAGTTAGATTTGGGTATGCCATTTTAGGTGAAAATTGGAAAAAAAGGGGGGGGGGCCTATCCCTAAGAAGATGTATTATATGTTTAAGTTTACAATTAGGGCTCTACCTAGAATTTTCTGACAAGGTGGTGCTGATGTAGGCCTAAAGTTGGGTAGGGGGAGGTCCAGAGGGCGTCAGACAACTTCCCCCTCCGGAAGTTGAAGCATTTAGAAGTTTTGAAAACCTCTGCCATTTCCTGAAACCAATAGTCTTAACTGATATCAAACAATGTAGTCAACAGTGAAGTCTTGTTTGATCCTAAATTAGAGGTTGTCTCAATGACCCTGACATTTATTTTGGCTAAATTTAGGGGTAACGATTATTCTAATGGGTGTCTATGTGGATACTGGTCTAATGAAAATGTAAACCGCCTTATTAGTTCAATTACTGGATGCAATGTAGTAGTGTAGTTTATTGTAGGCTATTTGGAATAAAATTACAACTGAACTAGGCCTATATGAGGTCGTTTCAGATCTCTATCCCTGACCTCATCCATCAAGTTAGGTCTGACTACTAGGCTACCATTCATTCGACATGTCTTGTTGTCATTGGTGAACGGACTTACCATTAGGAGCCTAGTGTTGACATATATGAAGAGGACAGAAACTGATTCAGTAACATAGGCCTACTAATCTGTAACGGTACAACAGAACTTTGTGAAGGAAGGTATTAGCGGAACAGCTCTCTGCCATGTCTGTTTCCATCCACACAGCGACGGCACTGAACTACCGCAACATGTTTCCTTAATTGTTGATGCGCTTGTGCCTACTACCATTGCGGAGATCACAGCATGTGCAGGCAAGAAAGTGTTTTTTCTCTCACATCAGTGGTATCAATGGCCGAAGTGGCGCACTGCCATCCAGCTTGAGGGAGGAATATAGTACTATGACTACGGGGGCGGGCCGAAGCGGAGAGCTAAAGATTTTTCCTCCTTGCCCAAGTCCTCTGATTGGCTCAGCTCCAACTTCAGATGGTTGAGTTAAAAACCACAAAGTGCCAATTAAACGTTTCATTTTTCATACCAGCGTAATTTGACCTCAAATTGCGTGCATGCTACATAAAATGCGTGCAGGTTGACAGGTCTGATATAGGCTGATTCCAATATTTATGTGCAGCAGCATGCCACTTATTTATAAAGGGCCAGACAAGCTGTACAGAAAGACACCATTCATGTCATGGCTGGGCCAAGAACATTACAGCTACACCGCTTTTACTGTGCAACAACAACCCATAAGGGGTCAAAACTATGATGAGAGATGATGGCCCCTCCCAGGGAGGGAACTGACTGAGTCTCACTGTGTTGTGTTCTGCAAGAGTCCAGGACCAGGCCAGTACTACCTACCTTCTTGCCCCCGGAGGAGTTTCTCTCAGGTTTAGCAGACTCTCCCTTCTCCTTGCTAGAGGACTTTGACCTCTTGGTCTTCTCTTTGTCAGCCGAGACTGGGGAGCCTGAGGAGGGACTGGCGCTCTTGCTGTGTTTGTTGGAGGAATCTGGGAGAGAAGCAGAAGAATAACCAACCAATAATATTGATCATATCCATGTTGAAAATAATGTTTTATTCTGTATTCTTAGGCAGAGAGGTTTGCTTATTATGTACATGGAGATAACTTACTGGTTCCATTTTCATCTTTTCTGTGTTTGGATTCTAGGCTCATCTCACGGTCAGTGGTCATATGATCCTAAAAAAAGATGGGAAATAAATAAGGACAATGAATCAATCTCACCAGTCCTGACAATCTATGCAAAACTAATGTCAGAATTCCTCTGAAGTATTTGGCAGTTAAGTTCTATAGCTATCAAATCAAGATAGATATGGGACCTGTATAAAATCAGTTTAGAACATTCAGTTCCACATGGAGCCCATTGTGGGGCTTTAACATCTCTCAATGCAACATGGCCTGTAAAATACTCACTCTCTTCCTGTCCTTTCGGTCTTTGTCGTCGGTCTTCTTCTCTTTGGAACGGCCCCGGGTATTCTCAGACTCTTTCTTGTCAGTCTCTCTCTCTCTGCTCTTGGACCGCGCGACCGAATTGTAGTTGATGTGGTGCTGCAAGGAATTAGCATACAACAGACAGACCAAAATAGATGATTATTTTTACGTTTCATGGCATTCTGTCCACTTACAGGAGGACACCTTGACATGTGTGCTGAAATCAGCCCGTTCTCTCAGAGTGTGCCTATTACCAAGCCATTAACCTGATAATATAACCCCATATTCCCAGGAACACCCTGTAAACTGTACTACGTGCTGCTGATCATATGAATGAACCCACTAAGTGGCTCTGACAGTTCCTGGAGGAAAATCACTAGGAAACAGTCAAAGATAAAATCACTAAACATAGAAAGACACAGGAATATAGAGCGGCTAAATAAAACAGGACTGAAAACAAATGGGAAGAAAAAGAGATTCAAGAGCAGATCCACAGGGCATCTTACCACTGCAGAAGTTATCTAGTAAAATAGAACATCAGGAACATTTTCTATATTGTAGTATCAAAGTTGAACACTATCCCTAACCACGTGGTCAGAGGTGTAGTAAGGTTCATCATCCTCAGTATTCAGACCCCAAACATTTCCCTCCCCGACAAAAACTGTGTCACCAATGACTGTAGCTCAGTCCAGAGAGCATAGATATCATTCCCAATAACTACACAGCGAACCATGTATAGTGTAGGTGATATGAGACTGGACCATGGGGACTGCAGGCGGGAGATCAAAACATCAGACTAGTACAGGACACAGACAGCAGGGCAATGCTACACCTGTGCTGCTGTCTAACTCAATAAAAGTTTAACAAGCCAACCTTGTACCTGCTGTATGAATTATTCACCTGGCGTAGCCATCTACAGCATCTCTAGCTCAGTCTGCAAGGAGAGCATCGAGACAGAGGAATAACTGAACTATGGCATTGGCTACTGATTTGAGAGGAACCCAATGAATATTGACTAGGGCTTATAGGGGTTTTGGTGGTGAAAAGGAATGGCAGGCTACAGTCTTAAAACGAGCCTAAAAAACCTAGAGCTTAATAAAGACTTCAAGTGTTTTGCTTTAAACTAATATCAGAAATCAATATGGAATAGAGGCGGGTGGGTGAATGGGTGTGTCTGACTGCGAGACAGAGGTCTGTAGTGTGGGCTCAATAGAGGATTTACCCCTCTTCTTCTCAGCACATCAAATGCATAGCTAATGAGTCTTCAGCCGGGCAGGCATCAGGGATGGCCTTAGAAAGTGATCACAGACAAGAGGAAGAAATGCCGCCTGCTTAAAATTCTGCCCTTTCGCCTTCTCTTCCCCCCGGTGGCACAATCAGCACTTTTTCACAACAGTCTGCTGTACTGGACAAGGACTTTAATCTTTCCCATGACTCCGAGCTCATTAAAACGTAGTGTGTGGGTCTGGCTGCCTGGCACAGAGTGGACTGAAACAGAAAAACTTGACCTAAGGTGACATCTCAAGTTATACTATTCAGCAATGACTTTTTTATTTAAGTCAGATTTATTCGGGAAGTCTGCAAACTGGTCAATTTGCCCATTCACTACGTGTGAACTACTAAAGTCCTTCTAACTGACCCCCTCCTCATGGCACTTGTAAAAGGAGAGTGAAGATGATAACAGTCAAGGTGAATGATAATAGAGAAGTGTTTAGGAGTCCAAACCTTGGATGCAGAGTCCTTGGGTTCGTTGCTATTGTCCTGTAGGAATGAATGGAGACAGATGAGCTGGGGAGTTGTCAGACAGCAGGACAGGAGGAGAAGTGTGTGGAGGGGGGGCTGGACAGAGCGATGTCACACTTCTTTCCCTTTGACCTTCAAGGACTAAGGCTTTCACAAGGTTATTAACAGAGAAGAGAGTTCATAATAGCCTTAACAAGGGTCATCTCATAGACTTTAAATCAGAAAAACACTGACTTGTGAGATAAAAGTGTCTGATTACTTTGTATAAAAAAAATGTCTGGAATTAAATGAAGCCTCTGAGGCTTGAAGAACAGCTGGTATTTTACTTTGTTTGTAGTGCATGTGGTGTAAACTAACAAAACAACTGAACTGTGTATGTATGTGTCTGACTAAATTAATTACATTTAGTATGTGCTCTGCTCTCCTACATTTTAACACTGTTGTTGTCACTTACAGTTGAGAATGGATAAGACACAGGGAGGAGCCTATCTCTCTGGTGGTAGTAAACATTATGACCTATCACAAGCTTCCAGCGGTTTAGGCAACGCTCCAGCAGATCCAGAAGGCTTCGCCAACACTTTCTCTCTCCCTCTCGCGCTCTCTGTAGTAGAAGGCAGGCTTTATTTTCCTTCTGTACTTTTGGCTGGTGTAAAACTGAAGCTCCCGCTCGTCTCTCCTGCTCTCTGTGGGCCTGGGTGCTGGTGGTGCTTGGGGTTCCCACTGCGCGTGTGACAGGGTGGTAGGGGTGTTGAGGGGGGGGGGGGATTGCTAGTTGTTGGTGGGGAAGGATTGTGGGGAGGAGGCCAAAGGAACAACTGACTGCGTACACATCTTGAGTGGAAGCGAAGGTACAGATCGAGGCTGCATGAAGGCTGATTGAACAGAACTAACAGTAGGGACAGATGACGTGGCAGCAGCAGGACGGCTCTCTGCCTCTCCTCCTGTAGCAGATAGACTTCCTCTGAAGACATTGTGCCACTGCGGACTCCGCTCAACCCCCACTGGATTCCCGTAGATTCAGAGGAAAAGAAAAACACTTCACGCCACTTCAAACAACAAATATTTTCAGCTTGCCGGAAAACAGGAGAAAAGCTCTTCATCTTGGGTGCTGTTTAGAACGGAAAAATACCGATCTTAGAGGCGGGGGGAGGTCATCTTTTCAGCGAAAAACGAGCAAGCTCCCGACTTGGAAGGCATTTTACTTGAGGAAAAATAGTGCACTCAAAAAGAGAAAAAAAGGGTGGGGACTATAGAAATGCATAAAAACTCCTCTCGCACTTTTACTGCTTTCATTCACACGAAAATACACTTCAATATATACATTTTTCTCTTGGCTAAGTCCTTGATGGTTTTCCCCACTCAGGAAAATATTAAGGAAAAGTCCATGGAATTATTTCCAAACGGTCATGGTTTAGGAAGGGGATTCCAGACGGGGCTCCCGTGTGTGAGAACTCTCCTCGGTGATCTTGAGGGACGATGGAACACGCGACAGTTGGGAACGCTCCGGCAGAAAGGGAAGAAACACGCGCACAGCCTTCCTCAGGCCATACTAACCTTAACAGAGGAGGAATGGGATGGTGAAGAGTGGGTCTCCAGTTTTCGCCTTTTGTGATCTGGAATAAACAAGAGTATTAAATTCAGTTAGTTCTCATTTCAACAGGCACATTCAAACTAATAGCTCCAATTACCCGTTGACAACAATGAGAAAATCAGAAACAGTATATGAGCAGAGCCCGTGTTGAAGGTTAGGTTGCTTACCCCTCTCAGATTCAGCAGACTCCAATCGGGGAACTGGAGACTTGAGGGATCCGGATATGGCACTCCTGTCTCCTCCCTTCTCTTTGCTCTTAGACTCCTTGGCTCCGGTGTCGCGTTCCCTGGATGGCTCCTTGGGCTCTCCGTTGCCGGTCTTGGCCTTGTTGTCCTCTTTGTTGCTCTTCTCTTCCGCCTTCTGCTTGTCCCGGTCTGCCTTGGGCGTCTTCTCCTTACCCTCGCGTGGCGCCCGCTCCTCCTTGCCGCCTGCTCCTCTCTCGTCTCTCTGCTTCTCCCGCCGGCTCTCCCCCTTCGTCTCTAGAGTGCTGCCTGGAGTCTTCTCCTTTTTCTCTTTTTTCTCCTTCCCGCTCTTTTCTTTGTCATCCCTCTCTTTGATGGTTTTGGTGCTGCGAGAGAAACAGAATGGACATGGTTCAGAGTTCAACATGGACAACATGCTACGGATGCACAGATAAGCAAGACTGATTCAACATGCTCATAGAAATCATAGAGTCAATCTTTAATTAATGTATTTAAACATTCAAACTTCAGATGCCTATTCTTAATATCCACCAGTTCAAAGTGCAGTGTTAGATTCCAATCTGGTCAATCACTGACTGACATATTTAAACAACTGATCGAGCTCTTTCTTGTTTTATTCAGCCTTTTTTTAAACGTATTAATGAGCTATAGTTGAGAACAGTAAATAAGTAAATCTGGTTGTTTCCAGCCCCAGTGCTGTGGGCTGCTATTGGCTGGCCTCCATGGCTACCTGTTAGGAGCCCCATTCCCGTTGCTGGTGGTCACTTTGGCCGCTGTGCTGTTGGCTTTGTTCGCTGGCTTCGCTGCACCCTGAGATTTATCCTTGGCTCGATCTATCAAAACATGAAGCAGCAACAGAATGAACACAATGGCCCTTTCAATAAAACAACTGTCCCCATACTAATTAAAACAAGAACACCTGTCATATTGTGTGTGACACATAAAAATGATCTGTTAGACTTGTGGTTATGATAGGTCAGATCTCAGTGGAAACTTGTTGGATCTCCCCACTCACCGGCGTCCTCACTGACGCCCTCCTCCGTCTTGCTGGAGTTGGTGGCAGGCTTGGCTGTGGTGCCAGGGCCGTTTTGCTGGCTGACAGGGGTGGCGCTCCTCACCGGCTGCTCCTTGTGGTGGAACTCATTCTCAGGAACCATGTGCGCCTTCCTGCCTTTCAACTGGCCAGAATAGCTGCAAGAGGCATGGAGAGTACAAGGTACAAGCAGGGCAATCATACATCATTACACCCCATACACATGCTTACACACATACCCATACCACAGAAACAGAACTCCCACATAGGGACGCAATAACATAATGATATCTTTCCACTCACACACACAGGATGTGCATCTATCCTTACAAGCACGATTCGATACACATCTGCAGTACCTGTCAAAAGTTTGGACACGGCTACTCATTCGAGGGTTTTTCTTTATTTGTGCTATTTACTACATTGTAGAATAATACTGCCCTACTAAGCAAAAAGGCAGTAACTGCTCGTAGCTTAGAACTTTTTTACCTTAGTTTCACAGTAACATGACCCCCATGTTGTGGACAAGGCAGAATACTTGTCCACCTGATTAAGCATGAATTTAATGTAGCAAAAATGACAAAATGAGCAATTACAGCCCTTTTGTTTGGTAGGGCAGAATAGTGAAGATATCGAAAATATAAAAATGACACATATGGAATGATGTTTTAACCCAAAAACAGAGTGAAGAATCAAAAATATATTTTGATTAGTTTAAAAGTAGCCACCCTTTGCCTTGATAACAGCTTTACAGACTCTTGGCATTCTCTCAACCAGTTTCACCTTGAATGCTTTTCCAACAGTCTTGAAGGAGTTCCCACATACACTGAGCACTTGTTGGCTGTTTTTCCTTCATTCTATGGGCTAACTCAACCCAAACCATCTCAATGTGGTTGAGGTCGGGTAATTGTGGAGGCCAGTTCAACTGATGCAGCACTCCACTTTCCTTATTGGTCAAATAGCCCTGGAGGTGTGTTGGGTCATTTGTCCTGTTGAAAAACAAATGACAGTCCCACTAAGCGCAAACCAGATGGGATGGCGTAATGCTGCAGAATGCTGTGGTAGCCGTGCTGGTTAAGTGTAAAAAAAAAAAATCTAAAATTTGGACTCATCACACCAAAGGACAGATTTCCACCGGTCTAATGTCCATTGCTCGCGTTTCTTGGCCCAAACAAGTTTTTTCTTATTATTGGTTTCCTTTAGTAGTGGTTTCTTTGCAGCAATCGACCATGAAGGCCTGAATCACACAGTGTCCTCTGAACAGTTGATGTTGAGATGTGTCTGTTACTTGAATTCTATGAAGCATTTATTTGGGCTGCAAATTCTGAGGCTGGGAACTCTAATGAACTTATCCTCTGCAGCAAAGGTAACTCTGGGTATTCCTTTCCAGTGGCGGTCCTTATGAGAGCCCGTTTAATCATAGCGCTTGATGGTTTTTCCGCATTGACCGACCATGTCTTAAAGTAATGTTGGACTGTCATTTCTCTTTGCTTATTTGAGGTGTTCTTGCCATAATATGGACTTGGTCTTTTACCAAATAGGGCACTCTTCTGTATAACACCCCTATGTTGTCACAACATAACTGATTGGCTCAAACGCATTAAGAAGGAAAGAAATTCCACAAATTAACTTTTAACAAGGCACACCTGTTAATGAAATAGATTCCAGGTGACTACCTCATGAAGCTGGTTGAGAGAATGCCAAGAGTGTGCAAAGCTGTCAAGGCAAAGGATGGTTACTTTGAAGAATGTCTATTATGAAATATATTTAGATTTGTTGAACACTTTTTTGGTTACTACATGACTCCCCCCTATGTGTTATGTCATAGTTTTAATGTCTTCACTATTCTACAATGTAGAAAATAGTAAAAATAAAGAACAACCCTGGAATGAGTAGGTGTGTCTAAAGTTTTGACTGGGCTCTGATACGATACTTTCAAGACTCGGTGCGATTCGATTTAATTTGTGTAACAAATCGATGTGGTTCAATTCAATGCACAAACAACTGTTGCATGAACAAATTAATTTTCCATTCTAAATTAATATATGTTACGGATGGAGCTCAGCTGGATTGGTCTGAACAGCCCTGTGTGTGTGTGTGTGTGTGTGTGTGTGTGTGTGTGTGTGTGTGTGTGTGTGTGTGTGTGTGTGTGTGTGTGTGAGCTGGCAATTTGTTTCCCTCCCTTACTTTTTATCTGAAATCCTGATCACCCACTGATGAACGTGTCATATAGAAGATAGAAATGTGTTGTGCTAGTAATATGTCAATTTTCATAACACAATTCACATCACAACTTTGGATGTCACCACAGTCTCAAAAGAGAATGATTTAGAACTTTACAGAGGAGAACGACTCTTCTCCTGTTCTGACCAGTGAAGCCAGTAAAAATTGCTGTCCTTGTTATGACATTACACCTTCACCATGTGCATGTAAAAAGGACCAAATGCAGACTGTTTAAAGCAGAACTACCAAAAATACTTATTACGGTGAACATTGTAATTGAAAAGCCTCAATCAGTAGCTGGATGTGCAACCAGCACGATGTTACTTGTGACCACTTCGGTAGCCTATACAGCTCCGCCAGTGAAACACAATTTAGTAACAATGACCTAGCCAATTACATTAGTTGTCCCGCAATAAAGCTTATGATTTAATCATGCGAAAGCCATTGTACAAACATTGAATGCTGAAGGTGCTGCACAGACGTAGCCTACAAATATTAGAACAGGGATAGGGTAGATCTCTCTCTCATAGCGTCTCCCGCACTGCCCCCCCTACGCTGCTGATACTCTGTTATTATCTATGCATAGACACTTTAATAACTCTACCTACATGTACATAATTACCTCGACTAATCGGTACCCCCTGTACATAGCCCCGCTATTGTTATTTACTGCTGCTCTTTAATTATTTGTTATTCTTATCTCTTACTTTCCCCCAGTCTTAAAACTCCTTTGTTGGTTAAGGTCTTGTACGTTAACAGCTCACTGTAAGGTCTACCTGTTGTATTCGGCGCATGTGACCAATACAATTTGATTTGACAGTTGTGATCCGACTTGTAGTAATACACAGTTACATGCATATAAGTATTTTTCGGAATAAGGCAGAACAAAATATTACGAGTAAAAAAGTTAGTGGACGGGCGATTTGGCAACGTTTCAATAGTTTCTTCTTACCAATGCAGGCTTCATTTGGATCAGTTTGGACGCCTGCGGACCAATGCACTCGCAACTTAAACATTTGAACTGGGGGCCGATGCGTATCGGTGAATCGTTACATCCCAAACACACACACGGGATCAGTGCCCCTAAGTGAGGATTTGCCAGGTACATCCTGTAAAGCTCTGTAGAGGATTATGTTTGTTTAGCTGTCTGAAGTGCTTTGCAGCAGCACCAGGTGACTGACTGAATCCCAGGCAGACAGGGCGACAGCTAGACTAGGCCTACACCTTAATTAAATCAGTCCTCATTACCACACCAGCTCCTTAAGACCCATCCTCTACAAGACAAAGTATCAAGATCATTTATCTGTTCTCGCAACTCTGTTTAGATAATCCCCAACAAGTGCATTCCAATGTAAATAACATCTGGATAAAAATACAACTCAACCTTCCCTAATGATAATTCATCCAATACCACTTCATCTATACCTCTGCAGTTCTTTTTGCATTGAAAGTACACAACTCCATTTAACACCACCCGTTGTTGGTACTAGCAACAAACTGACAAACCTAACAGCAATATGTTAGGTAACCACTTAACTACAATCCCCACAATACTAGTGAACTGTGCCTGGGCTGCACACAATGCGGCTGGTGGACTCTGTGTTACCCCATGGCCAAGGCATAGAGGTCTGGCCTCTTCTCCTTCTCTTCCAGACAGATCTTGTGGACACGGCACTCGAGTGCCTGGCCCAGATTCAGCACTTTGGGGTAGCAGGGCAGGATTTTGGTCAGCACGATCAGGATGTTCCGGATGTGGGTGTATTCCCCCGTCTCCAAGCAGTGGACTGATGCCTAGAGGGCACAGAGGGGAGAGCGAGGAGTGTATTGTAACTGCTTGAGCGGTTGCTATTTCCTGTTAGAGTTGTCCGCCACGTTTCTCTTCATTTAAACTATTGCATTCTGAATAATGGTAGTAAATGAATGGGTGTTAATGAGACAAAAGTACCAGATGGACTTCTTCAGAAGGCAATGAAACAAAGGGAAGAACTCACTTTAGTCAGCTTGTAGTGCCATTTGTGCACTACATGTCTGAAGTTCTCATAGTCCAGCTGGTCTGCTTTGTTCCCTCCGTCAAAGCCTGTGGCTCTGAAAATGGTCAGGAAGCCTGGGTAGTTACCACACTCCTTGAAGAGGGAACAACAAATAGACAAGTGTTAACACGTGCATTCTACATCTTCCACACTTCAGTGAATATTAGTAATGTCAGTAGATAATGTTGGCCAACCTCAAATCAACTCCTTGCCCCGACACATTTGTTGATCTAAGAGGATGTAGTGTGTGAGATAGAGGTGGAATCCTTACCTTCTCGTAGACAGCTCGGTCACTGTGCCAACGGGTCACCGTCTCCAACATGCAGCACAAGAAGCGGCCGTAGCGTCGCGACTCGTTCTCCGTGCAGCTGGCCACCGTGTAGATGATGTCAGAGAACACCTGCAACACAGTTAGGAGGTCAGGGCGGAGTCACTAAGTGATGAAAATCCCATGGTATAATGACATGTGACAACCAGAGATAGTAGAGGGCAGAAAGGAGAAAGCAAGAAAGACAGCGTGAAAGGGAGAAGTCTCACCCGGTCATAGCAGAGCAGGGTGCAGAAGTTGGGTGTCTTCTGCTGGTGCACCAGCTCCACAAAGCGGGCGCAGTACACAGCGTCGATGGCAGAGAAGATACAACGAGGAAACAGACACAACTGCAGGAACTTAGTGATGGTCTCATTCTTGGTGGATTCTGAGAGGGGAAAAAAAAGGTGTGAGGGAGAGGGAAGGGATTGATTTTTAAAAAAGGATGTGAGAACAGTGAATTAAGACTTACCGTCAACTAACTTGCATGACTCATCTTTAGAGTGACTCAGAGGTAATTCTTCAAACAAGATTTGAGGTTAAACCCACTCTTAAAATGTCATTAGCGTAGGTTGTATAGAGCTGTACAGTGAAATTGGTCATATGACTGATGTGTGCTTTAATGAAATGGGAGAGTTGACATCTGCCATTAGCCCAGATACTCTAAAACAGACTATGGCGTCATTACAGCAAACAACTTGTCATGCCTGTTAACTGGGCTAAAACAAACAAGGTGAGGCTGGTTTTCAGTAGCCTCATGGGAGCTGAGGGGGCTTGACTGTGGTGTTACTGTCCCAATAGAGTATTGTCCCCCAATGGGAACAGGCAGCTGGGTACGGGAGGGTCTGCTGGGATTAGTGTTGTGAGGGGCAGTCAGCAGTGTGTGTGTGTTTGTCTTTTTGAGAGCGACAGAGAGGGGGTGGGGGGGAAGAGAGGGAAAAAAATAGTGTGAGCGCGATGTTATCTTACTAGCGAGGAGCCAGTTGTCCTTCTCCAGTTTGAGGCGGTGCAGGACCCTCTGGACGTGCTCCAGCTGCTTCTTCTCCTCCTCCTGCAGCTTCTCCTGTAGGGCCGTGCAGCGCTCCTTCTCCTTCTTCTTCTTGTTCATTGGCTACAGACGGACACCATAGACAGACAAGCAGGCTGCTGTTTAGACAGGGTGAACACATGCAGAGAGAAAACAATAATAACTTCGAGCTCAACCACAATACAATTACAGTAGTCTTTTACCATTACACTGCAAGTCAAGTGATAAATTGGAGTTACGCCACATTGAAGTGTACAACTGTGTTGAGGCATTTAGATGAACTGGAAGATGAGAAAAGTCTTTTCCTACTAGCACTGACTTCACTGATAACTATTTTTGATGGAAAATGTACTTGCCTCACCCATCTTCAGATGAATGCACTAATTGTCTCTCTGGATAAGAGTCTGCTAAATGATTAAAATGCAGTGGAGTAAAGTACTACTCATGTCATTTTTTCTGTTATCTATACTTCACTACTTATATTTGACAACTTTTACTTCACTACATCCCTAAAGAAAATTTATTTTATTCTGTACATTTTCCCCTGATACCCAAAAGTACTAGTTACATTACTTTTTGAATGCTTAGCAGTACAGGAAATATGACCCAATTCATGACCCATTCATGAGTCCTGCCTCTGATCTGGCGGACTCATTAAACACAAATGCTTCATTTGTAAATGATGTCTGAGTGTTGGAGTGTGCCCCTGGCTATACGTGAATAAAATACAACAAATTGCGCTGTGTGGTTTGCTTAATAAGCCATTTGAAATAATTTATACTTTTACTTAAGACATTTAAAAACAAATACTTTTAGACTTTTACACAAGTAGTATTTTACTGGGTGACTCACTTTTACCTTAATAGAAAATGAATTAAGCATCTTTACCCATACTCAAGTATGACAAATCGGGTACTTTTTCAACCACTGCTAAAAATAAAAATAAAATAATAATACAAGTGTTGTCATCAAGGGGTCTGCTAGATGCCTGAGTCGTGTTTAGGGTATTCGGCAACATAAGAAAACAAACAGACGGACACAGCTCATTTTGGTTTGAATGCGGTGTCCGTTGTGCGCTCTAACCATGACGATGTGACTCACCACATCAGGGTTCTCCTCGATGACCTGCACCTGGAGCTGGAGCTTCTTCACCTCGCGGTCGTAGGCGGTGTGTGGCACGGCCAGGTCGTACATGGTCAGCGACCAGAAGGTGGCGTAGAACTGGGGTCGGAGGTCGTCCCAGACACGGGGTGGGTGCAGGGACACCACAGCCTCGTGCACCGGCGACATCACCAGCTCGCACGCAGCCACATACTTATGGACCTTCTGCTGCTGCCGGTTGCTCTTCTCAGCTTTCTTCAGCTCATCATACTTAGACTGGGGAGAGGAGGGGACACTCAGTTACCATGTAAAGGAGAGAGTAAGATTCACAAACGGATTGATATTTATTTTTTTATTTTATTTTATTTTACCTTTATTTAATCAGGCAAGTCAGTTAAGAACATATTCTTATTTTCAATGACGGCCTGGGAACAGTGGGTTAACTGCCTGTTCAGGGGCAGAACGACAGATTTGTACCTTGTCAGCTCGGGGGTTTGAACTCGCAACCTTCCGGTTACTAGTCCAACGCTCTAACCACTAGGCTACGCTGCCGCCCCATATACAGTATGTTCCAGACACACAACCTGACCGAGTCCATTTCCTCATGATGCATGCGTGTCAGCTGTGATTGTTCACAAGGCGCGCAACCATGCCATGTGACGGCAGCAGAGGGGGAACTCGGGATGTTTCAAGTCCGGCCAGGGGACCGTAAATGAGGTTACACAGCACTCTAACTGAAACATTTTTTTCAGGATTCTACGTGGCTAGTGTTCTCAAAGCATTACTGTGCACATCAATTCAAAGTTAGTCTTATTTGTATTGAATTTATTTGTAGATCGTTTATACTCACTGTATCTAATTGTCATACTGTACAGACTAAAGGTGAAGTGCCAGAGGGAAGGAGAGACTACTCACCAGGATCTGATGTCCATACATGGGGCGTGAGAGGAAGAAGGCAGCATCGTGGGGCGTGTGGAACTGGTTACAGAGGATGTCAATGGAGGGAACACGCTTGATGTAGTCCTCAGTACTCAGGTTGGAGGCCAGGAAGCCACCAAACTGCACCAGGGTGTCGTGACACTGTGGCCAAGGGACAGGGAGTCAGAGAATGGCACCCTAATCCTTATTTAGTGCACTACTTATGGCCTCTGGACAAAAGCATGGGATGTAGTCTAAATACTTTTCCAATAGTATCATTCTGAACAGAATCATGGAATGAAAAAAACTATTCCACTGTTCCGACTTGCAAAATGATGTTCTGAAACGTTCGTACCAAAAAAAAGTACTGGTTTATATCATTCCTTTTCGTTCCTTTTTAATCCTCTGAAATCAGAAGTTTTGTTACCTTAGCTTGACATTAAATTACTTCACCAATCAGTGTGGATAGAGCACCTTGCTATGGAGCGGGCAAGCTGTAGTCGTTTTAGCCTAGGCATCCATGCATGGGTGCTATTGGCTGCCTAAGCTATAGTTGTTTACATGTGCGATGGACAGACAAATGTAGGGCACGAGATGCAACTGACAATTCCCGGGTCGGGAGAGTGGGTGGAGGAGGCTTGGTTTGAAGTACCTGGCATTGTTAGGACATGCGTTATATGAATTAGGCCCACAGAATTATACCTACAGAGGAACGTGTTCTATGGAGGAACTTTGAATGTCTGAACTTCCGAGCGCTGGCTTAAAGTTGGACCAGAGATAGCTGACAATCTTGTGTGTGCAGAGCGGCACCAGAATTAAAAACACGTCTTGCCATTTTGTAGTTCATAAAGCCAACGTGAAACGTGATAACTATAGTATCTGTAACTAGCATTGAAAAAGTTAAGAGATTCTTCTCGAATGAAAAATCTCTAATTTCTGAATCATGCTTGTAACGTCAGTAGGCTACAGTAGCCTACGGTTCAGAGGGGAGGGGCAGGTTGCAGACACGCACACTGGCAAAGACTTTCAACTGGCAGACAGACACCGGAATAACTGAGTTACTGAGTGAGGGCTTTGCATATGCTTTGAAAACGGTTCTGTTCCGGAACAGTATTGATCACTTACGTTCCTCGAAAAATGTTTTATGCTCTGTTCCCTGAACCGGTTCAAACCCCTGGTCAAAAGTAGTTTTCTATCAAATAAGGTTGGTGGCAGCTTAATTGGGGAGAATGGGCTCGTGGTAATGGCTGGAGCGGTCTCCTGTCTGCTCGATATAGGAAATAGGACACAGCCATCTATTTTGGACACTTCCAGTTCATTCTCCCTTATTGCACAGCCATATTTGTGTGCTATTAGTCCCACAGTTTGTCATTTGTTGAAAGACACAACCTGGTTTATTCAAACTATCCATCAATGTGGCCCAATACTGCAAACAGAGGCAATTTTGGGGGGATTATCGCTGAGGAAAGCTCACAGTTTACAGGCAACATGGGGGAATTGAACCAAACATAATTGTCAGCTGTGTAATATTTAAGAAATGAAAAAGGGGAGAATTCCCTTCATCTGCATTCCCCTGATGTAGCTTATCGGCATGACTTCTCGTTACCCTCTGTGCTTATCAATATGCTATTTTAAGCAGAGGAAAAGCAATGACAGATTGACTATTTAATGAACTCTGAACAGGAGAACTCTCCAAGGTGTAAAACTAGTGTAAGTAAAGCTGTAAAGGGGGTCAGTAAGTACCTGGTCGTACAGCTTGCCCACCAGTTTGAGGTGTTTCTCACCCCCCTCCAGAAAGACCACTCCGTTGCGTTGCTGGGCCATGAGGAGACAGAGGGGCAGGGCCAGATCATGGTCCAACAGGGCATCCTTTAGACGCTGGGACGACTTCTTAGTGTTACGGATCTGACCAAAGTAACCACCCTGAGGACAGAAAATATAACTGCATTGTTTCAAGTCATGCTGAGGAATAGCCGACTAATGCAATGTGCCTCCGCTTTGAGCTGGTCATGGTGTACAGTTTCAAGTCAGACCAAAGAGGGTCCTGTACCTCTGCTTTGAGCTGCTCCCCTCCAGTCATAGCTTCCATCTGCTCTGATGTCATCTCGTCAGTGATCTCGATCCCGGCCATCTTCTGCACCACCTCTTTCAGAATCAACAGGTCAAAACTGCAGTGGGGGGAACACAACAATCACAGTCTATACATATTTGTGAATGCAGACATAAATAATATGTGCACATACACAAAAATAAACGTGTAAAAATAATAATAAAAAAAAACAAGGTTGGGGGCAAAAACAACCGTGGGAGTAGCTAAGGACAGGGCACTAATAATAACATAATTCAGCATGCCGTTTCATAGGGCGTTGTGGCAAAGTGCCACCTCTATTTACTTCTCCTGCATCCCTGGCCCTGGAAAGGACTGATTTCAACTGATGGGAGAGAGAGAGAAAGAGAGAGATGAGAGAGAGTGGCCATGGAGCCCAGTGTGATTTACTACCTGCTGACTCCAGGCATCACAGGGAGACCAGTGCTGATACAATTATCCTTCCCTCCTCTATGGAAGCCCAAACCCCCCCACAGTCTGCAGCCTCCTCATCAACACAACATTACTTAGCAGCTTTGCCCAGTCCAGGGCCCTGAAGGGTGGCACAACAACGGCCAAGAGCCCTCTCCCCCTCCCAGCCCTGGCCTTGTATTGCTACAGGCGGAACAGACTGTACGTCAGTCCCTGTTCTGATTCAGGAGAGGCCAGACAGAGACAGGGGACCCAGTTGATTGACTATGAGCGACAGACTCTATCACTATGAATCACATCAGAGCCAGCTCAGAAGTTATAGTTACCTCTTCCCTGCTTTCAGCGTATTGGTCACATACTGGAGGAGGCCAGCTAACTCAATTGGGTATTTCCTGAATACCGCTCCACACAGACTGGCCAGGCCTGGAGATAGGAGAAAAAGGTCAGCAGTCAATCAGTTGTCAAGCAGACATGCATATGTTGCATAAAATACAGTCAACTAAAGTAGAGTTGCACTGGGCTGTAACTACATGGAACAAAAGTACACCCAAATGCCCCTTCAATAATAAAGCAGATTCGTGACATCAGGGTCGTGTTTAGTATGGTACACTGTAGCAAAATAAATTGTAACAGAATACAAAAATCTGTGTTCTAATTGGATGCTGCTACCACCATGCTTCACCGTAGAGATGGTGCCAGGTTTCCTCCAGAGGTGACGCTTGGCATGCAGGTCAAAGTTGGTTTCATCAGACCAGAGAATCTTGTTTCTCATGGCCTGAGAGTCCTTAAGGTACCTTTGGGCAAACTCCAAGCTGGCTGTCATGTGCCTTTGACTGCTGAGTGGAGTGCTGCAGAGATGGTTGTCCTTCTGGAAGGTTCTCTCATCGCCACAAAGGAACTCTGGAGCTCTGTCAGTCAGAGTGGTCACCCTGACTAAGGCCCTTCTCCCCCGATTGCCTAGTTTGGCCGCGCGGCCAGCCCTAGGAAGTCTTGGTGGTTCCAAACAACGTCTTCCATTTAAGAATGAGGCCACTGTGTTCTTGGGGATCTTCAACACTGCAGAAATGTTTTGTACCCTTCCCCAGATCTGTGCCTCGACACAGTCCTGTCTCGGAGCTCTACGGACAATTCCTTCGACCTCATGTCTTGGTTTTTGCTGACATGCACTGTCAACCTTGGAACCTTACATAGACAGGTGTGTGCATTTCCAAATCATGTCCAATCAAGTCAATTTACAACAGGTGGACTCCAATCAAGTTGTAAAAACATCTCAAGGATGATCAATGGAAACAGGATGCACCTGAGCTCAATTTCAAGTCTCACAGCAAAGCGCCTGAAAATGTACCTAAATAAGGTCTGTTTTTTGTTTATAATAAATTTGCAAAAATGTCTAAAAACCTATTTTTTATTTAGCATTATGGGGTATTGTGTGTAGATTGCTGAGAATGCATTTTATCCATTTTAGAATAAGGCTGTAACGTAACAAAATGTGGAAAAAGTCTAGGGGTCTGAATACTTTCCAAGGGCACTATGTGAATTTAGAACATTTTTGATAGTCAAATATATAATTTTGGGGGGAATGTGTATACGTTATTAAGAGTGTCATTACTTTAAAGATAAAGAAATCACACTTCTCTCAATTATTTAGCAATTGTTTTGTATTATACCTCTTTTATAATGATTCATGAAGTTTATATATATATAAAAAAATTAAACGCACACATATGGTTCTTTGTCTGTAGGATTCAGTTAATGAACTCACTCTGAAGCCAGGAGGAGATCGTAGTGTCGTCATGCTTCATCTTCTCCTTCTCTGGATTTGCCAGCGCTTCAATTATGCAATCTACAGGCAACGAGTTGAGGTACAACACGTCTTAATACATTCTGCCAACATTAGCTGGACTATAGCGTTTCAAATACATGATTAAACATAGTTCTGGAAGTGTATAAATAAAATGGGCAAAAACAGCAAGTCACAAAATGTCAGATTAAGGATACAAGCCATGACGTCATAGTTGAGTGAGGTGAGGTATTTAAGGGAGTCTACCACTGGACCGATGAGGTTGTCATACCACTGGATCTGAGACAGGATCTGAGAGAGGGACAAAAATACCTGGTTAATACAATACAGGGACAACAGGCCACAACGATGATGATTAAAGAGGATATCTAAAAAACATCCACCCAGCTGTTATATACATACGGAGTGTGTAAAAGATTTACAACAACTTCCTAATATTGAGTTGCACCACCTTCTGCCCTCAGAACAGCCTCAATTCACCAAGGCATGGAAACTACAAGCTGTCAAGTGTTTCACAGGGATGCTGGCCCATGTGGACTAATACTTCCCACAGTTGTGTCAAGTTGTCCGGATGTCTTTTGGGTGGCGCACCATTGTTTATACACAAGGGAAACTGTTAAGCAATTCTTGACACTCAAACCGGTGCGCCTGGCACCTAATACTATACCCAGTTTAAAAGGCACTTAAATATTTATATTAAAAAAAAAATATATATATATATATATATTAAATATTTTGTCTTGTCCATTCACCCTCTGAAAGGCACACACACACAATCCATGTCTCAATACTTAAAAATCTTTATTTAACCTGTCTCCTTCACTTCATCTACACTAATCATAGCGTTCACCTGGTCAGTCTGTCATTGATTCTAGAATCTGTCATTGATTCTAGAATAACATTCTAAATGGTCTGAGAAAACAAGGCTATTGCTCTGCAGTGTCCTTTGCAGGTCACTTAAACTTTATTATCCTCTCTCCTGTTAAAGCCACTTTATTATCGGTTACACTACATCCCTACACTCCCACTGTGGCAGGATGCCATCAGACTCTCCTGTTCCTCCACAAAGGTATGTGGACACCTGCTTGTCAAACATCTCATTCCAAAATCATGGGCATTAATATGGAGTTGGTTGTCCCTTTGCCGCTATAACAAACAGCCTCAGAAATTCTGGGAAGGTTTTCCACTAGATGTTGGAACATTGCTGCGGGGACTTGCTTCCATTTAGCCACAAGAGCATTAGTGAGGTCAGGCACTGATGTTGAGCGATTAGGCCTGGCTCGCAGTCAGCGTTCCAATTCATTTCAAAAGGTGTTCAATGGGGTCAAGGCTCTGCCCAGGCCAGTCAAAGTTCTTCTACACCGATCTCGACAAACCATTTCTCTATGGACTTCGCCTTGTGCACAAGGGCATTATCGTGCTGAAACAGGAAAGGGCCTTCCCAAATTGTTACCAGAAAGCTGGAAGTACAGAATGTCATTGTACGCTGTAGCATTAAGATTCCTTTTCGGAACCAAGTGGCCGAGGCAGAACCATGAAAAACAGCCCCAGACCATTATTCCTCTTCCACCAAACGTTACAGTTGGCACAATTCATTCGGACAGGTACATTTACATTACATTTAAGTCATTTAGCAGACACTCTTATCCAGAGCTACTTACAAATTGGTGCATTCACCTTATGACATCCAGTAGAACAGTCACTTTACAATAGTGCATCTAAATCTTAAAGGGGGAAGGGGGTGAGAAGGATTACTTATCCTATCCTAGGTATTCCTTAAAGAGGTGGGGTTTCAGGTGTCTCCGGAAGGTGGTGATTGACTCCGCTGTCCTGGCGTCGTGAGGGAGTTTGTTCCACCATTGGGGGGCCAGAGCAGCGAACAGTTTTGACTGGGCTGAGCGGGAACTGTACTTCCTCAGTGGAAGGGAGGCGAGCAGGCCAGAGGTGGATGAACGCAGTGCCCTTGTTTGGGTGTAGGGCCTGATCAGAGCCTGGAGGTACTGAGGTGCCGTTCCCCTCACATCTCCGTAGGCAAGCACCATGGTCTTGTAGCGGATGCGAGCTTCAACTGGAAGCCAGTGGAGAGAGCGGAGGAGCGGGGTGACGTGAGAGAACTTGGGAAGGTTGAACACCAGACGGGCTGCGGCGTTCTGGATGAGTTGTAGGGGGTTTAATGGCACAGGCAGGGAGCCCAGCCAACAGCGAGTTGCAGTAATCCAGACGGGAGATGACAAGTGCCTGGATTAGGACCTGCGCCGCTTCCTGTGTGAGGCAGGGTCGTACTCTGCGGATGTTGTAGAGCATGAACCTACAGGAACGGGCCACCGCCTTGATGTTAGTTGATAACGACAGGGTGTTGTCCAGGATCACGCCAAGGTTATATATAATAATATATATGCCATTTAGCATTTAGTTGGTAGAGCATGGCGCTTGTAACGCCAGGGTAGTGGGTTCGATTCCCGGGACCACCCATACGTAGAATGTATGCACACATGACTAAGTCGCTTTGGATAAAAGCGTCTGCTAAATGGCATATATTATTATTATTATATTATAACTCTCCGAGGGAACCTGGAGGGCGATAAATGATAAGGATGTTAAGCTTGAAAGGGCTGGTAACTGTGACAGCATGGAATTCAAAGGAGGCGATAGACAGATGGGTAAGGGGGGAAAGAGAGAATGACCACTTGGGAGAGATGAGGATCCCGGTGCCACCACCCCGCTGACCAGAAGCTCTCGGGGTGTGCGAGAACACGTGGGCGGACGAAGAGAGAGCAGTAGGAGTAGCAGTGTTGTCTGTGGTAGCGTTCTCCTTGCATCCACCAAACCCAGATTAGTCCGTCAGACAGCCAGATGGTGAAGCGTGATTCGTCACTCCAGAGAACTTAGCTTTAAACCACCCCAGCCGACACTTGGCATTGCGCATGGTGAACTTAGGCTTGTGTGCGGCTGCTCAGCCATGGAAACCCATTTCATTTATCTCCCGACGAACAGTTCTTGTGCTGACGTTGCTTCCAGAAGCAGTTTGGAACTTGGTAGTGAGTGTTGCAACAGAGGACAGAATTTTTATGCGCTATACACTTCAGCACTTGGCGGTCCCGTTCTGTGAGCTTGTGTGGCCTACTTTCCAATTCACAATAACAGCACTTACAGTTGACAGGGGCAGCTCGAACAGGGAATAAATTTGATGAACTGACTATGACGGTGCTACATTGAAAGTCACAAAGCACTTCAGTAAGGCCATTCTACTGCCAATGTTTGTCTATGGAGAATACATGGCTGTGTGCTCAATTTTATACACTCTTCCCATGACCTTGATATTATTTGTGAAGACAGATGGACAGGGGTTGAGGTGGGGGAGGAAGGTAAGGGGGGGGGGTGAGGCAGAGTAAGGTGGAAGATGAGTTTAGTCTCAAGGGAGGTCCGACTCTCCTCATTCACTCAGAGAAGAGGCCATTCAGTCAGACTGCAGGCTGAGAGATTAAGAGATGGAGGCTTTAAAAAGGGAGAGGAGCAGCACAGCTTTTTCATTCCATTAAGGTCCTGCTGCTGAGGCACCACGAAACACAACCCCACTACCTCCCCACTACCTCCCCACTCCTCTTTCAGTTTGGCCGACATTCTGCTAGTCATTTTTTGAGACGTGAGATATTTAGGGGAGGGGTAGATGTGGAGATGGACAGGGGAGGGAGTGGATGGGGGTGTTCTAGCAAGACAAGAGAGGCTGTGATGTGGAGTAGGTGAGTTCATTAGTCACATGCACACAGATGTAATTGCTGGGTACAGTGAAATTCTTAGGCTCCGACAGTACAGGTGAACAAGAAAAGTGACTGAAACAATTATACAAATACATAAATCTGTGACAATGATAAAATGTTCATTGGGGTGTGAGGGTAAAGAGAATGTAAGCAGTCGCAGTGAATCCAATTTACATTCAGCCCCCATTTGTCAGCAGTAGCCTATCGTTACAAAGGCAGATTATAAAGATAGTGGTCTTAAAATAAGATCTCACTGCCCCATGAAGATAGTAGAGGACACGGAGCCCTTTCACTGTCAAGATTAAATACTCAGTTAAAGTAGGAGGGAGATCACTCAAAATAAGGATAATATTAGTGTAAGTCTCAAAACACTACTTTCAACTGTACAGTAGGTGAATAAAACATCATAAAATCCTTGAGAATACATACATAGTCAAAGAGGATGGTGGGGTTGCTATGGCTCAGCTTGCCTATCTGGCGCCCAGATGGTTTCACATTCTCTTTGGTTAATCGCCTGGAAAAAAGCAAAGAAAGAGAGATAAAAGAGAGCAATTTATTAAATCAACTGAAGCATCTTGCAACCAATACATGTACCCCTGTCAATGCTGTGGGACTGACTTGATGGTTAGGCCTAGATTGAAGAAGATGATTTAGTAGAAGAATTTGCAACGAATAATGAACTTGTGCTCAATGTTTGGTTGCTTCATGCTGTTGGAGTCGGGCTAAACTTTGAACATTGAGATATTAAAGACATGATAGATCAGACGCATAGTATATAAAAGGAGAGATCTGTAGAAAGACAGAGTGGCTGTGGAATGTGATGGGTGGACGGGAGAGAATCACAGGAGTGCGACAGGTGATACGAGAGGACATCTGTGGATTAGGAGAAGGAGGGGTTGAGGTCAGGAGGTCACGTCAGATCCCATGAAGGGAGAAATAATGGTTATATATTATCCTGTTACCCTCTTCCTGTCAAACCATAAGATGTAAGGATTGGAGAGAAGGAGGAGTGTCCAACATGGGATATATATAAAATACACACATACACACACACACACTCTTGTGATTTTTAAAATCTGAATTACAACTAACAACCCTTTGGGAAGAATTAAACTTGGTTAAAGCTGCTCTAGTGTCCGTGAGTTATTTACTCTGAAAAATGACCTAACAATGCTGATATCCATTTATCGAAATGATGCTTTTCCCTTTATCTTGTTAACTCATACATAGTATTATTGACAACATTATACTTCACGTTGACAAAACTAAAAAGTATTTTTGTGCGTGCAGTAATCCAAGCCGGTAAAGGTATAGTTCAGGCAAAATCTATATTTCGGTGGAATTACCGTCGAGTCATGTGAAGGTCAATAGCGACAGAATACACAATAATAAATGTTCTACTTCTGGGGGGGGGGGGACAGTTGCATAATATGGATATTTGACAATATATTGTAGCGTTTTGACAATATCAAATAATATTTTTGCACAAGAAGGCTGTTGTTTCCAGCACTTTTGTTTCCTTGACTGATCAAACTCGTGGCTTTTCTCATTGCTCTCTCATCCCTCTGCAGCAGACATTTGGTTGGCAATATGTTTGGAACATCGAAACAATAACATTGCCAATATTGCCATCGGAACACAGTATCCAATCGCAATACATACATAAACGTGAGAGAGGAAGAGGGGTGGTGATTTAGAAGTAGTTTAAAAGCACTACCACCACCAGGCATTCATGTCCTACTGTGGTTCTGCACAGTACACTGCACACGCATAATGATGCAGGCCAGGTGCCAGGCACAACACATTAATTAACTTCCTATCGTCTGCATTAGCCACCTTGTAGTGACGCAGAGCAGTTGTGACATGTCACTCAGCAGAGCTGTATCCATATCAAGAGGTACGGGTAATGTCCAGGCAATGTCCCATTTACATTATTAATAAACACTGGACCGAAGGCACTGACATCCTTCAGCTAACTACAAGAGACTAAGATGCATACAGGGATGGATTGAATGAATAATCAAAATGTCTAATGGCCATTTTAATCATTCAGTAGTAACAACTTAACAAATGGTTTATATTACATGAGTCTAGGGGCTGGTGAGAGGGTCACGGTGCTATGAGAGCAGGCCTTTGCAGCAGGGTTGGCGTGCTGCAATGCTAGCCTCAAATCTGACATGAGATGGGGGTAGTCCACTCGAGTGCAACTGTGGAGCCATCTTCTATAATGCCCCCGGTGGAGGGAATAGTAGCTGTTCAATTCCACTCCACCCCTCCCTGCCTTCCACTGCACCAGAGCTGCAGGATCTCAGCCCCGCAGCACCAGTTTATCCATTAGTCTCCCCACCCACCGAGTTGGGGAGCCTTCACACATACTAAACTGTCTCTTCCGCCTTCAGACCGATGCATGCTGGTGTGGTTACATCGCACCCTCCAAAGACACCACCAGCACCACACATCCTCAGGGTATCCTTTTGTCAAGGCCCTTACACACGCAAACACAAGCAATCAGTGGAAACACCGTCACAGTTGCCAGAGTGTTATCAAAACATGTGTGGGGGTAGAGCACACCATGGCTGGCCGTGCAGTGTTCCTGCCGGGTGGGATCCAGCAGAATATTGATAACGCGGTAAGAGGCCTGCTCCATTCCCAGCTGCCTGCTTCCATTAAAAAAAACATTTTCTTCCGGGATGGCGGGGTTGGGCTTAGGGTACAAAACAAAACCATGGCTTCCCTGAGTGTCTGCTCTGTAATACATTATCACTCAGCCCTGGGGTGCTCGCTCTGTGTATGGTGGCAATGATGGGAATACTCCAATGTCCACTGGTACACTACAGGGAGCAGGGAATGGCCTCAGGCACTTACATGTACTTCCACACATTGAAAATAAGGATGCATCATACTGCACTAGTGTGAAAAGCAGTAAATGAGATATACAGTAGCATATACTACAGTATATATATATATAGAATATATATATAGAATAATAGCTAAGACATCAAAACTATGAAATAACACATATGGAATCATGTAGTAATAAAAAAAGTAAAGCAAATCAAAATATATATTATTTTAGATTTTTCAAAGTAGCCACCCTTTGCCTTGACAGCTCTGCACACTCTTGGCATTCTCTCAACCAGCTTCATGGTGAAAGCTTTCCAACAGTCTTGAAGGAGTTCTCATATATGCTGAGCACTTGTTGGCTGCTTTTCCTTCACTCTGCGGTCCAACTCATCCCAAACCATCTCAAATTGGGTTGAGGTCGGGAGATTGTGGCGGTCAGGTCAGCTGACGCAGCACTCCATCCCTCTCCTTCTTGAACAAATAGCCCTTACACAGCCTGGAGGTGTGTTGGGTCATTGTCCAGGTTGAAAAACAAATGATAGTGGGACTAAGCGCAAACCAGATGAGATGGCGCATTGCTGCAGAACGCTGTGGTAGCCGTGCTGGTTAAGTGTGCCTTGAATTCCAAATACATTACTGACTGTCACCATCAGGGCACCCCCACACCATCACACCTCCTCCTCCATGCATCACGTTGGGAACCACACATGCGGAGATCATCCGCTCACCTACTCTACATCTCACAAAGATACGGCGGTTGGAACCAAAAAATCTCAAATTTGGATTCATCACACCAAAGATTTCCACCGGTCTAATGTATATTGTTTGTGTTTCTAGGCCCAAAGCAAGTCTCTTCTTATTGGCATCCTTTAGTATTGTTTCTTTGCAGCAATTCATCCATGAATGCCTGATTCACGCAGTCTCCTCTGAACAGTTGAGATGTTGAGATGTGTAGGTTACTTGAACTATGTGAAGCATTTATTTGGGCTGCATCTGATGTGCAGGTAACGCTAATGAACTTATTCTCTGCAGCAGAGGTAACTCTGGGCCTTCCTTTCCTGTGGTGGTCCTCATGAGAGCCAGTTTCATCATAGAGCTTGATGGGTTTTCGGGACTGCCCTTGAAGAAACTTTCAAAGTCCTTGAAATTCTCTGTATTGACTGACCTTCGTGTCTTAAAGTAATGGACTGTCATTTCTCTTTGCTTATTTGAGCAGTTCTTTACATAATATGGACTTGGTATTTTACCAAATAGGGCTATCTTCTGTATACCACCCCTAACTTGTCACAACAACGTCTGGCTCAAACACATTATGGAAAGAAATTCCAAAAATTTACTTTCAATCAGGCACACCTGTTAATTGAAATGCATTCCAGGTGACTACTTCATGAAGCTGGTTAAGATAATACCAAGAGTGTGCAAAGCTGTCATCAAGGCAAAGGCTGGCTACTTTGAAGAATCTCAAATATATTTAGATTTGTTTAACACTTTTTTAGTTACTACACAATTCCATGTGTGTTAATTCATAGTTTTAACGTCTTCTCTATTATTATACAATGTAGAAAATAGTAAAAATAAAGAAAAACCCTTGAATGAGTAGGTGTGTCCAAACTTTTGACTGGTACTGTAATATATGCCGCTGTATATACCATTTACTGCTTTTCACACTGCTGCCGTATGATTGACTGGCTAGCATGAAGTGCCATTGTTTTAAAAGGTACGGCTGAATGCACCGTTCCGCACGTTTTTTTCTGCTGCTCATTAAGAAAAACAAGATTTGGATGCTTGTGGGTGTGGTTTGATGTGGGTGTTATTTAAATGAAAATTGCTAGAGAAGTCGGTGTTTGGAGGATATATTGGCATGGTTGTTAGGCCCGAGACAAAAGTCGAGGGCCGGCAAACTGTGCCAATATATCCTCCAAACACTGGTCTCGAAGGGAATTATCACTTTTATTCACTGATCAAAAAAATAAAGGGAGCACTTAAACAACACAATGTAAATCCAAGTCAATCACACTTCTGTGAAATCAAACTGTCCACTTAGGAAGCAACACTGATTGACAATACATTGACAACAGGTGGAAATTATAAGCAATTAGCAAGACACCCCAAATAAAGGAGTGGTTCTACAGGTGGTGACCACAGACCACTTCTCAGTTCCTATGTTTCCTGGCTGATGTTTTAGTCACTTTTGAATGCTGGCGGTGCTTTCACTCTAGTGGTAGCATGACACGGAGTCTACAACCCACACAAGTGGCTTTGGTAGTGCAGCTCATCGAGGATGACACATCAATGCGAGCTGTGGCAAGAAGGTTTGCTGTGTCTGTCAGCGGTGTCAAGCATGGAGGCGCTACCAGGAGACAGGCCATTACATCAGGAGACGTGGAGGAAGCCAACAACCCAGTAGCAGGACCGCTACCTCCGCCTTTGTGCAAGGAGGAGCAGGAGGAGCACTGCCAGAGCCCTACAAAATGACCTCCAGCAGGCCACAAATGTGCATGTGTCTGCTCAAACGGTCAGAAACAGACTCCATGAGGGTGGTATGAGGGCCCGACGTCCACAGGTGGGGGTTGTGCTTACAGCCCAACACCGTGCAGGACGTTTGGCATTTGCCAGAGAACACAAAGATTGGCAAATCCGCCACTGGCTCCCTGTGCTCTTCACAGATGAAAGCAGGTTCACACTGAGCACATGTGACAGACGTGACAGTCTGGAGACGCCGTGGAGAACGTTCTGCTGCCTGCAACATCCTCCAGCATGACCGGTTTGGCTGTGGGTCAGTCATGGTGTGGGGTTGCATTTCTCATCAGGAGCATGCCCAGGCATTGTAGGGAGCTCATACAGGCAGGTGGAGGCCACACACACTACTGAGCCTCATGTTGACTTGTTTTAAGGACATTACATCAAAGTTGAATCAGCCTGTGGTTTTCCACTTTAATTTTGAGTGTGACTCCAAATCCAGACCTCCATGGGTTGATAAATTTGATTGCCATTGATAATTTGTGTGATTTTGTTGTCAGCACATTCAACTATGTAAAGAAAAAAGTAGTTAAGAATATTTCATTCATTCAGATCTAGGATGTGTTATTTTAGTGTTCCCTTTATTTTTTTAGCAGTGTATAACAGGTTACCAACATATTTTCATTAAAAACATGATTTTTGATTAATTTATTTCATCCTACCACAAGATATCATCCAGACACAAATCTAGGGTTGCTACCCAAGCCATTCTAACGGTTCGGTTGCCAGAGACGCAACCAAGTGGTTGTGTTTTTTTGGGATGCTCTAAATGTTCCATTGCCATACTGGCTGGCAATTTCTTTTCTCCCTTGTTTGCTAGCCAGCCAACTATGGCTATCTTACAGTCACGTTAAACAGTGCTGCTAGAATAACAACAGTAGCTGCATTTGTTATGCTGTTTTCTAGTGACAATCATTTGGATGCATCCATAACAATGATTTAAATGAGGCATGATTTCACCTGGCATAGAAAATGTGCTTACTCCTCCTCAGAGGAGCTCGCCAACAACACAGCTAACACAATCACTTCAAACTGAAGCTGGAAAGAATGCAGACTAGCTACACTTCGTTTCGTAACTTTTTTCAAAAGGACATTTGTGTATAGCCTTAAAAATGCCAGCCGATTCATGATTGACTGGTTGAGAAACGCTGCCCGCCTGTCCATCACTATGGGACAGCTGGAGCTCGAATTTAAATATTGAACCAACGTTGCAAATGGTCAGTGAGACCGACCGTAAGGTTTATTAAAATCTCCACTTGAAAAAACAATCTTATCTGAAAAGAAATTGTGAGATAATGTCAATGCTTTTTATAGTGGAGATCAAGTTTATAAATTGCCTGGCTGGGCTAATGACACAGTGGATTGCACAATCAGATGGAACAGAGTAAACAGGCATTTTAACATCATAGATTTTTTTAACCAATCAGCATTCAGAATTAGACCCACCAGTTGTATAAGTTTAATGTCTTATGTAAACAAGCAGCCGGGAACTAGTTCTGTACGATGGCCAGTGACTGGGTCGGTAAACCTGGAGGATTCACCATTATCGTTTAAATCTCCTGTTTGGGAACATTTTGGCTTCCCAGTAGATTTCAACAGCGATGGACAGAGAGTACGTCTCCACTGCTCAAGAGAATAGCCTACAGTATGCAGCTGCCAAAACCTCAAACATGTTGACATATTTACGCCGACGTCACCCCAGTATTCCTACCACTAGATCAACGGAAACGCAAAAAAAATAAAAAATAAAAATTGTCCCCCTCTGTATTCAAGCACCCCTTCGCAGCTGATTCTGACCGAGCCAAAGAAATTACAAGAGCGATAGGTATGTTTATAGCTGTGAAAATGCACCCATTCTCAGTGGTTCAGAATGGAGAGTTTATAAGCACCACGTGAAAGTGCTTGAGCCACGTTACGAACTTCGCCCTATCACAATGAATTGGCAAGTGCACCATGAGTTGTGCTTACTACAGATGGATGAACCTCCAGGGCTACTTAACATGTTTCCCTTTGTAAGAAAACGTAGAATAGACCTAAACAATGTCTGAGCCATGTTTACATATTTTACACTCATATTGCACTTTATTTTAGTATTGAGCAATCATGGTGTTTTCATTTAAGAAAATAGAAAGTTTTGTTATTCCTGATTGCAATCCCATCAGTCATTATATGACTCATGATAGAGAACCAGGAATACCAACACTTTGTATTTTCTTAAACAAAAAAAATAACTGCCATTTCATTTTCTCGCTGTACCTGAACTGTGACCGCAAAATGTACCGAACCGTGGGTTTGGTGAACGTACACCCTGAGGCATTACAATTGGCAAGTGGGCATGAATGTAATCCAAATTCATCCCGTATGTAAATTGTGAAGACCTCAGTTACACAAATCTCACAAAAGTGTTTTGGAATATACTGAATTTAGGACCAAAATTATCCTACTTACACTTTTTAGACAATGTTACCATTGGAAAAAATGTTTGACTAATATCAATGCCACACAAGTCGTTCTCAACTAGATACTTTTTTTGTTTTGTTGAGTTGCTCTTTAAAAAGGGGCAATCCGGAATTGGCATCTCTCAGCTGTTTATAAAAACATGTGACTGGGTGACCTTGTGACGATTTCAAATCCTGGATGGTCCCATTATTAACATAATGGGGTCATCAAGCCCAATTAAAATACACTGTAAACGTTATACAACCAGTGCTGATCATTCTACATAGAATGAAGACAGTTCCTCTTAGGAGATAAGTGTGCAACATTTTCACTGTGCTAAAATATATTTCTTTTTGCACCAACTACTATAGAAGTAAGACATTTGGTGAATCTAGAAAACACGCAGTCCTTGTGTATCATGTGCAGTAGTGAGGCTGTACTTAAGCATTGACCCCACAAAGCCCAGTGGTTCAGAAATAAAAACAAGCCTGAGGCCAATTCCAAAGTAGGCACCCACACCAGCCCACGTCTGCTATTGTCTGTGTGTGTGTCTCTCTATATGGCAGTGCGAGTGAGCATTTGGTTGAGAGCTGGATAAATTAAATATTCCTGGCCCATTGGGTACGCAAGCCATTAGTAGATGTTAGCACTTGTATCAAATAAAGCCATGAAAGTTGCAGAACAGTCCTAGATCTGTGCCAACCAAAATTACTATGGTAACCAGGGCTGCATGTTAGTGCTTCTCGGCACCCACTTCCCTATTTTTTTTATTTTTATACATGTTTCCATACCAACCACTGATATCCATAAAGAATTCAATGGACACAGTAACCTAGAGTTTATCTCCTAGAGAAATGTATGTCAACCACTGACTGGCTTTGGGGGTGCATTTCTATAGAGATGCTGCTACAGTGTACCCAAGGGGCATGGGTTGGATGATTGAATTCTGTTAGATGTCTGAAAAGTCTATAAAAAGGAAAATACGAATAGTGGGTGTATAAAATGTGACTTCTAAGTGCCACAACCACACGATGGATAAAACAACGGGCACTATATCTAACTGTTAAGGCGATACGTTGGGGAGGCGTAGCAACAGGCCTCCAATGTGTGTGGTTGCAATGCCCCTGAGCTGAATATAATAATTATAATTCCCTTCACTCGGCTGCCAACCACCTTGCTACAAAGCACATCTCACATGGCTCTCTCAATTCTTATTAGCCATTGTACATCATCACTGGCATAACGCAGTTTATCTGGAGCCCCCCCGCAAGAACAGTGTTCGGGCACCCCTCCCTAAAATAAAATCGAATGAGTCAGCCAGACAGCCACTCAAAGTATAGACTAACGATCGCGGTCAATGTTGCTGACATTGCAGCATGTCTATGCGGCTGCATGCCTAGCAAATCGATTATAGGCTTTCTGTGGTGCCAAGGCATGTTAACTACGCATTAACAAATGGATAAATGTTTATTTGGTAGGTCCATTTGGTCATAATTGTCTCATGACATACCTAACATTGCACAAAAGCTATATACGGTGTGTCAATGCTCCCACTTTTAGACTGCTGGTTGGTGGCAATTTCATAATTACTTGTTGCAGAAAAGTAACCTTGAGTTTATCTCCTAGAGAAATGTATGTAAACCACTGACTGGCTTTGGGGGGGTGCATTAAAAATAGTTCAAAATTCAAACATTGCAGATTGCTGTTGCAACAAAAATTTATTTTACATACTAATCAGCTACAGATTTTTGGAATATAAAAAACTGTCCGTTATAGGCTATCTGCATGACATGAGCCATGCCTGCGCTCTCCCCAAGCTTTGATAGAAAGTTGTTTTGAGTAAAACCAGTCTACTAAATAAGTCAGTCCACCCTCAAAACACTAGCTTACAAGGGATTGTTTCATTATGCAGTGTCATGACTGACTGCGAGAATCCAAATAGGTCAGATCAAATTTGCAACGAATAACTTCAATCAGGCCCCCTTTAACCCAGAGGGGGGGAGGAAATAACTAGTGGGGATTGACACACGTCCTGTGGTAAATCAAGGGAGAAGATCCAGGCTTGCACTCTCCAAATTCACTAAAAGTATGTACTTTGTCTCAGATCTTTTCCCGCTGAAACTAACACCTTCAAAAGCGAATACAGGAACAATATTTTGAGCGTAGAACGTGCGGTATGGTGGAGGCGATCTATAGAACACTGTCATTAAACATTTTGTAAAAGAAAATGCTTCAACTTGGAAAGTACATACACACTACATAGCTGAAGTTTCCACACTATGGGTTGAGCCTGCCGGAACAGCCCCTTTGGAGTAAAATATATAATGGGTTAGGGGGGAAAGAAAACATTTAACCAGAAAAAGGCATGAAGCGGCAGCTCCACGTTTATAACAGTTTGATAAAATCACCTCCCGGACAATCACTGGTATGGCTGATTAGCTGTTCTAAGTAAAGTACCGTCGAAAGCGAATTTAAGTAGGACCGTCCTGTTACTCTGCTCAAACCATCATATTACGCTATTCTCATCACCCCACTGGGGAACCACTGATAAGACTGGCTAGCCTACCTTCAAAGTAGTATCTTCAAAAGCGAATGGAAGGACAATCAACTTCAAGTTCTGTTCAGGACTACACGACAAGTCACCGGATGGATACCAGACAACTAAGGAGGATAACAGTAGAAGAGTTGTTGGAACCATTTCAGACAATCGGCACCTTACAAGCGTGCCGCGAAAAGGCCCAACACACTTTCCAAGGCTGCCCCGTTCAGAGTTCTTGGCGAACCCAGGCATTTCACGTAAATACATTCATGATTTCTTGCTCAAAGCGGGCGGTGGTTCATGTTCAACGTATATGGTTATTGTAGGTGAGAGTGGTTTCTGAATGTGGCAATGTTAAGTGTGTCTGTCCCCATCTCTCCTTTAACACGCATCCATGTCGCTGTCATTCGCAAGGGACCTTTTTTCAGCGTATTACCGGTGCAGTGTGTGTTTATCCCATGTTCCCATTTAATTGGCTAGTAAATAAATAATGAACCTAATTTGTGTAGCACTGAATGATGATATGATACGAGGTTATGATTAATGCTTCTACACCTGCATTGCTTGTTGTTTGGTGTTTTAGGCTGGGTTTCTGTACAGCACTTTGAGATATCAGCTGATGTACGAAGGGCTATATAAATACATTTGATTTGATTAATAAGTTGACTCTTTATAGATGTGATAGGTAAAGACATTTTAGAGTATAATTCGGGAGATGGTAACTATTTAAAAGAACCGCTCCCAGATCTGAATGAGTTAATTGTTAGATTCATTTAAAATCGGGTAACAGTTCAAAATAGTTAATTAGATAAATAACAAGTCTTCAGATTAATATTAAAGTCAAGTCACGACAGCAGTATAGAATCTATAGCTATATACCGTTTTTAACTGCTATTAACATTTTTATAAAAATTACACATCAAATAACCTAACAATGAGGATAGAAGTAGTCGGCTTGACGATAAATTCAGCCACTATTTATTGTTGAACCATTTGTTGTCTGGCTAATAGCCTACACAAATGGGCCGCAATATTTACGGTAAATTACACTCAACAAAAATATAAAACGCAACATGTAAAGTGTTGGTCCCATGTTTTATGAGGTGAAATAAAAGATCCTAGAAAGTTTCACACACAAAAAGCTTATTTACCAATAATTGTGCACAAATTTGTTTACATCCCTGTTTGTAAGCATTTTCCCTTTGCCAAGATAATCCATCCACCTGACAGGTGTGGCATATCAAGAAACTGATTAAACAGCATTATCATTATACAGGTGCTCCTTGTGCTGTGGACAATAAAAGGCCACTAAAATGTGCAGTTTTGTCACAACAACGGCACAGATGTCTCAAGTTCACCAGGGTCTTGACCTGACTGCAGTTCAGCGTCGTAACCAACTTCAGTGTACGGCATTGTGTGGGCGAGCGGTTTGCGGATGTCAACATTGTGAACAGAGTGCCCCATGGTGGTGGTGGGGTTATGGTATGGGCAGGCATAAGCTAAGAACACAATTGCAATTTATCGATTGACTGCAAAGAGATACCATGACGAGTTTCAATAGCACATTGTTGTGCCATTTCCACTGCATTTCAGCCCTGCCACAAAAGGACCCGCTCACATGTCAATGATTCTCATGTTAACACAGGTTTGAGTGTTGATGAGGACAAGGCTGGAGATCACTCTGTCATGCAGATTAATTTTGAATAACAGACTGGAAGCTTCAAAATGAGGGTGGTGATTGGAATTATTGTTCTTCCTCTGTCAACCATGGTAACCTGCAAAGAAACACGTGCCATCATCATTGCGCTGCACAAAAAGGGATTCACATGCAAGGATATTGCTGCCAGTAAGATTGCACATAAATCAACTATTTATCGGATTATCAAGAACTTCAAGGAGAGAGGTTCAATTGCTGTGGAGGCGGCTTCAGGGCAACCAAGACAGTCCAGCAAACACCAGGACCGTCTCCTAAAGTTGATTCAGCTGCGGGATCGGGGCACCACCAGTACAGAGCTTGCTCAGGAATGGCAGCAGGCAGGTGTGAGTGCATCTGCACGCACAGTGAGGCGAAGACTTTGGAGGATGGCCTGGTGTCAAGAAGGGCAGCAAAGAAGCCACTTCTCTCCAGGAAAAACATCAGTGACAGACTGATATTCTGCAAAAGGTCCGTGGATTGGAATGCTGAGGACTGGGGTAAAGTCATTTTCTCTGATGAATCCCCTTTCAAATTGTTTGGGGCATCCGGAAAAAAGCTTGTCCAGAGAAGGTGAGCGCTACCATCAGTCCTGTGTCATGCCAACAGTAAAGCATCCTGAGACCATTCATGTGTGGGTTGCTTCTCAGCCAAGGTAGTGGGCTCACTCACAATTTTGCCTAAGAAAGCAGCCATGAATAAAGAATGGTACCAACACATCCTTCGAGAGCAACTTCTCCCAAACATCCAGGAACAGTTTGGTGACAAACAATGCCTTTTCCAGCATGATGGAGCACCTTGCCATAAGGCAAAAGTGATAACTAAGTGGGTTGGGGAACAAAACATCTAAACCCACAAATTCTATATTGATTATTGATTATGTAAGCATGAGCTTCCATCAGTCAGGATGTGGCCCAGAAGATAATTGACAGTATGCCAGGGAGGATTGCAGAGGTCTTGAAAAAGAAGGGTCAAATAGAGACTCTTTGCATCAACTTCATGTAATTGTCAATGAAGTGCCTTTGACACTTATGAAATTCTTGTAATTATACTTCAGTATTCCATAGTAACATCTGACAAAAATATCTAAAGACACTGAAGCAGAAAACTTTGCGGAAATTAATATTTGTGTCATTCAAAACTTTTGGCCACGACTGTATACAGTTGAAGTCAGAAGTTTACATATATCTAGGTTGGAGACATTAAAACTGATTTTCAACCACTCCACAACATTTCTTGTAAACAAACTATAGTTTTGGCAAGTCGGTAAGGACATCTACTTTTTGCAAGTAATTTTTCCAACAATTGTTTACAGACAGATTATTTCACTTTATCACAATTACAGTGGGTCAGAAGTTTACATACACTAAGTTGACAGTGCCTTTAAACAGCTTGGAAAATTCCAGGAAAGGATGTCATGGATTTAGAAGCTCCTGAGTCATTTGGAGGTGTACTTATGGATGTATTTCAAGGCCTACCTTCAAAACTCAGTGCCTCTTTGCTTGATATCATGGAGAAAAATAAATAAATCAGCAAAGACTTCAGAATATGTTTTGTAGACCTTCAAGGATGAACCAGACTTGTGGAAGCAATTTACAAACTCCTGAAGGTACCACGTTCATCTGTACAAACAATAGTACGCAAGTATAAACACCATGGGACCATGCAGCAGTCATACCGCTCAGGAAGGAGACACGTTCGGTCTCCTAGAGATGAACGTACTTTGGTGCAAAGAGTGCAAATCAATCCCAGAACAATAGCAAAGGACCTTGTGAAGATGCTGGAGGAAACGGGTACAAAATATCTATATCTACATAACCTGAAAGGCCGCTCAGCAAGGAAGAAGCCACGGCTCCAAAACCACCATAAAAAAGCCATGTGGTTTGCAACTGCAAATGGGGACAAAGATCGTACTTTTTGGATTAATGTCCTCTGGTCTGATGAAACAAAAATAGAACTGTTTGGCCATAATGACCATCGTTCTGTTTGGAGGAAAAAGGGGGAGGCTGTGAAGCACATGGATGGCAGCATCATGTTGTGGGGGTGCTTTGCTGCAGGAGGGACTGGTGCACTTCACAAAATAGATGGCTTCATGAGGAAGGAAAACATGTGGATATATTGAAGAAGCATCTCAAGACATCAATCAGGAAATTAAATCTGGGTCACAAATGGGTCTTCCAAATGGACAATGACCCCAAGCATACTTCCAAAGTTGTGGTAAAACAGCTTGAGAACAACAAAGTCAAGGTACTGGAGTGGCCATCACAAGGCCATGTCCCCACCCTATAGAAAAGTTGTGGGCAGAACTGAAAAAGCGTGTGCGAGCAAGGAGGCCTACAAACCTGACTCAGTTACACCAGCTCTGCCAGGAGGAATGGGCGAAAATTCACTCAACTTATTGTGGGAAGCTTGTGGAAGGCTACCAGAAATGTTTGACCCAAGTTAAACAATTTAAAGGCAATGCTACCAAATACTAATTGAGTATGTAAACTTCTGATGCACTGGGAATGTGAAATAAGAAAAGCTGAAGTAAATCACTCTATTATTCTGACATTTAACATTCTTAAAAGGATTTTAGATTTTTCAACGGCGATACCGATTATTGGAGGACCAAATAAGGCCGCTACCGATTATTGGAGGACCAAGTAAGGCCGATACCGATTAATCGGCCTTTATTTGTAATAATGACAATTACAACGATACTGAATGAACACTTATTTTAACTTAATATAATGCATCAATAAAATCAATTTAGCCTCAAATAATGAAACGTGTTCAATTTGGCTTAAATAATGCAAAAACAAAGTGTTGGAGAAGTAAAAGTGCAATATGTGGCATGTACAAATGTCTGCCATGTAAAAAAGCTTACGTTTAAGTTCCTTGCTCAGAATATGAGAACATATGAAAGTTGGTGGTTCGTTTTAGGTTGTAGTTAATATAGTATTTATAGGACTATTTCTCTCTATAGCATTTGTATTTCATATACCTTTGACGATTGGATGTTCTTACAGGCACTTTAGTATTGCCAGTGTAACAGTAAAGCTTCCATCCCTCTCCTCACCCCTACCTGGGCTCGAACCAGGAACACGTCGAACACATCGACAACAGCCACACTCGAAGCAGCGTTACCCATCGCTCCACAAAAGCCGCGGCCCTTGCAGCGCAAGGGGAATAACTACTCCAAGTCTCAGAGTGAGTGACGTTAGAAACGCTATTAGCGCGCATACAAGCCATAGGTCTATAATATAGTCGAAGCCGGAAACTATCATCTCGAGAACAAGACGTTTATTCTTTCAGTGAAATATGGAACCGTTCGGTATTTTATCTAACGGGTGGCATCCTTAAGTCTAAATATTCTTGTTACATTGCACAAACTTCAATGTTCTCCTAATTACGTAAAATTCTGGCAAATTAGTTCACAATGCCCAAACTGTTGCATATACCCTGACTCTGCGTGCCATGAACGCAAGAGAAGTGACACAATTTCACCTGGTTAATATTACCTGCTAACCTGGATTGCTTTTAGCTAAATATGCAGGATAAAAATATATACAGGTGTCTAACCCGTTTACCAGGGGGCAAGGCTACCGACGTTAAGGCTAATATGAAGATGGTGTTGGCTAAAGCTAAAACTGGCGAGAGTATAGAGATATTGTTATCCATGTCGGCACCAACGATGTTAGGGTGAAACAGTCAGAGATCACCAAGCGCAACATAGCTTCAGTGTGTAAATCAGCTAGAAAGATGTCGGCATCGAGTAATTGTCTATGGCCCCCTCCCAGTTAGAGGGCGTGATGAGCTCTACAGCAGAGTCTCACAACTCAATCGCTGGTTGAAAACTGTTTTCTGCCCCTCCCAAAAGATAGAATTTGTAGATAATTGGCCCTCTTTCTGGGACTCACCCACAAACAGGACAAAGCCTGACCTGCTGAGGAGTGACGGACTCCATCCTAGCTGGAAGGGTTCTCTCATCTTATCTACCAACATAGACAGGGCTCTAACTCCTCTAGCTCCACAATGAAATAGAGTGCAGGCCAGGCAGTAGGCTGTTAGCCAGCCTGCCAGCATTGGAGTCTGCCACTAGCACAGTCTGTGCCTCAACCTTGGTTGGGCAAAACTAAACATGGCGGTGTTCGCCTTATCAATCTTACTAGGATAAAGACCCCTTCCATTCCTGTCATTATTGAAAGAGATCGTGATACCTCACATCTCAAAATAGGGCTACTTAATGTTAGATCCCTTACTTCAAAGGCAATTATAGTCAATGAACTAATCACTGATCATAATCTTGATGTGATTGGCCTGACTGAAACATGGCTTAAGCCTGATGAATTTACTGTGTTTAATGAGGCCTCACCTCCTGGCTACACTAGTGACCATATCCCCCGTGCATCCCGTAAAGGCGTTGCTAACATTTCCGATAGCAAATAAAATTTAAAAAAAAAAAAAAAAAAAGACGTTTTCGTCTTTTGAGCTTCTAGTCATGAAATCTATGCAGCCTACTCAATCACTTTTTATAGCTACTGTTTACAGGCCTCCTGGGCCATATACAGCGTTCCTCATTGAGTTCCCTGAATTCCTATGGGACCTTGTAGTCATAGCAGATACTATTCTAATCTTTGGTGACTTTAATATTCACATGGAAAAGTCCACAGACCCACTCCAAAAGGCTTTCGGAGCCATCATCGACTCAGTGGGTTTTGTCCAACATGTCTCTGGACCTTCTCGCTGTCACAGTCATACTCTGGACCTAGTTTTGTCCCATGGAATAAATGTTGTGGATCTTAATGTTTTTCCTCATAATCCTGGACTATCGGACTACCATTTTATTACATTTGCAATTGCAACAAACAATCTGCTCAGACCCCAACCAAGGAACATCAAAAAGTCATAAATTCAAAAGACAACACAGATTCCTTGATGTCCTTCCAGACTCCCGTCTACCCAAGGACGCCAGAGGACAAAAATCAGTTAACCACCTAACTGAGGAACTCAATTTAACTTTGCGCAATACCCTAGATGCAGTTGCACCCCTAAAAACATTTCTCATAAGAAACTAGCTCCCTGGTATACAGAAAATACCCAAGCTCTGAGGCAAGCTTCCAGAAAATTGGAACGGAAATGGCGCCACACCAAACTGGAAGTGTTCCGACTAGCTTGGAAAGACAGTACCATGCAGTATCGAAGAGCCCTTACTGCTGCTCGATCATCCTATTTTTCCAACTTAATTGAGGAAAAGAACAATCCGAAATTCCTTTTTGATACTGTCGCAAAGCTAACTAAAAAGCAGCATTCCCCAAGAGAGGATGGCTTTCACTTCAGCAGTGATAAATTCATGAACTTCTTTGAGGAAAATATCATGATTATTAGAAAGCAAATTTACGACTCCTCTTTAAATCTGCGTATTTCTTCAAAGCTCAGTTGTCCTGAGTCTGCACAACTCTGCCAGGACCTAGGATCAAGAGAGACACTCAAGTGTTTTGTACTATATCTCTTGACACAATGATGAAAATAATCATGGCCTCTAAACCTTCAAGCTGCATACTGGACCCTTATTCCAACTAAATTACTGAAAGAGCTGCTTCCTGAGCTTGGCCCTTCTATGTTGAACATAATCAACGGCTCTCTATCCACAGGATGTGTACCAAACTCACTAAAAGTGGCAGTAATAAAGCCTCTATTGAAAAAGCCAAACCTTGACCCAGAAATTATTTAAAACACTATCGGCCTAATCTTCCATTCCTCTCAAATTTTCAGAAAAGGCTGTTGCGCAGCAACTCACTGCCTTCCTGAAGACAAACAATGTATACGAAATGCTTCAGTCTGGTTTTACACCACATCATAGCACTGTGACTGCACTTGTGAAGGTGGTAAATTACCTTTTAATGGCATCAGACCGAGGCTCTGCACCTGTCCTCGTACTCCTAGACCTTAGTGCTGCTTTTGATACCATTGATCACCACATTCTTTTGGAGAGATTGGAAACTCAAATTGGTCTACACGGACAAGTTCTGGCCTGGTTTAGATCTTATCTGTCGGAAAGATATCGGTTTGTCTCTGTGAATGGTTTGCCCTCTGACAAATCAACTGTAAATTTCGGTGTTCCTCAAGGTTCCATTTTAGGACCACTATTGTTTTCACTATATATTTTACCTCTTGGGGATGTCATTCAAAAACATAATGTTAACTTTCACTGCTATGCGGATGACACACAGCTGTACATTTCAATGAAACATGGTGAAGCCCCAAAATTTCCCTCACTAGAAGCATGTGTTTCAGACATAAGGAAGTGGATGGCCGCAAACTTTCTACTATTAAACTCGGACAAAACAGAGATGCTTGTTCTAGGTCCCAAGAAACAAAGAGATCTTCTGTTGAATCTGACAATTAATCTTAATGGTTGTACAGTCGTCTCAAATAAAAATGAAGGATCTCTGCGTTACTCTGGACCCTGATCTCTCTCTTGAAGAACATATCAAGGATAGCTTTTTTCCATCTACGTAACATTGCAAAAATCAGAAACTTTCTGTCCAAAAATGATGCAGAAAAATTAATCCATGCTTTTGTCACTTCTAGGTTAGACTACTGCAATGATCTACTTTCCGGCTACCCGGATAAAGGACTAAATAAACTTCAGTTAGTGCTAAATACGGCTGCTAGAATCCTGACTAGAACCACAAAATGTGATCATATTACTCCAGTGCTAGCCGCTCTACACTGGCTTCCTGTCAAGGCAAGGGCTGATTAAGGTTTTACTGCTAACCTACAAAGCATTACATGGGCTTGCTCCTACCCATCTCTCTGATTTGGTCCTGCCGTACATACCTACACGTACGCTATCAATTTGTAAGTCGCTCTGGATAAGAGAGTCTGCTAAATGACTTAAATATAAATGTAAGACGCAGGCCTCCTAATTGTCCCTAGAATTTCTAAGCAAACAGCTGGAGGCAGGGCTTTCTCCTATAGAGCTCCATTTTTATGGAATGGTCTGCCTACCCATGTGAGAGATGCTAACTCGATCTCAACCTTTAAGTCTTTACTGAGGACTCATCTCTTCAGTGGGTCATATGATTGAGTGTAGTCTGGCCCAGGAGTGGGAAGGTGAACGGAAAGGCTCTGGAGCAACGAACCGTCCTTGCGGTCTCTGCCTGGCCGGTTCCCCTCTTTCCACTGGGATTCTCTGCCTCTAACCCTATTACAGGGGCTGAGTCACTGGCTTACTGGTGCTCTTTCATGCCGTCCCTAGGAGGGTCTGGGTTGGCGCCCCACCCTGGGTTGTGCCGTGGAGGAGATCTTTGTGGGCTGTACTCTGCCTCGTCTCAGGATGATAAGTTGGTGGTTGAAGATATCCCTCTAGTGGTGTGGGGGCTGTGCTTTGGCAAAGTGTGTGGGGTGTGCCTTCCTGTTTGGCCCTGTCCGGGGGTATCATCGGATGGGGCCACAGTGTCTCCTGACCCCTCCCATCTCAGCCTCCAGTATTTATGCTGCAGTAGTTTGTGTCAGGGGGATAGGGTCAATTTGTTATATCTGGAGTAGTTCTCCTGTCCTATCCGGTGTCCTGTGTTAATTTAAGTATGCTCTCTCTAATTTTGTTTCTTTCTCTCTCTGAGGACCTGAGCCCTAGGACCTTGCCTCAGGACTACCTGGCATGATGACTCCTAGCTGTCCCCAGTCCACCTGGCCGTGCTGCTGCTCCAGATTCAACTGTTCTGTTCTATCATTATTATTTGACCATGCTGGTCATTTATGAACATTTGAACATCTTGGCCATGTTCTGGCTGTGCCGGGTGGAGATTATAACAGAAGAGGACTGGCCACCCCCTCTCTAGGTTTCTTCCTAGGTTTTGGCCTTTCTAGGGAGTTTTTCCTAGCCACCGTGCTTCTACACCTGCATTGCTTGCTGTCTGGGGTTTTAGGCTGGGTTTCTGTACAGCACTTTGAGATATCAGCTGATGTACGAAGGGCTATATAAATAAATTTGATTTGGATTTGAAATGCAGTGTATGATATACCAATTTGTAGCTCAGTCTACTTTTATCCAACGTAAAAAAAACAACACCATTTCACATTTTGCTACACAAGTCTGAATACAGGTGGTGAGACAAATGTGATCCGTTTTTTAAATAAATTAGCAAAAATGTATTTTTTTCTCTGTCATTATGGGGAATTGTGTGTAGGTTTAATCAATTGTAGAATAAGACTAACGTAACAAAACATGGACAAAATGGGGTCTTGATACTTTCCAAATGAACTGTATAATTAAAAGTCTCATTTAAAGAAAGTTTACATTTTCTGGTGCCAACCTCATGTCAGCATCGGTGTGGACACTAGAGCCTGTAGCAAATATGCATAGTCTATAACCTACTCTTTGACATGTAGGCTAATCGTGTTGTTTTCTTAACAGAAGAGCTACTGTTTTTTAGTTTTCAAATCAATTTAAATGGACTATTTTGGTTGATGGCCTTGGTGCCCTGGCAGATTGAGCAACTCTTGACAGGCAAATGGCCTTGCCCCTAAAATCAAGAAATTCCAGGCCTGCGTAGCAACTTACTTCATGATGTATTTGGCTCTGTCCACAGTCTGAGCTTTGACCTTGACCAGAAGTGGGTGGCTTGTGTAGGTCTCATTCTTCCACTGCCCGTATAGCCGGTACCTGACGACCACAGGTAGCACACAGGTGAGTGGGTTAACAGTGACATATTTAATAATACATACACCAGGACCAGCCTGGAATTAGGACCTTGAAATACCAACAGAACACAACAGGGTCGGAGAATAGAACAAGTTGCATAAACCCACATACTCCAGTCTCAGTGTGGGCGTTGCCATCTCCATTGGATGGCCACTATGATCATGTGTGTGTGTGTGTCTCACCTGTGCTGGTAGGGGAAGAGTTTGAAGAGGCCCCACAGCTCCTCTGACATGCAGGCGTTACACTCCATGAGAGAGAGCGAGGGCAGCAGCACCTGGTCTGCAATGCTCAGGAAACAACTCAGCAATGTGTCCTAGGAGGGAACAGGAGCGCATCAACCACCAGAGTACAGACCACAGTGAGTGGATAATTACAAAATTATATGGACAAAGATCCCCTCTCCCCCTTGGGAGGACCAAAAAAAAAAAAAAAAAAGGCCCTCGGATCCTCTAAAAGTTCTACAGCTGCAAAGAATCTTGACACAGCTTGGTGTGGAGAGTGCACCGCACTCGACCGCAAAGTTCTACAGAGAGTTGTGCAGACAGCTCAGTATATCAAGGGGGCCGAGCTCAGTGCCATCCAGGACCTCTATATCGGGTGGTGTCAGAAGATGCCCCAAATAATTGCCCAAGACTCCAGCCACCCAAGCCACGTCCGGCAAACGGTTGGATTAACAGGCTCAGAGACAGCTTCTACCCTCAAGCCATAAGACTGATTAATGTTTTATTAAATGGATACCTGGACTATCTGTACTGACCCTATCTTGCACTGCTCTATGCACACTCACACAAAACCACACGCTCTCACACACAGCTGCTAATCTGTTCTTTATTTTACTCATCATCTATCCATTAGGGATATTAACAGTTAAGATTTAAAATCGGTTAGCTGCTGAAAATACATTTGACTGGTCATGATTATCAATCTATAGATTCATTTGCATAATTTTTTTGAATTAAATTGTCGTGTGTATTTGTTACTCGTCGTTCATCTTATTTATCACACGCACATAAAATACAGAACCTAGTTTGAGGTGCGAGTGGCCTATCACCTGTCAGATAGAGCGAGATCAGTTCCTCAAATATGTTACTGCAGTGAAACAGGCTTTTATAAGCCGAGTCAGTAAGCAACAAAATACATTTCTAAATGCAATCGCGTGTTAACTTTTCATTGGCACGATTAAAAGAGCTACTATTTTTATTACTCAATCTCAACTCATAATTAAAGCATGCCTCCCATTCAACAATTGAGTGCATAAACTATAGTCAATGGTAGGGAGGCCATCAACGCTTCATCCACCACTTCACAAAGTGAGATTGAGGTAGTATAATCGCTGAATACCTGAATGTTTTACTTCACCCCAAATAATGAAGATTGTCTTACCTTGCTTCAAAGTAGCCTAGCTGACATTTGTATCCCTAACCCTGATTCCTAGTCACTTTATCCTGCCTTGATTCTCGGGCTGACCACATTTAGTCAACTGGTCGATTGTTTGGTTAATAGGCTGTTGGTCGACGGATTTGTTTTAGTCGAGCAGTGGCAAATACATATATATTTTTAAAGTATGGTACACGAGACACGTGTCTGATTCACGCCAATCTGAGTGGACTAATCCAATGGAGGCCGCAGGGATTTGCACACCACCCCTGCGGCATCCCGTTAATTCCCATAATTTCTCATCTACAATGCTTGTCTTTTTTACGGTAATTTCTCTTCCAATATTTTTAAAAATATATATACAGTTGAAGACGGAAGTTTACATACACTTACGTTGGAGTCATTAAAACTCATTTTTCAACCACTCCACAAATTTATTGTTAAACTATAATTTTGGCAAGTCGATAAGGACATAATTTTTCCAACAATTGTTTACAGATTATTTCACTGTATCTCAATTCCAGTGGGTGAGAAGTTTACATACACTAAGTTGACTGTGCCTTTAAACAGCTTGGAAAATTACAGAAAAGGATGTCATGGACTTAGAAGCTTCTGATAGGCTAATTGATATCATTTGATTCAATTGGAGGTGTACCAGTAGATGTATTTCAAGGCCTACCTCCAAACTTAGTGCCTCTCTGACTGACATCATGGGAAAATCAAAAGAAAATGTAGACCTCCACAAGTCTGGTTCATCCTTGGGAGCAATTTACAAACGCCTGAAGGTACCACGTTCACCTGTACAAACAATAGTACACAAGTATAAACACCATGGGACCGCTCAGCTGTAATTACCGCTCAGGAAGGAGACGCATTCTGTCTCCTAGAGATGAACGTGCTTTGGTGCGAAAAGTGCAAATCAATCCCAGAACAACAGCAAAGGACCTTGTGAAGATGCTGGAGGAAACAGGTACAAAAGTATCTATATCCACAATAAAATAAGTCCTTATATCGACATAACCTGAAAGGTCGCCTAGCAAGGAAGAAGCCACTGCTCCAAAACTGCCATAAAAAAAAGCCAGACAACAGGTTTGCAACTGCACATGGGGACAAAGATCGTACTTTTTGGAGAAATGTCCTCTGGTCTGATAAAACAAAAATAGAACTGTTTGGCCATAATGACCATCATGTTTAGAGGAAAGGGGGAGGCTTGCAAGCTGAAGAACACCATTCCAACGGTGAAGGACAGGGGCGGCAGCATCATGTTGTGGGGGTGCTTTGCTGCAGGAGGGACTGGTGCACTTCACAAAATATATGGCATCATGAGGAAAGAGTTGTGGATATTTTGAATGGAATGGTTCAAAAATAAACATATCCAGGTGTTAGAATGGCCAAGTCAAAGTCCAGACCTGAATCCAAATGAGAATCTGTGGAAAGAACTGAAAACTGCTGTTCACAAATGCTCTCCATCCAACCTCACTGAGCTCGAGCTGTTTTGCAAGGAGGAATGGGGGAAAATTTCAGTCTCTCGATGTGCAAAACTGATAGAGACATACCCCAAGCGACTTAAAGCTGTAATCGCAGCAAAAGGTGGCGCTACAAAGTATTAACTTAAGGGGGCTGAATAATTTTGCACACCCAATTTTTCAGTTTTTGATTTGTTAAAAAAGTTTGAAATATCCAATACATGTCGTTCCACTTCATGATTGTGTCCCACTTGTTGTTGATTCTTCACAAAAAAATACAGTTTATATCTTTATGTTTGTAGCCTGAAATGTGGCAAAAGGTTGCAAAGTTCAAGGGGCTGAATACTTTCGCAAGGCACTGTATATGTGCTTTTGTAATCATATCTTGTCTTTGCAGGGGTATGACCCAGTGGGTAAATCTACTTTTAGCTTTTCCAGTGGTCCGTTTGAGTTTGTTCAGAATCTAACACCTTAAATACCTCGTAATCCTACACAATGATCTGGTACTCACTGCATATACAGTGGGGCAAAAAAGTATTTAGTCAGCAACCAATTGTGCAAGTTCTCCCACTTAAAAAGATGAGGCCTGTAATTTTCATCATAGGTACACTTCAACTATGACAAACAAAATGAGAAAAAAAAATCCTGAAAATCACCTTGTAGGATTTTTAATGAATTTATTTGAGAACTTGCACAATTGGTGGCTGACTAAATACTTTTTTGCACCACTGTAACTCCATTGTTGTGCATTTTATTCCTTGTGTTACTATTTATTTATTGAATATATTTTTTAAACTCTGCATCGTTGGGAAGTGCTTGAAAGCAAGCATTTCACGGTCAAGTCTACACTTGTACACCTGCATTTATTCTCTGAATTCCTCTTGCTGATTAATACAACAAAACTGTTCAAGACACTTCTTGGTCCAATTTACTTTGACAACTCACCATTTTGTCCTTGACGTTGTCATTTCTACCCTCACTTTGGTACTGGAGAAACAAAAGAAAGCACAAGGACAATTAGTGAGATGAAGCCAGGATAGGACGGTATGCCAATACATTTTCCTTTGGGGATCAAAAAAGCATCAATTGACTTTAGGGCATGTACCTCTTTCATAAAGCCCTTGCCCAGGCGTACGATCTTGGCAAAAAGGATGGGGTCATGGGAGAGGTGGGGCCCCAGGTAGCAGAGCATGCTGAACACATCCCTGCGCAGGTCCTCAAAGCTCTCTGCAGGCCTGGGGGCCCGCTTGTTCTTCAGGGGCCTCAACAAACATCCCTTGGCCCCTTTGGGGACCCCGGCTCTGCAAAGGGAAACACAGGTGAGACGGGGCACAGAGTTTGTAGTATTTCGGCTGGCTGGCTGTGTATGTCGTGTTGTCGTGTTGTATTTAGGTAAATGTGTACATTTCTTCAGCTAATATGCAAAGAGCACAAAGTGAATCCAGGGGAGCAGGCGGGCACCTGCGGTAGAGTGGCTCCACAGTCAGATGCAGCAGCTGGCACAGCGCCAGAGCAATGGCCTTGTGAGAGGTGGCGTAGAAGGAGGGCATCTGGTCCATAATACTTTGGGCATGGTGCCAGTCTCCGATCCTCAGCAGCGCTTCCAACAGACCCAGCTTCTGGTTATCAGGAGCCTGAGGGTAGAGGGGGAGATGCAGAGTGTGTGGGTGAGCTTGGAGCAGCAGTAGGAGTTAGTCTGAGAGCAGCTATGTCCTTAGGTTTATGACGGAGGAATCTCACAAAGTACAAAGCAGGCCCGTTAAAAGAGGTTAAGGAGGATTTGCAAACAAGGCCTAGTGAGTAAATCATAAGTTGTAAATATATTAGTTTTTGAAATTATTATTTTTACCCCCTTTTCCTCCCAAATTTCGTGTTATCCAATTGGTAGTAGTTACTGTCTTGTCTCACTGCAACTCCCGTACGGACTCGGGAGAGGCGAAGGTCGAGAGCCACGAGTCCTCCAAAACACAACACAACCAAGTCGCACTGCTTCTTGACACAATGCACATCCAACCCGAAAGCCAGCAGCACCAATGTGTCGGAGGAAACACCGTACACCTAGAGGCCAGGTCCGCGTGCACTGTGCCCAGCCCGCCACAGGAGTCGCTAGTGCGCAATGAGACAAATTCTCCATAAACCGGATGACGCTGGGCCAATTGTGTGCCGCCCGGTTCAAACCCAGAATCTCTGGTGGCAAAGCTGCCTTAGACCACTGCACCACCCGGGAGGCCCTATGAGTCATAATTTTCTCCAGCAGCATTTGATGGGAACAAGGAACTGTAGAAATCCGTCATCGTACCTGACGCTGCACTTAATTCATGTGTGTGACTGACACAACCAACTGACACAGCATAGTAACAAGGCAGTGTTGTCAGGGAGAGGCTGAGTGTGGGATGAGTTAACTAGCTAGAGGACAAACTGATATTCCGCTCATCCAATGTCACTCATTTTTCATGCAAATTGCCACCATACAAACTGAGGCAGCGGACTTTGAAAATTAATATTTGTGTCCTTAACTTTTGGCCACGACTGTACATTTGTTCTTAGATGCATGGCATATTATACTAATTAAGTTTAGTGGAAGAAGACACTGTATAATCTGCAAGTGGCAGAGGGGGACCAGACTTAGTGAGAGCACTGTCTTTGCCTGGTAGGGAAAGTACGAAACAGAGAACAAAGAGACCGGACAATGGGAATAACTGCCACGACTACATTACATGATGTCCTCCTATGTTGGGTTTATTGTTTTCCCCCTTCCTATAGACTGGAGTGACGAGTTCCAAGAGGGTTGAGGGTTTTTTGTCTGGTTGTCTTGAGGTGGATGAGCGTGAGTAGTTAAGACCCAGACGCATGCTTGGATGTCATAAGGTGAATGCACCAATTTGTAAGTCGCTCTGGATAAGAGCGTCTGCTAAATGACTTAAATGTAATGTAAATGTTTTCAGGCTATTTTATAAAAAACTAAAAGCACTTACGTCAAACTATGAGCTTAATGTTGAAAGATGTTTGTGAATTTGCCTCCCAGTGTGTTGGAAAACAGACAGAACCAGGTTCTCCTCTAGGATTTGCCTGTACTTAGCTATATTTTGTTTGATTTTTATAATTTAAAAAATCCCTAGTCATAAGCATACCCATAAGATGATGCAGCCACCACCCTGTTCAAAAGATGAAGAGTGGTACTCAATGATGTATTGAGGACAGAGTTCATTTCTTTGCAGTTTTACTTTAGTTCTTTATTGCAAACAGGCTGCATGTTCTGGAATATTGCATTTTTTTTGTTCAAGCCACTGGAAAAACTATTATTGAAACAGTTATTTGCTAAATTTAGCATTAGCATGACGCGGGCACTCAGATGACAGATGCAATCTGACAATCTGGATCTTGGGCTGGAGGCGGAATTTATTTTAGAAACATGGCTCACAAAAGCCTTCAGTGTTGCTCTTCGTTACTTTTAACGTGTGGGAGGGAGGGGGGCTGCTGCTGCAGCTTTAACTCTAACAGACCTCCTCTGGCCCATCAATCACTGTCTGTCTGTCGGTGGTGGTATGCACAGCCCTGCCTCAGACAAGACACTGACTGACACCTCATTAACACACAACAATAAAGCCTTTTCCCTTTCCTTCAGCAGCACACAGAGGAAGCCTTATAAAGACTGGGCTTCATCAAGGCGATAAAAGAAGGACACTTAGTGGAAATAGACCTGTGCTTTAGTGTGGAATAGTTACCCAAATGTGGAGACACGCATTTCAAATAGTAGAAATGTGTGCGAGTGTAACATGAGATTACTTTACCTTGTCATTCTTCTCTTCCTCCTTCTCCCTCTCCTTGTCCTCAGTCTTCTCGGAGGGCACCACCACCATGGTGAGCTTGCGGGCGATCTGCTTGGCCTCTGTGATTTCTCTCTTGTGCTCCTCTACAATGCTGGCATCCAGTGGCATCAGCTGGGAGGGCAACGCAGGCTCAGTCACACATCAGGTCACAATTTATAGCACCAGGCATTTAGATTTCTCTGTTGGATCACATGTTGCACAATCTGGCATGCACTGAGGACAACCAATGTTAGTCAAATCTTTGATATAAAATTATATACATATATACACATACCGTTATATGCCTTTAGAAAGTATTCACACCTTTACTTTTTCCACATTTTGTTGTGTTACAAAGTGGGATTAAAATGGGTTTAAATTGTCTTTATTTTTTTGTCAACGATCTACACAAAATATGTGCTAAAGAATTCTAACACAAGTAAAACATTTATAGAAAACTAATATACATTCATTAGATAAGTATTCAATCCCCTGAGTCAAATGCCAGTGATTACAGCTGTGAGTCTTTCTGGGTAAGTGTAAGAGCTTTGCGCGCCCGGACAATATATATGCACATTATTATTTTTTAATTCAGCTCTGTCAAAATGGTTGTTGATCATTGCTAGACAGCCATTTTCAAGTCTTGCCATAGATTTCCATGCCGATCTAGGTCAAAACAGTAAATAGGCCACTCAGGAACATTCATCGTCTTCTTGGTATGCAACTCCAGTGTATATTTGGCCTTGTGTTTTAAGTTATTGTTCTGCTTAAAGGTTAATGTCTCCCAGTGACTGTTGGAAAGCAGACAACCAGGTTTTCATCTAGGATTTTGCCAGCACTTAGCTCTATTTAGTTTATTTTTAATCATAAAAAAACTCTAGTCCTTGTCAATGACAAGCATACCCATAACATGATGTAGAGTGGTACTCAGTGATGTGTTGCACCAAACATAACACTTTGTATTCAGGACATAAGTTAATTTCTTTGCAGTTTTACTTTAATGCCTTGTTGCAAACAGGATGCATGTTTTGGAATAATTAGTATAGTGGATTAACTACAATGTTGTTGATCCATCCTTAGTTCTCTCATATCACAGCCATTAAACTATGTTTTAAAGTCACCATTAGCCTTATGGTGGAATCCCTGACCGGTTTACCTCTTCTCCGGCAACTGAATTAGGAAGGACGACTGCATCTTGTTTTACTCAAGTGCATTGATACACCATCCAAAGACTAATTAATAACTTCACCATGCTCAAAGGGAAATTCACTGTTTTCTTTTTATTAGCCATCTACTAATAGGTACCCTTCTTTCAAAGGCATTGAAAAACCTCCCTGGTCTTTGTGGTTGAATTGGTGTTTGAAATCCACTGCTCGAATGAGGGACCTCACAGATACTTGTATTTTGACTCAAGACATTTCAGATTAATTTGTAAAGATTTCAAAAAAATATCCACTTTGACATTATGGAGTACTGTGTAGGCCAGTGATTTATTTTTTAATTTCAGCTCTAACAACAAAACGTGGAAGAAGTTGAGAAGGAACTGTATTATGTGAGACAATGCTCTGTAGGTGTGAGTTGAGATGCTTACGTGCACATAGATGTCCTCCAGCTCTATAAGGTTGTGATGCAAGAGGGCGGCAGCGATGTGGTAGAGTGACGTGGGAGTCTCCTCATTTGGCTCCTGGGAGGAGGTGGACAGTCAAGGAACACTCAATACATACCGAGGAATAGCTATTGGATATGGGGGGTTCTAATACAAATCAGAGAAATTCACTCTGCTGTCTTTTGATCCCCTACTTGAAGCTAAAGTGTATAGTTCAGTGACTGGCAGCTAGGGATGCACATTTCGGTCAATTTTGCTTCTGGCTGACCAACCCTCATTAAACAGTTTTTTTTTTTAAATCCCAAAACAGTAAAATGACACGACCAACAGAAAATACTATGTATACAAACAAGGAACGGACATGTTTCCTAAGAGCTTCATGAAAACATGCAAGAATAGCAAGCCTATCGTCTTATAGTCAAAAGGCTATAGCATATTACTGAAGATGCAACTGCTGTAATGAAGCAGCTAATAAAAAAAGTTGTTTTCAAACATTTGACAAAATGCAATTCATGGGAAAACACCATTCTTAACAGAGCATCTAATGCGAGCGGTTCCATATGTGACCCGTTGCAGGTAACTAGGCGTATGTCGCGGGTCACTACCTAACAAGGTGGTCTGTCACATGTGACAGAGGTTAAAATCTCAGCTAATAACTTAGAGGGGAATCTAATAGCAACAACTAGGACAGGTTGCTAATACGACTAGGATTCTGTTTCTGGATATGAAAACCAATAGAACAGGGGTCCTTGCTGGTTAATGGCATGAGTCTTTATGGAACAATTGTCTCCACATTTCTATGGTTGGATTTTGGCTAGGCTACTTTGAAGCAAGGTATAACAACTACACTGCCACAAGCGTACATTGTAAAGTGGTGGGTGACATGCTGATACCCTGCCTGCCGTTGACTAAATTCTACGCACATCGAATCGGAGGCACGCTTTAATTACGAGTTAAGAAATTAAAACGAGCTATTTTTAAATCTAGGCATACAAAAGAGTTGGCACCTGATTGCATTTAGAATTGTTGTTTGTTGCTTACTGACTGGGCTTATAAAAGCATGATTCACTCCAGTACCAACTTTTTGAGGAGCTGTTCTCGCACTGTCTGACAGGTGATAGAGCCTAGTTTGAAGAGTGGAATGGCCTGTATTCTGTGCACATGTGATAAGATACATGACAAGTAGCGGAAATACACAAGCCAATTTATTATAACTACTAGTCAGGGTAGCCTAGTAGTTAGAGCGTTGGACTAGTAGGCGGAAGGTTGCAGGTACAAATCTGTCGTTCTGCCCCTGAACAGGTAGTTAACCCACTGTTCCTAGGCAGTCATTGAAAATAAGAATTTGTTCTTAACTGACTTGACTGGTTAAATAAAGGTAAAATAAAAAATGTCCACTAAATGATGACCGTTTGTGGTTAACTGTTAACATCCCTACTGGCAGAACTAATATTAACATCAGGTCTGGCTGCACCATTTCCCCTCATTCTTGCAGGTCAAGGGAGAATGTGAGCAAGACTTATGTTCATCAATAAGACCTTGAAGTATTTTTTATTGATTTGGTTAAGGATTTGTCCGCTTCTTGGACAGGCAGCTCCTCACAAACACCAATTTGTACAGTTTATATCCGGCCAGTTTCAGACAGGCTGTAGAGTGCAGACAGTCACAGTGGGGAGTCTGCTCTCTCACCTGGTTGAACTTGAACTTGAAGCCTAGGATGTGGCAGAGAGTGAGGGGTTCACACATGTAGGACTTGATGAGGGGCAGGAAGAACTCGTCTTGGTCAGAGCGACACTCGTACACCTCCAGGATGATGTCCAGAACGCGGTTGGGGTCCAGATTGAAGCATCCTGCAGGGTGGAGAGGGGGTAAGGGTGTACAGATGACATTGAGTAACTTGGGTACAAAATAAGGCCATGTGTAATGTAACCCCCATTTGGGAGTCTAAATGTCTAAAAATATATATATTAACGTCCCATGCAACAATTCAATCCTCAATTTAAAAACTGTAAAATGCACTTCCGCCAAACTTAGTATCTCCATTACTGTCTTTGTAAGTCACAGATATTATACATAGCCATCACAAAAAAATGCAGCAAGACTAAGAGTGCATCAAGGATCCGCTGCTTCTTGGCAGTGGAGAACGTGATGAAAAAGACTAGGGGTTTCATACCTATTAGGGACTTGATGCTCTCTAGGACGATGTGGCTAGTGATGTTGCCTGACAGATCTTGGCCCAGCTCAGTGATCAGCTTGGCATAGCCCTCATTCTCTTCCCTCAGCAAGTTGAATTTCTGCTGCTTGTAACTATAAGGGGGCAGAGTGGAAAACAATACGTAGGAGGCCAACCACTCACCATTAGATAAACAACTTCAAACTTTAGGCCCAAGCGTGAACGCAAGTGATATTATTTATTGTGTTTCTAGTGTATTATAGGGTAATAGAACCCTATACAGCCAAGAATAACCATATTTTGCAGCAAGGTAGTGCATGAACAGTCAGAGAATATAAACAACTAAAGTGATGTAATTTCTCTACATTCTGTGCTGACATTACATTTGGCATTTGTGGAAAAGCTCACATCCTATCGGGTAAATGGTCACATATTAAATGCTACAGCCACAGGCTGCAAGGCGGATAGCCCAGCCCTGACCTGGGAATAACAGTAGCTTACTCTAGTTCCGGCTACTTGGTCAGACCATTCAATTTATTACATTGTTGACTTTTGACACCGACCATTACAGGATTTTTGTTTTTTTACAGATGAAAATGAGTCACCGCTCCACTTACAATAGTTTGGTCTTGATTTTAACGATTTTCTGGTTGAACTGATGAGCTTGCTTTATGAGTCCCAGGGACTCCAGGGTCTCTGGGTCCAGCCTCTCCTTCAGGATGGCATCTGGCACAAAGAACTGAAGAGAGGGCAGAATGAAACAAACAAGTGTTATCTAATCCCTCCAGGATTCCGCGGTTACAAAAATTCCCAGCATATTGTGGGAGGGCTTGTAAATATGACCAATCACTGCACTATTCCCGCATAAAAGTCTAATGCAACATTATCTCAAACTGACCCATAACACAGTACAAAAACAGGGCTCACAATTTAAACCAATAAGCGCACATTTATCAAAAATATGGTTCAATCAAGCCACGCCTCAAACCTTTTTCCTCAGCGCATTTTCACAACGAATTGGACAAAAATCACTGCACATTGACATGCAAAATGCCAGAACTGCCACAGCAAAACCAAGCATTTTTGACAGCAATAATAACAAAAAACCTTGTGAAATCCTGGAGAGACTGTATAAAGATGAGTAAATAGATCTCATATGGTTATGAACAGGGGTGAAAGTAGATTACATTTCTTACCGGTACGGGACACCAAAGTGCACACACATTCATTTTTTGTATAGCCTAGGTGTAATCATAGAATTACATATAGAATCCCTATTCATTTCATATGATCTCAGTGGGCCATGGACTAGTAAAGATATGCCATAACACTTAACATGCATTACCTTTTAACATAGACGGCACGTGGGTTTCAACTTTGGGCAAGATCATTTTCACCATAAACATGCACATTTATAATAAAGCATTCCATGTATCCTCGCATTTTCAGACTTATGTAAGTTAGTCTACTATTCCGAATGTGAGAATTAGAATGGAGTCATTATTTAAGCTAACACTAACTCCATCACTGTTGGCAAAAAATATATACTTCAATGCAGCACGAATGGGTGTAGAGTAGGCCTATCAAACATATTTCATTCAATTTTACTACACTTTATATTCATCCGGAAAGTATTCAGACCCCTGCCCTTATCCACATTTTGTTAACATTACAGCCTTATTCTAAAATGGATTAAATAAAAATCCAATACCCCATAATGACAAAGCGAAAACAGGTTTACACATTTTTGTAAATGTGTTAAAATAACAGAAATACCATATTTGCATAAATATTCAGACCCTTTGCTATGAGACTCGAAACAGAGCTCAGGTACAACCTGTTTCCATTAATCCTCCTTTAGATGTTTTTACAACTTAGAGTCCACCTGTGGTAAATTCAATTGATTGGGCATGATTTGGAAAATCAGTCACCTGTCTATATAAAAAAAGGTCCAACAGTTGACAGTGCATGTCAGAGCAAAAGCCAAGTCATGAGGTCGAAGGAATTGTCCGTAGACAGGATTGTGTCAAGGCACAGATTTGGAGAAGGGTACCAAAAACTGTCTGCAACATTGAAAGTCCCCAAGAACACAGTGGACCCCTCATTCTTAAATGGAAGACTTTTGGAACCACCAAGACTCTTCCTAGAGCTGGCCTCTCGGCCAAACTGAGCAATCGGGGGAGAAGGGCCTTGGTCAAGGAGGTGACCAAGAACCTGGTGGTCACTCTGACAGAGCTCCAGAGTTCCTCTGTGGAGATGGAAGAAACTTCCAGAAGGACAACCATCTCCGCAGCACTCTGCCAATCAGGCCTTTATGGCAGTGGCCAGATGGAAGCCACTCCTCTGTAAAAGGCAGCCCGCTTGACACCTAAAGGACTCTCAGACCATGAGAAACAATATTCTCTGGCGTAATGAAGCCAAGAAAGAACACTTTGGCCTGAATGCAAAGCGTCACGTCTGGAAGAAACCTGGCACTATCCCCAAGGTGAAGCATGGTGGTGGCAGCATCATGCTGTGGGGATGTTTTTCAGTTGCAAGGACTGGGAGACCAGTCAGGACAGAGGGAAAGATGAACGGATAAAAGTAGAGATCCTTGATAAAGACCTGCTCCAGAGTGCTCAGGACCTCAGACTAGGGCGATGGTTCACCTTCCAACTGGACAATGTCCCTAAGCACACAGCCAAAACAACGCAGGAGTGGCTTCGGGACATGTCTCTGAATGATCTTCACCGGTTCAGGCAGAGCCCCGACTTTAACCTAATCTAACATCTTTGGAGACTTGAAAATAGCTGTGCAGCGACACTCCCCATCCAACCTGACACAGCTTGAGAGGATCTGCAGAGAAGAATGGGAGAAACTCCACACAAAGTTGTGCCAAGCTTGTAGTGTCATAACCAAGACTGGAGGCTGTAATCACTGCCGAAGGGGGCTTCAACAAAGTACTGAGTAAAGGGACTCAATACTTAAGTAAATATCTTTTTTTTGTAAATAAATTTGCAAAAAAAAAATCTAAAAAACTTTTTTTCTTGTTAATTATGGGGTAGTGTGTAGATTGATGAGGATAAAAAAACTATAATACATTTTAGAGTAAGGCTGTAACGGAACACAATTTGGAAAAAGTCAAGGGATCGAAATACTTTTTGAATTCACTATATTAGCAGAATCTTATTATGACAAATGTTAGGGTAGCCTACTCTGCTGACACCTGACAGATCAATAAAAACAATGTTATCTGATCCATATAAAAAGGCCTACAAAAAAGGTGAGACACAAATACAATATGACATCTATCTAACCTGGAGGAGGAAGTTATTGTCCAAAAACAACCAAAAAAGCATTACTGACCCAATGATAAAGATATTCACTATGTTCACTCCCCTGAATATGGCTGATGTTCTCCACTGGTGCCAATAAAATAGGCTACTTACTGTTCGCTCACTTAAGTTAAGAATTTTGATAACTAAAAGACAGACTGGAGTCATTTCATTGGCATCTCTTTACAGAAACATCCATTTTAAATTTTGCGATTTGCCTGGCTGGGTCTCCACTTTTCACTGACAGTCACAACTGAATCATCTATTTGGTACTTGCTGTGCGCTGCCCAAATTGCAGGCCTTTCCGTCTGTAGGTTATGCAATTTAAAAATAAACAATGCTAACGATCCTGTGGCCAAATCATACTTTCTGGTGTAGTTGCCCATTTTGAATGATTTTATTCATTTCTGTATAGACAGAGTAAGCTAATAAGCCTATATAATTTTGGCAATTGAATTCAAGTTACATTAGGGAAAGCTTCCCATAGCTTTATAGACGTGTCATCTATGCCTTTTAATGCGGCATAAACAACCAGTCATGATGTTTTCATCCAATTGTTTGACAATCACTTAACAAAGGGCCCCAGGAGGCTACCCGCGCACATTCATCCACTCACAAATGAATGGAAAGAGCCATCCGTTACAAAACACCTACGTGTACTGTAATTACATTCTGTGAAGGCCTACACGTGTAGTCTGAATTGACAAGATGCATAAACGGGTGGAAGACTGCTAGTGATGGCTATTTAACAGTCTGATGGCTTTATGATAGTCTTTCGGTCCCAGCTTTGATGAACCTGTACTGATGTCGCCTTCTGGATGATAGCGGGGTGAACAGGCCGTGGCTCAGGTGGTTGATGTCCTTCATGAACTTTTTGGCCTTCCTGTGACATCGGGTGCTGTAGGTGTCCTGGAGGGCGGGCAGTGTGCCCCCAGTGATATGTTGGGATGAGCCCGTTGGTTGCGGGCGGTGCAGTTGCTGTACCAGACGGTGATACTGTGAAAATGTGTGAGGGTTTTAGGTGCAAAGCCAAATTTCTTTAGCTTCCTGAGGTTGAAGAGGCACACGTCTGTGTGGGTGGACCATTTCAGATTGTCGGTGATGTGTACATAGAAGAACTTGGAAGCTTTCCACCTTCTCCACTGCGGTCCCGTCGATGTGGATAGGGGCGTGCTCACTCTGCTGTTTCCTGAAGTCCATATTCAGCTCTTTTGTTTTGTTGACATTGAGTGAGGTTATTTACCTGGCACCACTCTCCCAGGGCCCTCACCACTTCCCCTGTAGGCTTTCTCATCATTGTTGGTAAAGCAGGCCTCCTACTGTTGTGTCGCCTGTAAACTTGAGGATTGAGTTAGAGGTGTGCGTGGCCATGTAGTCATGGGTGAACAGGGAGTACAGGAGGGGGCTAAGCACACACCCTTGTGGGGCCCTGTGTCGAGGATCAGAGGAGGTGTTGTTTCCTACCTTCAACACCTGGGTGCGGGCCGCAAGGAAGTCCAGGACCCAGTCCACATGAGGCGGCAGGTAGCCTCGTGGTTAAGAGCATTGGGCCAGTAACCGAAAGGTTGGTGGATCGAATCCCCGAGCTGACAAGGTAAAAATCTGTCGCTCTGCCCCAGAACAAGGTAGTTAACCCACTGTTCCTTGGCCATCATTGAAAATAAGAATTTGTTCTTAACTGACTTGCCTGGTTAAATATATTTTACAAAATGTTGCACAGAGCAGGGCCCCAAGCTATGGTGTTGAATGCTGAGCTATAGTCAATGAACATCATTCTTACATAGGTACTCCTCTTGTCCGGATTGTGCAGTGCGATGGCAATTGCATCATCTGTGAATCTATTGGGGCGGTAAGCAAATTGAAGGGGGTTTAGGGTGTCGGGTAAGGTGAAGGTGATATGATCCTTAACTAGCCTCTCAAAGCACTTCATGATGACAGAAGTGAGTGCTACTGATAGTAATTTAGTTCCGTTACCTTTGCTTTCTAGGGTACAGGAACAATGCTGGACATCTTCAAGCAACTGGGGACAGCAGACTGGGATAGGGAGAGATCAAATATGTCGGTATTCACTCCAGCTAGCTGGTCTGCGCATGCTCTGAGTAAGCTGCTAGGGATGCAGTCTGGGCCGGCAGCCTTGTGAGGGTTAACACGTTTAAATGGTCTTACTCACGTCGGCCACGTAGAAGGAGAGTCCACAGTCTTTGGTAGTGGGCCGCGTCGGTAGCACTGTATTATCCTTAAAGCGGGCGAAGAGCGTTTAGCTTGTCCAGAAGCAAGACGGTGTCCGCAATATGGCTGGTTTTCCCTTTGTAGTCCGTGGTTGTCTGTAGACCCTGCCACATACGTCTCGTGTCTGAGCTGTTGAATTGTGACTCCACTGTCTCTGTACTGATGTTTTTCCTCTTTGATTGCCTTACGGTGGGAAGAAGTACACGGTTTGTGTATTCCCAGTCACCTTGCCATGGTTAAATGCGGTGGTTCGCACTTTCAGTCTGCCATTTATCCATGGTTTCTGGTTTGGGTAGATTTCAATAGTCACAATGGGTACAACATCTCCTATAATCTTCCTGATGAACTCAGTCACTGTATCCGTGTATTAGTCAATGTTATTCTCAGAGGCTACCCGAAACATATCCCAGAATGCGTGTAAATGCCTATTATTTTTTGGCATTTTGTGTTAATTGTGATGAGCTACACCGTACTGGTAAAACGTGAGCCTCACTATTTATTTGGCCGGAACGCCAACTGTTGCCACCGGACCAGCCTACTTTCACCCCTGGTTATGAATTACAGAAAATGCATCATTTGTGAAGAGAATCAAATGTTACTATAATATAAATTAAGAATCAATATCATTTTTAAAAAGTTTGTAATTCAAGCTTGACACTCAAATACTGTTTTTGCCTTACAGTAGGAAATACAGACAAAGGCTGAATTTTCTATGATCAATACTGCCACCTAGTGAAAGTTGACATCTCATGAGAATGTATTTTTGTTCATCGCAATAACTTGAAACACACTTACCAGACACGCTCCCACTAGCTGGGTGTAATGGTCACGTTTGTTTTTTTCCTCTAAAGAGCTGGTCTCTATGTCTGTCAAAATAACAATTGAAACATTACAATATCATGACTATAATTAGGCAACACATTTAGGCATTAAATTGCAAATGACTGTCACAATATGCCCAAACTGAAGTCAAACCCACCTAGTATACTGAAAACATCTGCTAAAATGGATGGCATGTCATCCCGCAGATCCTGGAAACAAACAAGAAATCAGACGCATTCAAAACGGGAATAAAAAAGGTAAATTCTTATTGACTTTTGTTTGCTGATACAGAAGTTCCAGAAGTGGTGTTTAGCTTTCTTCACAAGCAAAGCACACTGTTTCAGTCTGAAATTAATGAATAGGCAGAAGAGGACTGTTTTATTATGGCGCAGCTGCAAGTGTACCTTCTCTGCATGTTCCTAATGATAGAGTCTGTGCTTCTATTCGTAACATTACAAAATACCCACATTCCAGGGAACAGAGAAAAAACTTGGACTCATTGAGTTGTAACATTACTCGATCAATTTGAACAGCTGCTAAAGGAACCTCCGATTAGGATTGTATATTTTTCTCCCTCTTAAAAATAACCAGAAATCAAGAACTAAATGCACATCACTCCTCAATTGCAGATACTAGTCAATGTTTTCACAAAAAGGACTGTCCTATGACACAAAAACCTAATTTCTTTATTGCACTAACGTATGGAAGATTTTCTGTGATGAAAGACATTGCAGAGAATGAGGACTTCAAAAGGACTATACATACCATCATGTCACAGAGGACGCTAGCAGAAAGGTCCAGCTTGAAGTTCCCCTGTATGACATGCCAGCAGAGTTCATACAAAGCTGCCTGTATATCTAGAGAATAAAAAGAAGAGGCAAACAGGCTGAGAATTACTCTCAATACAATGTATCAGTATAACCCCCTTTTCACAAACGGCCAACCGAAGAGCTGTTGATGCTCATTATGATGCTATATGAACATTACCTGACATAGCGAGACCCCATCATTGAATGAATATTACCTTAAATTACCTTGAATAATATCTTAACTTAATTTGCAAAGACTCAATTGTTGCAAAACTAACATGTATACTGTTCTTTCAAATAGCACAGATGGGTACTTTCATTTTTGAGCTTACCTTTTATTGTGCTGTCATGATTTGTTTTGTATGCAAGATTCTTACATAGTTGTACACTGAAAAGGAGGGGGAAAGGTGATTATTTACTATACATTATCTAGTTTATTTTCAGTGACTTGTAAATAGTTTTCCAAATGACCATAGAACAGTTAGTAGTGTGCTGTAGTATGTGTACATAATTTGTACAATACGTGTTGCAGATATACAAAATCTGCTTCATGTCAACCCCCAATATTAACGCTGCATATTACACTGTAACTGTTTGAATACACCATTCTGAGCATTTGACACTTTAAAACATAGTCCAAAACTCTTAACGTCCAGTTACTAGAGCTTGATGACTAAATTCTTATCAATGCCAACTGTTGCCCATTATTTAATCAGCAGAAATCACACCCATACTACCAAATTCAGATGATGACATGTTTTCAATTCTAGCTAGCTAATGTTTTCGTGTAGCAAGAGTCAGGTGGTGGTACCATTAGCTTGCTGGGAACGACACCTGCTCGTCGAACATAATCATTCTAAAATCATGGCCATTAATATAGAGTTAGTCCCCCCTTTGCTGCTATAAACAGCCTTCACTCTTCTGGGAAGGCTTTCCACTAGATGTTGGAAATTGCTGCAGGGACTTCTTTCCATTCAGCCACAAAAGCATACTTGAGGTCAGGCACTGATGTTGGGCGATTAGGCCTCGCTTGCAGTCTGCGTTCCAATTTATCTTAACAGGGTTCGATGGAGTCGAGGACTGGCCTGGACAGATTCCTGACAAGTTATTCAACAACAATCTCAACAATCCATTTCTCTATGGACCCCGAATTGTGCACAGGGGCAGTATCATGCTGAAAAAGGAAAGGGCCTTCCCAACTGTTGCCACAAAGTTGGAAGCACAGAATCATCTAGAATGTCATTGTATGCTGTAGTATTACGATTTTCCCTTCACTGGAACTAAGGGGCCTAGCCTGAACCATGGAAAACAGCCTTAAAACATTATTCCTCCTCCACCAAACTTTACAGTTGTCACTACACATTCGGACATTCAGCTAGAGTTCTCCTGGCTTCCGCCAAACCCAGATTTGTCTATCGGACTGCCAGATAGTGAAGCATGATTCATCACTCCAGAGAAAGCATTTCCATTGCTCCAGAATCCTTATGACGGGCGAGCATCACACTACTCTACCATGCATTGCGCACGGTGATCTTAGGCTTGTGTGCAGCTACACGGCCATGAAAACCCATTTCATGAAGCTCCGGACGAACAGTTATTGTGCTGACATTGCTTCCAGAGGCAGTTTGGAACACTGTAGTGAGTGTTGCAACCGAGGACAGATTTTTTTACAAGCTTCAGCGTTCGGCGGTCCCATTCTGCAAGGTTGTGGCCTACCACTTCGCGGCTGAGCCGTTGTAGCTCCTAGACGTTTCCACTTCACAACATCAGCACTTCCAGTTGACCAGGGCAGCTCTAGCAGGGCAGACATTTGAGGAACTGACTTTTAAAAGTCAATGAGCTCTTCAGTAAGGCAATTCTACTGACAATGTTTGTCTATGGAGATTGCATGGCGGTGTGCTCGATTTTATACATCTGTCAGCAACGGGTGTGGCTGAAACAGCCGAATCGACAAGTTTGGAGCGTTGTCCACATTATGTTGGCCATGTAGTGCATGTGAGCGAACCCCGTATGTTGTGATGCACATGCATGCAATACTAGTATTAGTTAGCTAGCTCACTGGTCACCGAGTCAACTTGCCAAATAGATAGGTATAGAGGTAGCTAGCTAACTATAGTAGGTAGGTTAGTTAGAACGCACAGGGTCAACCATCAGGCTAGCCTGCATCAATAATAGCTGACTAGTTAGTTCGTCCACTGCACTGGCTTTCAGGGCTAAGCTAACTAGTTAGCTGCCTCGGAGGACAGACGGACTCAAAAGTTAGTTAGCTTGCTAGTTAGCATCTAATGGCCAGGGCCAGTGTTGCAGTACATGGATTGTACAAGTGCTTTACCAAATTAATTACTTCAAACAACATTATTGAACTGTAGCCAACTTTATCTTACTATTATGAAATAGTTAGCACGCTAGGTTGGCTAATTCACGTCGCGAGTTAGCACGGTCTCTTACAGGATAACTATGGGAACCGGTTGCATGGCTCAACAACCCTCATGGAAAACGAAATACCAAGACATTCGTCTTCATAATTTAACAATATAAAACTTACAACTCGTGTTTTCCAGATTTCTCCCAGTTTTTGATCCAATCAGCAGGGATGATACGTGTCGCCATCTTCCCCCACAATACCACACATAGCCCGGATGTTTAGCTGAATGCACAATAATGAAAACTAGTGCATCGTGGGACGACGAGTCAATTTGAGGTCTTCCAGTCAGTTTACCACAAATAAACGTTGGAAGCCTAAAATTACAACGCTACAATAATTAACGTGTAAGATTTTATGTAGATTAGTGTAAAGATAAACAATTATGTTGAACAGATCCACTGGGTTTTTGGTTTGCTTTAAGCGTCTCTATCACTTCAAGTCGTCAGAGCATGTGTTCAGTTCATGATGGTCATGTGATGCTAGGAGCCTCTCAATTTCAGTTTATGAACAGTATTCAGACAAATTCATGGCAGAGGTGAGCACAAAGGATTTAAAGGTAAACTCCAGTTTACCCACTTGTCGATTTATCCCATTGTCTCTTGGGATGATTTGTGTGTGGGCGTTTGTGCATACATTGAATTCTCACATTATCCACAACCCCATTACTGTAACAGTGGCTTCCTTATTCTTTAAAAAAGACCCACATTCACCCCTTAGTGATCTACATGATCACCATCCTATTAATGACACCATTGTAACAACCCCTGACACAGGTGATTCAAACTAGTCACACAACCAGTGACTATACTGCACTCTGTCCCGTAGACATTTCATTTCCGTGTAATAGGCCTACTAAATACTGGTAACACTTCATTCAAATCATCACACAATTGCAGGGGTTTATTTTGTTCAAAAGGTAACTGGTCTCGAGACATAAATACAAACCATAAATGGAACAGTGGACTTTGTAAATAGAATAAAAAAACGTTTCATATACATTTGAATATATATAATATATGTATGTGTATACATACACATTTAGACATATGCACACACTTTCAGCAGTTCAATGCAAGGACAACAGAAAGGTAAATATCAAAATGACAGTATGAAGCCTACATAAGATTTAAGCAAAACAACTATGCATTCAAAACATTTTTTACATTTGTCTAACATTGCTACAATGTAAATAATGAAAAATATACAATTCTCCGGTTTGTAGTTTTGTATTTAGATTTTGATATAACATTTTAGCTTTTGAAAATGGAGAGGCTGTGTTTTAAGCTGTTGTGGCTGTATAAAACTATAATTTACAATATTCATGATTACAATTGTATTCCTCCAGAAAAGCTTGTTGGGAATCTGCAAACCAAAGTACATAGAGGTAAAGAAAAGTTATTAAAACAAAAATCCTTAGAAAAGACAAACAAAACATTTACCATTTAAATATAAATACAAATTCAAAGGTAAATTCTTATGCATAACTGCACATTAATTAGGTTAATTTAAACCAGTTTACATTCTATTGAACCTTTTCCTAAATTAGACTTCAAATTAACTAAAACTGAGCAAATATAAAATGAGCACCGATTCACAATATATTACACATTTTTATAATTGTATAATATTATTATATATTATGATACCATAATAGCTAACCCAAACTCTTAAATGTGGTATTTTATAAACATTCTATAACAAGCTCTCTTACAGACACAACACAGTGGTACAACAGAGAATATTTTGACCACTCTTTTATACAAACCCTCTGCACACTATACTTTTGTACCACTCTTCAAAAGCATTCAAAATCATCAAACCTTTAAAAGTTATTCAGAATTTAAACTAAGCTTGTCAATGGGTCAAATGGCATTTGGGCATTATCAGTTCACCAAGAGGTCTCACCTATAACATTGGAAAAAAGAAAAACTGCAGGCCACATCCATTATTACACACCAGAAATTCCATTACAAAGGTTCTTTTCTGTACTCTATACGAGTATTAACATGATTATAAAGTACTGATTTACATCTGATTGTCATTACAAAATACCTATAAATCAAAGTATTCTATAAGTTATAAAAGCAGGACAGACAAACCTCTAAAAAATAATGACAGAGAGAGAATTCTGAGAACCCTGTATTTCATATTTGCGGTAAGGCCTTCCAACAATATGAAGACATTTCACATTTTCTCCTACTGTATATGTTTTAATATATGGCTACATGTCATGCCCGGTTTTATATTTTAAAAGTATGTCAGCAACTATGTATTTACATGAGACAAAAACATGCCCATTGATCGACAAAATAAAAGTGAAATTCAAACATGATGACGAATGTGCAACCATTGATGCCTCATAAGCAAATAGTCCCATGAGCTTATTTTAAAACAATTCTCTACAGAGAATACTTCTTGTCATCAAAACATTTTCGGTAACAACACAGTGTCCTCTTCACGCAGATCTACCATAATCAGCTTAGAACATTGAAACATTGAGGACCTAAAAAGAAAGAAAATACTGCATTTAAATGTTTAGTTACTTGCTGTATAATATGGAAAATAATTAGAGAATATGAGTATAGCCTTTCCATATGTATACCAAAGACATTAACTAGCTATCTGGATTTCACTTCGGTACTGCCACTGTTATTGTTGATCATATTGTTTGTTGTACGTGATCTTTAACAATGAAGATATCACTGTACTCTCAATAACAAACCAATACCCACCGAATCATCCATGATCGAAGAAGGATCGAAGTAGTCTGGCTTCAGCTCTGATCTCTCTCTGCGATTTTTAGATGGTGGCTAAACAATAAACAGCCAAGTAAGAAAGAAGAGACACCAAGGCAGTAATATTCATAAATGCACAACTTGTGAGAAAATAAACATCTTTATCTTTATGATGTATGATGTATTTTACCAGATCAATATCCATAGTGTCAAAATCCATGCCCTCGTTGAGATCTTCCAAACGGTCCTCTGATGACATCATTACATCCTCTACTATTGGCTCCTCATCATCCTCCATGAGTCCTGAACCGCGGCGGCTAGATGGTCAAAGACATGACCACAAATTACTACATACATTACACATGACAGTAAGTACTACACTGGGGTTGAAACACCACTGTGGTCTGGAAGAGAAGTGCAGTCTTACATTGCATTCTGCATGTGGCTCCTCATCTTGGCATACTGCATGCTGGCTCGCTCCTGTTGCTGCCGGGCCTCTGCCTGCTGTCTCTGGGCTAGCATCCAGGTCACCTGGGTACTGAAAACAGAGTCAGACACATTAATACGGACAGTCATACTTATTCAAACGAGAGGTGAACTACAGCCATTTCATTGAAGATATCATTCATTTTGATAACATTGCATACATAGCTAAGTAACATTACATTATAGATTTTTTACATTTTAGTTCTTTAGCAGATGCTCTTTTCCAGAGCGACTTACAGGAGCAATTAGGGTTAAGTGCCTTGCTCAAGGACGCATTGACTGATTTTTCACCTAGTCGGCTCGGGAATTCGAACCAGCAAGTTTTCATTTACTGGGCCAACGCTCTTAACCACTAGGCTACCTGCCGCCCTACAATGGATGGCCAAAGATACTCGTGGAAATCAAAAGGTGTTGAGCCATAGAAAGGTGTTCCGTACTTGTAGTCCATGGGGGTCTGATGGTGGTGCTGTTGGGGGGGCAGCTGTTGGTGCTGCTGCTCTGATGTCATAGCATAGACACCCATGTAGCTCTCCTCTGGCCTCATTTTCTTGGGGTCCCTCAGGACAGTGGAGGTTAGATGTGGCGAGGGCATCATCACTGGCATCTGCACGTTCTGCTCCTGGTTCATCCACACTGTGTCTGTGCTGCAGCTGCTACTCTCCTCTGCTGCAATAGCAAGGGTTTCATAGGGTTGTTATATAGTGAGCAGACCACTCACTGCTCAGGTAGAGACATCTTAGCGTATTGGCTTTTTATAAAGCCAACGACAGATAACATCTAGCAAACACTCAATTCATTAATGTCTAAACTTCATTCGGCAAGTTATTTCCCCAAGTGAAAATCTAATCGCACAAAGCAGGAGGCATATTCTGGAACACAATTTGTTGTGTACACAGTGTACAAAACATTAGGAACACCTGCTTTTTACATGTCATAGACTGATCAGGTGAAAGCTATGATCCCTTATTGATATCACCTGTTAAATCCACTTCAAATCAATGTAGATGAAGGAGAAGAGACAGGTAAAATAAGGATTTTTAAGACTTGAGACAATTTAGATATGATTTGTGTGTGTGCCATTCAGAGGGTGAATGGGCAAGACAAAATATTTAAGTGCCTTTGAACGGGGTATGGTAGTAGGTGCCAGGCGCACCGGTCTGGGTCAAGAACTGCAACTCTGCTAGGTTTATCCCGCTCAACAGTTTCCTGTGTGTATCAAGAATGGTCCACCCCCCAAAGGACATCCAGCCACCTTGTCACAACTGTTGGAAGCATTGGAGTTAACATGGGTCAGCAGCCCTGTGGAATGCTTTCAACACCTTGTAATCCATGCTCAGACAAATTGAGACTGTTCTGCAACTCAATATTAGGAAGGTGTTCGTAATGTTTTGTATACTCAGTGTATATCATAACACTAAACATTGAGCTTTCAGGTTTAACACAAGCATATGTTGCCCATGCTGTTCTGTGGCTCGGTGTCGGCCCCTCACCTTCAGGCAGTTTCCTCTTTCCGGTGCTGGCTGGCTTGGCCTTCTTGGTCCTGATGCTGGAACTTCGGCTGCTGTAGCCGCTGATGACAGACATGGTGTCGTCGTCCCCTCCGGCCTGCAGGGAGTTCCTGTAGGAGATGAGGGGCAGCCAACAGTCCTCTCGTTGCAGGGCCATCTGGAAGGTCATGAACCGCTCCAGGTAGAGGTGACTGCAGAGGACAGAGGACCACAAATCAACATCCATGATCTAGTGTAGCTGTGGTCTGTCTGGCTAAGGATAATACAGTCACTAATGATTTGACTGCACATAGCACTAAGTATAACAGTTTCCTCTGACTTACACAGTCTTCTTGTCCTGACGGAGAAGTTTGGAGGAAAACTCGCTGAGAATGTCCAGGAAGGCAAGGTTGAGAGGAGGGTTTCCCTCTCCCTGGGGACTGGGCTCCTTGAAGGCAAACTCGATTCCATCCCTGCAGCAAGTGTAGCACAAGACAAAATGTTTAGGAAGGAATGGATTGAAGTATTGAGCTGTAAATACTTTAACAGTTCTGGGAGGTTGAGAAGCCTCAAATAGAAGCATGCCTGCAGAGCTGTTAAACCTTTATGTATTGATTCCTACACAGAGGATGAGTTTCACATTTGCAGCAGGCTTACTTGTGTAACATGGCGATAGCCTCTCTGGTCTTCAGCTGATCCAGGCCAAAGGTCAACGAGAAACGTCGGGCCAGTTCTTTAATGCCGCAGAAGGACGACGACGAGCGGTCAAAGTTGCAGCCGAGGTCAGATAACATCTCATTGAAAAGCTAAAAAGAGAAAAGTGTTGCAACTTTTTAAAAACAATGATCAAAACCACTCACATTGTCACAAAATGAAGAGAATGATCAAAACCACTCACATTGTCACAAAATGAAGACAATACTTTAACTGAATGTTAATTTCACCATAGCTCTTACCTGCTGCAAACTCAGAATGAGGGTCTTGGCACACTGGATCTTGTCAATTTGTCTTGTTTTACTCATCGTTTCCTTGATGATATCTCCATAGTCATTGTAGTACTAGAGAGAAAAACACATTTCATCTTTTAGGAATAGCACAACATTACATTTTTCTTTTAAAAGGTCTAAATATGGTTGGAGGCCAGACATACCCTCATGTACTGCTTGAAGATATCAGCTCCAGTGTTCATCTCCACTACATTGTAAATGATCAGTTTGCAGTACGCTGCCAGCAGGTTACGTCTCTTGTGTAAAGCCTCGATTTTACTGGCTTCATCATCTTGCTGCCCATCTGATAAAATGAAGAACACCGAGGTAACCCCTTGCAAAACTTTAACATTCCTGTCTCCATATAATGTGTTCGCTTTAACTCAGAAACAGCTCTGGTGTTTTAACTTGTGTGTGCACTATTCACATTAAAAGCCATTCTCAGCTGTCTCCTTGTGTTGTGACTAGCTGCCAGGTGGGCTGTGTGGATGTTCAGCCTGTGCTGTGTGTGTGTGGGGAGGGGGGGATCTGTCTGGCCTGTGTTGTTACTGTCTGCCATTAGGCTGTGTCTGACCTGTGCTGTTGTTGTCATCGTCCTGGTCGATAAAGACGTGGTCCAGGATGAAGTTGAGCAGCTCTGCCTGTAGGGGGGAGTCTGGAGTGTAGATCAGAGCCTCCAGCTGCTCCCGGCCCGACGACACTATCTGGTGGCTGAAGATCATCAGGGCGTCACACAGGATGGTGAAGGCCTGGAACACAGTCAATCAATCAATCACACAACACCCGTCCACGTCAACAGCTGTCACACAGGGCTTTACAGTAATCCAGGAAAATACAACAGAGCAGCAACTCCTCAGCCCTCACTTAACAGTGAACACACAGCTACACAGTCAGGCAACAGACTGACATGACGTAGGACAACCCACCTGCTCTTTGACAGTGGTGTTGACACTGGTGAGGTAGCGTTGACACATCAGACAGAAGGCCCTCATCTGCTTCCTCAGGGTGACCATGTTCCCCTGGAAACCATTTTACAGACAACTTGTAACTCCGCCACACGGGTGTCTATTCACAACCATTGGCAGACACTGGATAGTTCTTAGTCACTGATAACAACAGTGTGTGTACCTTTGTGGAGCTGCCCTCTGAGACCTTGGCTAGGTGCCACAGAATGATGTAGTGTGTGCACTGCATCGCATGAATTACAATCTGGGAAAAAGAGAGTATTACAAGGTAAGTGATAGTAAACAGTGGAGATGAATGTCAAAATTTTAGGGGTAGGTGGGTTTGAGGGGATAAAAGGGTTATAGTTTAGGTACCTGCTCAGGCATATCTCCATTCTGAAGTCCTGTGTTTAATAGCTTATAGTTGCTGGTGAACAGGTCCCATTTAGAGAGGTCATGTGCACTGAAGAGGAGAGAGAAACACAGAATCTAGTCAGATAAGGAGTTCTGATTTATCTACTGTTCATTGGCAAATGTTTGGATGACACATTACTTGTTTAATCTTGCTCAAGGCCTTACTTGTGGAAAGCAGTGATCCTCTTTAGTGTGGACAGGACCTGGTAGGCATCATCCTCATCTGGTTCCTCACCCTGAAACAACAGATAACTAGGTTGTGAAATCCTACACAGCCACGTATCACTCAATTTACAGTCCCAGTTTATATCAACACCAATCTGAGTACTACCCTAGAACACTCATTTTTCTTTGACAAATAGTCTACAAAGATTAAAGACAGGCAATGTCCTTATGCATTGCCAAATCTGCCATAGAAGTTTTCAATCTGACAGACAGACTGCTCAGTCTCTAAGCCACTCAGCCAGCTAAACCTAGAATCAAATAGAATACAATAGACATTTTATGTATCTCTATGCATCTGAGCCCACCTCCAGCAGGAAGTCCTCCAGGAGTCTGTTGAACTTGTCCACCAACTCGTCCAGTAGCTGGGACCTGGCGATGTCCACCCTGTTGAAGATGGTGAACTCCTCGTTGCAGAGAGCGTGGTAGGTCATGGAGCACGCCTCCAGCACGTCGGTCTCTGTGTGCTTCTCCACCACCTCCCTGATCTGACGCAGCAACGACTCCAAGTGCTGCACACAAACAGAAGACAAAGGTCTCTGTTTGTGGCGAGGTCTCAAACTATATTCTGCCACAATGGCCATGTGAATAATTGCCTGTTAACAATCTAAGGTGCGGTAGGATTAGTTATGCTCCAGGAATATCAGATGATTCACAAACCTTTTCCAATCGACCAGTGGTGTAGATTTCTAGGTCAAAGAACTGCGGTAGCTGCAGTAAGTTGGTCACCTTCTCAGCATCAACGGAGTACTGTGAGGGTAAGATGGAGAGGGTGAGGGGAGCTACAACAAGAGACCTAGCGTTGAGTAATACTGCATCATTCTGGCAGTCCCAGGGTTTGAGTTATATATAGAAGCTGTGTATAGACTATAAAAAGTGACAGTCATATACACAACTTGATAACTGACCTTGGCCAACAACAGAGGCAACGCCACAGCGAAGATCTCAGTGATTCTCGTCCGGTCATCCAGCTGGGTTTTCTTTTCTTTCGCTGTCAGGACCTAGGAGGATTTCCAGAAGAGCACAATCACATCACAATCATGAGAATGGCTTACCCAGATAAACTTCCAAAAGGACTAATTGAAGGTACAAAATGAGTTAGAGCACTCAACAAAAAAAGGCAGAACCGTCAGTCACCTGTTAGCTCCCTGTACAATGGAATAAAGTGAGCAAAATGTAATCAATCGCTGGCTTTTTTTGTTGAGTGCTCCATCTCCTTTTTACCTCAAATTAGTACTTTTGGAAGTTTTTCTTGGTGAGCCATTCTGGTGATTTTTGTCATTGAACACCCCTCCTTCCCTTTGCTAAAGCGCAACGGCCCACCTGAACTCACATTACAATAATGTTATATGACAGATTTTTTATAAAACCTCATATCTGAGTGAATGTTCAAACATGCCTTCTGAAAATAAAGCCTTGAGAGCTCACTAGTACTAGAGTTGACCGCTGAGGGGCTTACATTGGAAAATGCCAAGCAGCACTCACCCTCTTCCCAGTGCCTCTGCCCACTGGAGGGTGGCACTCACAGGCCTGGCGGATGGCACACAGCATTATCTCTATCAGAGCAGTCTCCTGGTGGTCTGTCAGGGCTGGACAGGACAAAACATGACTGTGTGTGTGTGTGTGTGTGTGTGTGTGTGTGTGTGTGTGTGTGTGTGTGTGTGTGTGTGTGTGTGTGTGTGTGTGTGTGTGTGTGTGTGTGTGTGTGTGTGTGTGTGTGTGTGTGTGTTGCGCCTCCTTACCTTCCTCCCCTGGCATGGGCTCATCCAGTAGCAGGCTGATCATGCTCTCCCAGTCTTTGAGCAGCTCCCCTGCACACTCCCACAGGCTGTCCACCAGGTAGGCCCCGTGCTCATGGAGCTGCAAACGTTCTGAGGTTATCACAACTGAAACACGTCACTAGTCACTTTACCCCTACCTATATGTACATAGCTACTTCAACTACCTCGTACCCCTGCACATTGACATGATACTGGTGCTCCCAGTATATAGCCATGTTATTCACTGTGTATTTATTTGTTGAGTCACTACTGTATCTCTATTTTTGTTATCATTAACTTTTCGTTGTTGGGAAAGGGCCCGTAAGTAATCATTTCACAGTTAGTCTACACATGTTGTTTACAAAACATAATTTAAAATGTGATTTTGATTTGTGCCCCAAGTAGGTCACTTCAAACAGAGACAGACTCTTCATGGAGCCTGAACACACCTCACTCTCCAGGAAGAAGAAGACGGTGGTCTTGATGAGGTTCCCGTTGAGGCTCTGCCTGCCCCTCCTGGGCATCCCTTCCTCCTCTGGACCTCCATGACTGAAGAGCCTATGGACATGGCAACATTGAGGTAAGGTTAAATGCAGCTGGATAATCTAAAAAATATAGATCTGTTTCTCAGCCTTAAGGCATTACCAACCCAAATGGGGCTTTAATCACAATTTCACAAGAGTATTTTTCAGCTTCCACCACAGCTTTAGAGAGCCAGTGTGAGACCTACTTCTTATAGAGGAACTCTCCTGCAGCCACAGCCACAGGTCGATGGGCAGAGTAGACCAGATGGTAGACACTCTCACAGTCCTCTGCTGTCAGGACCTCATCACTGCTACTGCAATGAGAAAACAACACACAGGTCTGTAAGGTCTCATCGTCATCGGCGAAGGGTCAGGAGTGCATGGAGGGCTGGACACTAATACGTGGGCTAACGTTGTGAAGGATGAGCAATTATAGACATGATTTGTAGACAAGGTTACTCACTGCAAGACAAGAGTCAGAAGTTTTATGGCTTGCACTGCAACATCATACTCCTTATCCAGAGCCATCGACACAATGCGGTCCTGTCAATGACAGTAAAGTCAACATCTGGCCAACCATGATGTGTGTATGTTATGTACAGGATTTCCCAGTCAGTGGTCTGATGGGGGAGCGTCTGACCTACCTTGAAGCGGCTGGTGAAAAGCTCCAGTCGAGTGTTGAGCTCCCGGTTATAGTACAGGCCTTGGAGCGCAGTCAGACACCTGAGGCGCACTTCTCCTTGCTGCGATCACAGGGAGGACAATGTCCAAACCACAATGTTCAAACCTCAATGCTGTAGCTTTTCAACTCTGATAATATACCTACTGTTGAAACACACAGTAAATGACTACCCGCAACATGCTATACAACTCCCACAAATGTGATTTGACATATTGCATGGCTCACCTTGTCATGCATGGTCCATCCAACATACTTCAGATAACTGTCATTGAGAAAAGCATCGCTGTACATCTTCATCCATACCCCAATCTCCTCAATGCAGATTGCCCGGACCTCAGCTATAGCATCGCTGATAAACAGAGAAATGTCCAGACTTATTCACAGCCCCCATTACGCTCAATGATCAAATCAATTATTTGATATCTTACGGTAGGTAGGGCAGTTAACATTGATTTCATTAGAAAGGCTTAAGTGGTACAGCCAGAGGCAGTTCTACTTAGATCAGAGATCAGTGCACCATGGTGTGCCATGATGAGCTGTTCTGCCTTAGCAACCGTTGCTACCTGTTGTTTAGCACAAGAGGGCACCCTAAAGCCTTGGAATAGCTCAGTGAAAGACCAGCCTGCACATCTCAGAACTGCTTTAAGCCTTCCATGCATCTGAAGTCTCTCTCAATGTCAGTAACTGAAGTTGGTTTTCACACAGTGATCAAACTCTCTGACATCAAGTGAATGCACCCACAGTTCTCTTTTTAGACTCCTCTTTAAAAATCTACTAGAAAAACACCATTCATAATACCCACCCTAAAACAATACAGAATAAAAAAATATAACACATAATCCATTACAGTTGTAATTTAATTCATTGTTCTGTACGTAGAAAGATGACAAGTTGCAATACATACCGATATCTGTGAACAAACACGCCTTTAAAAATCGCATTCATCATGTTTTCAATTTCGTCTTGATTTTCTTGAAGCTGAAAAGAGGAGATGTTTCAAATTGAAAATGCTTTTTACATATCTAATGGAAAGAAGTGGAGGGCGCACAATCAACGCAAGTCGAGGTACAACCAAATTATAAAAGGCGCAACGCTCACTCACCATTAAAAACATTTTACTTAAACAACTATTAAACGTTTGACGCTTCGGACTTCATTGATGGCCTTCAGAAATTGGTTGTCAAGCTTTTAGTTGTTTAAATAAAATAATGTTTTAAAATGGTGAGCGAGCGCTGTGCCTTTTCCCTTTCAAAAATGTCTAAATGATCCGTTTTGAATTGTTAGGACCAGGTAAGGTTCCCCCTCCCTACAACAGCCGTAGGGAAGAAACGGTTGAGAGACACCAGAAGAACCCACTCACCTCTTTACGCTTCTGTAACAGGAGCTCTAGCCTATCATTGGCCCTCTTGGCCATGACCTTGTTCCTCTCTGCCTCATACTGCCTCTGAGTGTTGTCCATGTTGATGCTCAGGTTCAGAGCCACGTTCACCAAGGCTGTCATCAATTTCATGGCTGGTAGAGACAACGACTCACTTGAGTGACATCTACTAATTAATAAGGCACTATTTATGCAGACCTGCCATCAAATAAAGGTATATTCAATAGGCCTACACACACAGTGTAGCCCTCATAAAAGATAGCACTAAAATACATCAAGCTAGTAGTTTAACAGTGGATGAACTACAGTCTTCCCTCAACTGCCCAGAGTCTCTATTGTGTTAGTACTGACCTGCCAGTGTGCTGGTGTGTCTGAAGGCTCGGACCTGTGAGTCAGACAGGCCCGTGAGCAGCGAGATGACTGTGTCCATCATGTACTCGTCATAGATGATGCTGTACTGACACTGCCGCACCAGCACCCCGATAAACTCACAGAAGCTCGACTTGAACTTCTTCCACAGTGGCCCTGCCATGGTTAACGGGTAGTCCCCGCTGTCCTATTTGATAACAGAGCGAAAGCGGGAATAATGTTTAAATATACGCTATAGACAGAGAGGCATTAATAACGATGTACAGTAAGTGTACAATCAAAAAGTACCTCGTCAAATTCCTCTGTCATCTTCCTGATGATCTCAGAGTTTTGCATGTGTCTGAACATCTCTGCACTGACAGCACCTGTAGCAAAACAAAAAATAAGAAAAAAAAATCTTACCCTGTTTAATCATCACAAGTAACGGATGCAAAATGATTTAGAAAAGTCCTTCACAGCAGATCGTATTCTATTCAACAATTCTATTCAATACACTCTGGGAGCCTACCTTTACAACCGGAGCACTGGATGAAAAAGTTGATCAAGTCCAGGAGTGCAATGTCTCGATCACTCTTGTAAGACTCAATCCAGTCATCAACGATGGACTAAAATAAAAAACACCAATTAGCCATCACTTAAATATGAAAATACTACTATCAACAACATGCATTGAGAATGACTACTTTATTACCCTATCCTTCTAATTCAAATAGTTTGAACCAACCTGTGTGGCACTCTTCCCCATCTTCACCACCTCGAACAGGGTCATGCTCTCCATCCCATTCTCCTGGTGATGGCCATTCACCCCGCCAAGGCCAGTACCCTTCACTCCACCACCCTTCCCCTTCTCTCCAGGGGCTTTCTTCCCCTTCCTTCCACCCTACAACAGACAGGAATACCATGTAAGTGTTAGTGTATATTGTGTGTGCACAAATGTAAAGTAGGAGGTGACCATATCCATTTAATTATGGATGTCTTGTGTTGATAGGGGATTTTACAAGCAAGTCTCACCTTTCCTTTCCCAAGCTTTGCATTCTTGACATCAGGGTCCTCAAGGTCTGTGTCAGAGGATAACTGTGTATCGGTCTCGCTGTTCAGAAAACAAAAATAAGTTATTGTAACAATACACACAGAACTCATTTGAAGGTCTATCTATGCAATACAAAGCGTATGTCCTCTGTATCTTCACGGTTTGCAAAAAAATAAGGTAATACAGTTTGCATGTTACTTTACAGATCTAAGTTATACTTACTGAGGAAACTGAAACTCTGTGTGCAACTCTTGTGCTGCTATCATTTCTTTAACATTTTCTGGACACACTCTAGTAAGTATGGACTTCTCAGGATCCACCAAAATGTAGACTAATACAACCTAGAACATATGAAAAGAAAGGTCAAACATTCAAAAGGACAAAGGCAGTCCAACGATGGTATTATGCCTATGTATAACTTAACGTGTGTGTAGGTTGATGTGTAACAAGTATCATGGATTAACAGTATAAATAAGAAGTGAGGATAACCAATTCCGTTTGCACACTCGGCAGTTCACAATTGACTGCTGAAGACAGAGATGTATTCATTAGTCTGATTCCGTTGCAAAACGTTTGGTCTGTTGCTAACCGTTTTGCAACGGAAACCGTTCACGCCAAACAGAAAATGATTTGCAACGAAAACGATAGGTTTTTATTGGAAAACTGCAGGTATGTCCCTTTCATTTTCGTTTGTGTCCGTTGGGTTCCTTTAGTAAACGGTTTACGTTGGAAAACGTTTTACAACAGACAAATGAATACACCTTCCAGATGTAGCTTTCTACTGTTACCTGGGAAAATCAAATAACATGACACTAGACGTAGAACCAGAAGACAACAGCAGACTTTACAAATGGAAATGGGGGGGGAATCAGTTATGAAGCCAGCAACAATTATTAATGAGAAAGCTAGCTAAACGAGATAGCTAACGTTAGGCCATTCGGAAAGCTGCGTTAGCAAACTTCTTTACAAATGAGAATCTCGAACTAAATAACACATCGTCGGCTTCAAACAAACAAAATCCCTACATTATGAGGACTAACGTTACTCCAGGGCTGCAACAGACGTTCTTAAACTACTCCATCTTTGCTCATTGGTTGTCGGCGAATGAAAGGTTGGCTAGTAACGTAGCTATGCATTCTGCGGCTGTCAGACAATGTAACTGTAAAACAGTTAAACAAAACCAAGAAGTATGCAATGACTGTCATTCAGTTAGCTACATACATTTTCAACATAGCCAACGTTACTCCAAAAACAAGCTATTCTTGATAGGGTACAATCCTCTTCCGTGTAAACAATATTTGACGTCCATCTTTGCCAGCTAGCTGGCTACCATTGTTGTAGTTAACTAACGTTAGTTGGCTATCTTATGGTTAACTAAGAGACGGGTTAACTATAAACATACACTCGCATGATGTGTTATGGTGATCGCAAGACGATTTAGGTAACGATTCCGACTTAAATCGGGCAAAGTCCCTGCACACATCATGGTGAAAGCGCTAACTAGCTAAATAACTTAGCTACCATGTACTAGCGTGCTAATATATAACGTTACAGTCAAGGGACACGCCAATATGGTTTGATTAACTGCTAGCTAGTTAATTTGCGACAAAACCGCAATTTAAAATCCCAGTTCCTTATTGTATCTAGCTAACATTAATTGTCCTAGCTACATCTAGCTAATAACTTGCTAGTTTATTCAACATGACTAGCAACACAGCTAGCTCCCAGAATGTTATCCGCCATTTTACAGCTTACCTCGATGTTTGACTCAAATACTGTAATCAACCATCAAAATAATCCAGATGTTTCTGAAGTTGTCTCGCTGGAACGTTTATTAATTTGTAAATATATAATTGGCTATTTACCACTCTCTTACATGTAGATTTGGTTAATCTGATTCCTGAGCTGAGGCTATTATTTTTCTCTGCTAGCTAGCTAACTAGCATGGCTCAGTTTGTTGTCGATGGATTCGTGTCGTCGATGGCGCACCACCTGTCGGTCAAATTGAACAGTACACTTGCCCGCAACTCATTTTCATACAAAACTAATAGGACATAACACAGACTGTTGTTGATGAAACAAAATACTGAGAACCATACACATGTAGCCTGGTCTCATAGACTAGACGTAACATAGTAAACGTAAATACGTGCCACTCAAATTTGTATAAAATTGTAATGGCCTGGCTAGATCATAAAGGAACAATTGTCCAGACAGAGGATTGAGTTTACGAATTTACGGTTTATTAAGCCAACTCCACACAGGCTACTGTTTGGCCGTAGCCCATGACAAATACATGAAAATGTCCCTATAAAATAACTGTGACATTATCTTGTGAAGACCAGACACAAGAGAGAGAACAATGGCTAAATCAAATCAATGTGTATTTGTCACGTGCGCCGAATACAACAGGTTTAAACCTTACAGTGAAATGTTACTTACAGACTCTAACCAATGGTGCAGGGGAAAAGTGTGTGTGTGTGTGTGTGTGTGTGTGTGTGTGTGTGTGTGTGTGTGTGTGTGTGTGTGTGTGTGTGTGTGTGTGTGTGTGTGTGTGTGTGTGTGTGTGTGTGTGTGTGTGTGTGTGTGTGTGTGTGTGTGTGTGTGTGTGGTATGTAAAGAAATTAAACAACAGTAAAAAGACGTTTGAAAAAAAGAGTAGCAAGGCTATATACAGACACCTGTTAGTCAGGCTTATTGAGGTAGTAGGTACATGTAAGTATCGTTAAAGTGACTATGCATATTTGATGAACAGAGAGTAGCAGAAACGTAAAAAGAGGGGTTGGAGGGTGGTGAGACACAATGCAGATTGCCCGGTTAGCCAATGTGCGGGAGAACTGGTTGGTCGGCCAAATTGAGGTAGTATGTACATGGATGTATAGTTAAAGTGACTATGCATATAAGATAAACAGAGAGTAGCATCAGCGTAAAAGGGGGGGTGGGGGTACACAATGCAAATAGTCCGGGTAACCTTTTGGTTACCTGTTCAGGAGTCTTGTGGCTTGGGGGTAAAAACTGTTGAGAAGCCTTTTTGTCCTAGACTTGGCACTCCGGTACCGCTTTCCATGCGGTAGTAGAGAGAACAGTCTTTGACTGGGGTGAATGGGGTCTTCCTCTGACACCGCCTGGTGTAGAGGTCCTGGATGGCAGGCAGCTTTGCCCCAGTGATGTACTGGGCCGTATGCACTACTCTCTGATATTGTTTTAGATATTTTTTTAATTTCACCTTTATTTAACAAGGTAGGCTAGTTGAGAACAAGTTCTCATTTGCAACTGCGACCTGGCCAAGATAAAGCATAGCAGTGTGAACAGACAACACAGAGTTACACATGGAGTAAACAATTAACAAGTCAATAATACAGTAGAAAAAAGGAGAGTCTATACATATTGTGTGCAAAAGGCATGAGGAGGTAGGCGAATAATTACAATTTTGCAGATTAACACTGGAGTGATACATGATCAGATGGTCATGTACAGGTAGAGATATTGGTGTGCAAAAGAACAGAAAATAAAATAAATAAAAACATTATGGGGATGAGGTAGGTAAAAATGAGTGGGCTATTTACCGATAGACTATGTACAGCGGCAGCGATCGGTTAGCTGCTCAGATAGCAGATGTTTGAAGTTGGTGAGGGAGATATGTCTCCAACTTCAGTGATTTTTGCAATTCGTTTCAGTCACAGGCAGCAGAGAACTGGAACGAAAGGCGGCCAAATGAGGTGTTGGCTTTAGGGATGATCAGTGAGATACACCTGCTGGAGCGCGTGTTACGGGTGGGTGTTGCCATCGTGACCAGTGAACTGAAATAAGGCGGAGCTTTACCTAGCATGGACTTGTAGATGACATGGAGCCAGTGGGTCTGGTGACGAATATGTAGCGAGGGCCAGCCAACTAGAGCATACAGGTCGCAGTGGTGGGTGGTATAAGGTGATTTAGTGACAAAACGGATGGCACTGTGATAAACTGCATCCAGTTTGCTGAGTAGAGTGTTGGAAGCAATTTTGTAGATGACATCGCCGAAGTCGAGGATCGGTAGTATAGTCAGTTTTACTAGGGTAAGTTTGGCGGCGTGAGTGAAGGAGGCTTTGTTGCGGAATAGAAAGCCGACTCTTGATTTGATTTTCGATTGGAGATGTTTGATATGAGTCTGGAAGGAGAGTTTACAGTCTAGCCAAACACCTAGGTACTTATAGATGTCCACATATTCAAGGTCGGAGCCATCCAGGGTGGTGATGCTGGTCAGGCGTGCGGGTGCAGGCAGCGAACGATTGAAAAGCATGCATTTGGTTTTACTAGCGTTTAAGAGCAGTTGGAGGCCACGGAAGGAGTGTTGTATGGCATTGAAGCTCGTTTGGAGGTTAGATAGCACAGTGTCCAACGACGGGCCGGAAGTATATAGAATGGTGTCGTCTGCGTAGAGGTGGATCAGGGAATCGCCCGCAGCAAGAGCACATCATTGATATATACAGAGAAAAGAGTCGGCCCGAGAATTGAACCCTGTGGCACCCCCATAGAGACTGCCAGAGGACCGGACAGCATGCCCTCCGATTTGACACACTGAACTCTGTCTGCAAAGTAATTGGTGAACCAGGCAAGGCTGAAAAACCGAGGCTACTGAGTCTGCCGATAAGAATATGGTGATTGACAGAGTCGAAAGCCTTGGCAAGGTCGATGAAGACGGCTGCACAGTACTGTCTTTTATCGATGGCGGTTGTGATATCGTTTAGTACCTTGAGCGTGGCTGAGGTGCACCCGTGACCGGCTCGGAAACCAGATTGCACAGCGGAGAAGGTACGGTGGGATTCGAGATGGTCAGTGACCTGTTTGTTGACTTGGCTTTCAATGGCTTTATGCCTTGCGGTCAGAGGCCGAGCAATTGCCGGATGCTCTCGATGTTGCAGCTGTAGAACCTTGAGGATCTCAGGACCCATGCCAAATCTTTTTAGTTTCCTGAGGGGGAATAGGCTTTGTCGTCCCTCTTCACGGGTGTCTTGGTGTGTTTGGGCCAATCTAGTTGGTTGTTGATGTGGACAACAAGAAATTTGAAGCTCTCAACCTGCACCACTACAGCCCCATCGATGAGAATGGGGACATGCTCGGTCCTCCTTTTCCTGTAGTCCACAATCATCCCCTTAGTCTTGGTTACGTTGAGGGATAGGTTGTTATTCTGGCACCACCCGGGCCAGGTCTCTGACCTCCTCCCTATAGGCTGTCTCGTCATTGTCAGTGATCAGGCCTACCACTGTTGTGTCGTCAGCAAACTTAATGATGGTGTTGGATTCGTGCCTGGCCATGCAGTCGTGGGTGAATAGGGAGTACAGGAGGGGACTGAGCACGCACCCCTGGGGAGCTCCAGTGTTGAGGATCAGCATGGCAGATGTGTTGCTACCTACCCTCACCACCTGGGGGCGGCCTGTAAGGAAGTCCAGGATCCAGTTGCAGAGGGAGGTGTTTAGTCCCAGGATCCATAGCTTGGTGATGAGCTTTGAGGGTACTATGCTGTTGAACGCTGAGCTGCTTTCCCACCTGGACAAAAGGTGTTCCTTTTGTCCAGGTGGGAAAGGGCAGTGTGGAGTGCAATAGAGATTGCATCATCTGTGGATCTGTTTGGGCGGTATGCAAATTGGAGTGGTCTAAGGTGTTGATGCGAGCCATTACCAGCCTTTCAAAGCACTTCATGGCTACGGATGTGAGTGCTACGGGTCTGTAGTCATTTAGGCAGGTTGCCTTTGTGTTCGTGGGCACAGGGTGGTCTGCTTGAAGCATGTTGGTATTACAGACTCAATCAGGGACATGTTGAAAATGTCAGTGAAGACACCTGCCAGTTGGTCAGCACATGCCCGGAGCACACGTCCTGGTAATCTGTCTGGCCGTGCAGCCTTGTGTATGTTAACCTGTTTAAAGGTCTTACTCACGTCGGCAATGGAGAGCGTGATCACACAGTCGTCTGGAACAGCTGATGCTCTCATGCATGCCTCAGTGTTGCTTGCCTCGAAGCGAGCATAGAAGTGATTTAGCTCGTCTTCTAGGCTCGTGTCACTGAGCAGCTCGCGGCTGTGCTTCCCATTGTAGTCTGTAATAGTTTGCAAGCCCTGCCACATCCGATGAGCGTCGGAGCCGGTGTCATATGATTCAATCTTAGCCCTGTATTGACGCTTTGCCTGTTTGATGGTTCGTCGCAGGGCATAGCGGGATTTCTTGTAAGCTTCCAGGTTAGAGTCCCGCACCTTGAAAGCGGCAGCTCTACCCTTTAGCTCAGTGCGAATGTTGCCTGTAATCCATGGCTTCTGGTTGGGGTATGTACGTACAGTCACTGTGGGGACGACGTCCTCAATGCACTTATTGATAAAGCCAGTGACTGATGTGGTGTATTCCTCAATGTCATCGGAAGAATCCCGGAACATGTTCCAGTCTGTGATAGCAAAGCAGTCCTGTAGTTTAGCATCTGCTTCATCTGACCTATTTTTTGTAGACCGAGTCACTGGTGCTTCCTGCTTTAATTTTTGCTTGTAAGCAGAAATCAGGAGGATAGAGTTGTGGTCGGATTTACCAAATGGAGGGCAAGGGAGAGCTTTGTACGCGTCTCTGTGTGTGGAGTACAGGTGATCTAGAATTGTTTTCCCTCTGGTTGCATATTTAACATGTTGATAGAGATTTGGTAGAACTGAATTCAGTTTCCCTGCATTAAAGTCTCCGGCCACTAGCAGCGCCGCCTCTGGGTGAGTGGTTTCCTGTTTGCTTATTTCCTTATACAGCTGACTGAGTGCGGTCTTAGTGCCAGCATCCGTCTGTGGTGGTAAATAAACAGCCACGGAAAGTATAGCTGAGAACTCTCTAGGCAAGTAGTGTGGCCTGCAGTTTATCACAATATTCTCTACTTCAGGTGACCAAAATCTAGAGACTTCCTTAGATTTCGTGCACCAGCTGTTGTTTACAGATATGCACAGACTGCCCCCCCTCCTCGTCTTACCGGAGTGTGCTGTTCTATCCTGCCGGAGCTGTGTGTATCCCGCTAGCTGAATATCCATGTTGTCATTCAGCCACGATTCCGTGAAGCATAGGATATTACAGTTTTTGATGTTCCGTTGGTAGGATATTCGTGATCTTATCACGTCTAGTTTATTGTCCAACAATTGCACGTTGGTGAGTAATATTGACGGTAATGGAAGCTTTCCTAGTTGTCTTCTGCGGGTCCGGACGAGGTATCCGGCTCTTTGTCCTCTGCGTCGCTTCCTTTTGTGAATAATTGGGATGTCTGCCCTGTGGGGTGTTTGGAAAATATCGTGTGAGTCCTGCTTGCTGCTGTTGTTGTTGAATAAATCTTTGTCTAATCAGAGGTGAGTGATCGCTGCCCTTATATCCAGAAGCTCGTTTCTTCCGTAAGATATGGTTGCAGAAACATTATGTACAAAATCATTTACAAATATTGCAACAAAAAAAACACATAATAGCACAATTGGTTAGGAGACCGTAAAACAGCAGCCATCTCCTCTGGCGCCATTTTCCAATGCTCCATCCCCCATGCCACTCCACCAACCACCAAGATGCCAGGCATCAGAACATTCCAGGAATTCCCGTGATTGGCAGATAGCAGGTTGATTGGCATGCCGGACCCCAGGAACACTGGGTACTGGTAAGTACAACACAACCAACTAATAGCATAGCACACAGCTGTCTGTGCGGGTCGCTACAATACGTTACAATACATTACAATTGATATGATTACATAAGACTGAAGGTACTTATAGGGTGGTTTGTCGGGAACATCTAGCAACCCGAAGGTTGCGTGTTCGAATCTCATCACAGAGGAGTATAGAGTGCAGGAATGTGTCCTATAAGAAGCATTAGTGGCAAATCTGATGGCTGAATGGTAAAGAACATCTAACCGCACGAGAGCACCCTTACCTGCCGATCTATAAATGATGTCTCCGTAATCTAGCATGGGTAGGATGGTCATCTGAATCAGGGTTAGTTTGGCAGCTGGGGTGAAAGAGGAGCGATTACGATAGAGGAAACCAAGTCTAGATTGAACTTTAGCCTGCAGCTTTGATATGTGCTGAGAGAAGGACAGTGCACCGTCTAGCCATACTCCCAAGTACTTGTATGAGGTGACTACCTCAAGTTGTAAACCCTCAGAGGTAGTAATAACACCTGTGGGAAGAAGGGCATTCTTCTTACCAAACCACATGAACTTTGTTTTGGAGGTGTTCAGAACAAGGTTAAGGGTAGAGAAAGCTTGTTGGACACTAAGAAAGCTTTGTTGTAGAGCATTTACCACAAAATCCAGGGAGGGGCCAGCTGAGTATAAGACTGTATCATCTGCTTATAAATGGATGAGAGCGCTTCCTACTGCCTGAGCTATGTTGTTGATGTAAATTGAGAAGAGTGTGGGGCCTAGAATTGAGCCTTGGGGTACTCCCTTGGTGACAGGCAGTGGCTGAGACAGCAGATTTTCTGACTTTATACACTGCACTCTTTGAGAGGTAGTTAGCAAACCAGGCCAAAGATCCCTCAGAGACACCAATACACAAGACTGGAATGGTCTACCGTATCAAAAGTTTTGGCCAAGTCAATAGAAATAGCAACACAATATTGCTTAGAATCAAGGGCAATGGTGACATTATTGAGGACCCTTGAGGTTGCAGTGACACATCCATAACCTGAGCGGAAACCAGATTGCATACCCGAGAGAATACTATAGACATCAAGAAAGCTAGTCAGTTGATTATTGACCTGTTTTTCCAACACTTTTGATAAACAGGGTAAAATAGAAATAGGCCTATAACAGCTAGGATCAGCTTGATCTCCAAGTCCCTCTGACATGTGAGAGAATCTGCAGTTGTTGCCAAACACACACTGGCCTGATGCAAAGGACAAAAATATAAGCAATACACAGATAAATCGTAAGGGTCTTTAATTCACACGACATGTTCCTTGTATCTTTAATTGTAGTCTCTAGAAACCTCCTGCATGATTTCTTAGTCCGTTCATCATACAGGACAGCTGCTGTATCTGTGATGAGAGAAGAGGTGTCAATGTATACATTAAAATCTACAGCCTATTACCACAAGTATGTCAGATGATAAAAACAACTGCAGAGATAGGGTTACGGTCAATTATTTTTAGAAAAGGACTTGAACTTAATTGCATTTCATAACATCCATCTGAATTGAACCCCTTTTGATAAACAGGGCAAAATAGAAATAGGCCTGTAACAGTTAGGATCAGCTTGATCTCCCCCTTTAAATGAAGGATGAACCGTAGCTGCATTCCAAGCAATGGGAACCTCCCTAGAAAGGAGAGACCGGTTAAAAAGGTTGGAGATAGGCTTGGCGATGATAGGGGCAGCAACCTTAAAAAGAAAGGATCTACACCATCTGACCTACATGTTCTTTTGGGGTCAAGTTTCAGGAGCTCCTCTAGCACCTCAGACTCAGTGACTGCCTGCAGGGAGAAACTTTGTAGCGGGGCAGTGGAAAAAGAGGGAGAAGCATCGGGGATAGTCGCATTAGAAGGGGTGGGAGATGAGGAAATGTTGGGACGGGCAGGGAGGCATGGCTGAGTCAAATAGGAATCCTGACTTAATGAAGTGGTGATTGAAGAGCTCAGCCATGTGCTTCTTGTCAGTAACAACCACATCATCAACTTTAAGCTACATGAGTGGGACAACATTCCACAGGCCACAATCAACAGCCTGATGATCAACTCTGAAGGTGTCGAACTGCATGAGGCAAATGGTGGTCACACCAGATACTGACGTCGCTTTAAAAAAAAGTATCTGTGACCAACAGATGCCTATCTGTATTCCCAGTTATGAGGAATCCATAGATTAGGGCCTAATGAATTTATTTCAATTGACTGTTTTCCTCATATGAACTGTAACTCAGTAGTTTTTGAAACGGTTGCATGTTGCATTTATTTTTGTTCAGTATAAATCTAAAAGGGATTCAATTGGATCTTTTTTTTATTTACCAATCTACACAACCAACTCTGCATTTTTGAAGTGCAAGATTATTTTTTACATTTTCAAAATCAATAAAAAAGGGTGTATTTTTCCACTATGCCGCCGCCACAATAGTGGAAAATACAAAGGGATCAACATCGCATTCACTTCACATTACTGGCCTGTTTGACAAAGTGAAAAGGAAGCCTGTGTAAAATTCCACTCTAAATCATCAATTCTGTTTGCAACAAGACCATTAAAAAGATTCACTCTGCCATTTCCTGGTTGCTAAAATTCTAATAGTTCCATAATTTAAGTTAGTGACAAAACAAGCAAGTATAGTGTAGATAAATATTGTACCATCTAAACTGCTGTGAAATATATTTTACATAACCAAAAAAGATTGTGCTTGAAGCTGGTGTGCAAAAGAAAGCAGATGCAAAAACTAAATTTAAGAACGGGAAGCATAGAAATAGTGCACATAGAACAGATCTTAGACTTGCTTTCAATTAAATATGCAACTTTTTGGGCAACCTAACCAAATTCCCATAAAAATATGAGTTATAGATATGGCAAAAGATTCAACTTTCACTTTGTAAATGTGGAGTAGGTTGTAGGAAAAAAACAAAAATGAAATCAATTTTTAGATTTAATTTGAAGGCAGAAAATGTTGAAGACTGTTCAAGCTATGTAGACCTTCACTAGGCACTATGTTACCTGCCATGATGCACTTTAATAAACAGCTGTGTCTGAGTGGAGCAATGCCACATTTGAGTTTGCGTTTAGCCCTACTGAATTTGAGAGGCATTAGAATCACCTCATACCTTGGGCTTGTTTGAAATTCTGTCATTCTCCGTGCTTGAAAGATTTGCAAAGCTTGCCCCAAGGATAGTTAGAATGCATCTTTCTTGACAGCGCGTGTGAAAGAATGGGGTAGATTTAAACTAGTGAACCTAATTATAAATCATTGAATAATACTTTGATATTTATGGCTGACAATTATTCAAGTAATACACATTTAACAGTGTGCAGAAAGCTTTAATATGTTCATATAAAAAGAATATGTACTTTCAAATGACATAACCAGAAGGTACACACTGCCCATCCCTATCACACATTGTTTCATTCACATATTAACAGATTTGAATAAATAATACAAATTAACAAAACATCACATCAATATAAATGGAGAGAGAAGGCTGCATTTACACAGGCAGCCCAATTCTGAACTTGTTTGAACTAATTGGGATTTTGATTAATCCAATCAGCTCTGAGAAAGCTCTGATGTGATTGGTCAAAATACCAATTAGTGGAAAAAATATCAGAATGGGCTGCCATTGTAAACACAACCTAAGTGCTTCACAATTAACATAAGATGAGTCTCAAAATAAATACTACCGCAGTTGCATTCTTGGTGGATGTAACCCTGAGTATAAGAATAATAAAACATTCACAAAACATTTTTTGGACCTTTCTTACTCCTATTGGAACATATCCATGATAGGACTCGATGGATTAGAGTGGTATCATGGCTAATTTGAACAGTGTATGTTTCACCCCAATGTGTTGGCAATTGGGGATATTTGCAAAATCGTTAAAAATGGTATTATATATGTTATGAATGCAATGCATCCTGGAATATTATTTTTGGCATTGATTTTCACGTTTCAGTTGTCACAACCCCATCAATTCTCTTCTACTGCATTATATGCCACATTAAACAGCTTCTGAATGAAAACGCAAACTTGCTGATACACAGCCTTTTCATCAAGGTTCCACACAAAGTTTCAAGAAGCACAATTGGGACCTTTAAACAGTTCCAACAGTACAAATTCATCCAAAAAATGTAAAATGGTTCAACGTTTAACTTGACCTTCATATACATACAAAATATTTTAAATAGAAGTTCTTTACACATGCAACTCAATTGGATTTTCAACATCATATAATTTAAAAAATGCATTGAATTATATTGAGTATTTCATATCTCGATAAACTTTGTCACAAAATGTTAAATTATTTAAGAGTGTAGGCTATTAAGTTGGCATATCCATAGGTCAGAAATGTAGAACTATTACAGTACATTATAAAGATGACTTGAAACATCGAAGACTATAAATATCGTACAGTAATACAGAGTTATAGGAAGAGATCAGCATGAAAAAGGCTAAGGGACTATCTTCATTTTTGCTCAAATAAAAATGATAATCCATGCTGTAACATAGCAAGTATGACATTAACCATTTATCTAGTATCTGAAAAATCCAAAACATAACATGACATACTTGGGTTGAGTAACTATAGCAATGTCATGAGCAGGTTCAAAACATGAAAACATAAATTACACAAGCACAGGTGACAGAAATGGCCAAAGTTACACTCAGGTTTGATCTATGTGCAATAGCCTAGGATTGTGGGGGCTCGGCAGTTGCGTGGCAGTAATGTGATCCTATGTACAGAACAAGCAAACAATTTATACAGCAGCACTGTGGGGGCTTGCTCACTAGGGGGCAGCAAAAATGTTTTCATCAATTATGTTGACCTTTCTCAAAAGGAGGCCAGCTGGGACAGAGAAGAGGACTCAGGAGTTGAGCAAATCTCATTGAGTAAAGGCCATTATGACTCCTACCTCAATTAGACACAAAAATAGTACTATTTACAGACATGTCATAATAAATCCCAAAGGCAAAATACAATATGCAAATACAAGACTTGCATTCGAATGGCGTTTTACACAACGCTGTGCGATCTCCAATACAAATAGCCGTAACTAACCAGCTGATCCCTCTGTGCTGAACTTTATGGACTGACATTCATAATGTGACAAAAGAGACAATGTGGAAAGACAATTCTTCAGTTCAGACATAATGCTGTGAAGCAGGTTGTCAAACTCATTCCATAGATGGCAAAGTGTCTGCAGGTTTTTGATTTTTCCATCCAATTAAGACAGACAACCAGGTGAGGTGCGTTCCTTACTAATTAGTGACCTTATTTCATCAATCAAGTACAAAGGATGAGCGAAATCCCGCAGACACTCAGCCAGAGTTTCACACATGCGTTGAAGCATATGCACGCAATCATACACGCACATTCAGACACACACCCACTCATTTCACTGGTGAAAGTTGTCAGAAAACCATTCTTAGGTTAGATCAGATAGTGGCTCTACTTCCCTCCGTACATTCTCTCGATATCAGTCTGGAAGTGGTTCTTCAGCTCCTTCCTTTTCAGTTTGAATGCGTCCGTCACCAGGCCAGTCTCAGGGGTCCAGGGCTCTGGGCTCAGACGCACTTTCACTGGGATCTCAAAACGCTGCAGTTTGACTGGTGGGGGGAAAACACAATGGTTAATATAAAAGGGATAAACAATGCCCTCTATTGTCACACACTAAAATGATGGGTCTTATAATTCTAGGTTATTATCCATCTGGTTAATCAAGTTAACAGGATATGTGCCAAAGAGTAAGTGTCAGCCTTACTTGAGGTAGCCACCTCTTTGATGGCCTTCAAGACCTCTTTCTCCATGGCCGGGTGATTACAGATCTCCTCCCAGGCGACACTGATGCCGTTCTTATTGGCCAGAATTGTCAGCTGCTTCTGGTTCGGCACCACAAAGCTTATCACATAGTTCTGGTCACTAAAAGCAAGAGAACATTTTTTAAATGATACAGACTAGACCTGAGCATGCACATTAAATATGTTTTCAGGGTGATACATATAGAATAACCACAAATGCATGTGGTGTCAATGTAACAGTGTTCTGTCCTATGTAAAGAAGTGTATGGTATATAGTAAAGCAGACAGAAGAGATACCTGTTTGCATATGCACAAATGTTTTCAATAAGGGGGCAGTTTTTCAGAGCAGACTCCACTTTCCCCAAGGACACGTATTCTCCAGCCTGCAGTTTGACCAGGTCCTTCTTACGGTCTACATGGAACAAACAGAGCAGAGAGGGTCAGTGAGAACACTAAAGTATGTCAGCATAGCGTTGTTTACATCTTCTCCTGAGAGGTTATGGCAGGTAGCACTGTTTACATCCATTTGAATGGTTTATGACAGTATTGCCTCATGGTCATAAAGTGTTGAAGAGGCAGTTGATCAGTGCACATTGGTGTTATTATTCAGGCGTTCTCCAACTCTCAGCCACCTACCCACTATCTGCAGACAGCCATCAGGGTGAATCTCCCCCACGTCCCCGGTACAGAACCACCTCTGGCCCTGCTCATCCACCCAGAAGTCATTGTTCAGGTGCTCACTCTTATAGTAACCCATGGTAACATTGGGCCCACCAATCATGATCTCTCCACGCGGGTGGGGCTGGTCCTGACTGGTGTATCCACCTTGGGAACACAGTGGGAATATAAGAGTGAGGCATGGTGGGAGATAGCTGTATAGAGTATTGTTTGGACCAGAGAAAAACAAACCACATGGAAACTAAATTGGCCCATGAGAGCCACATGAAAATACAGTAACAACATGCAGAGAAGGCTTGCAAGCTCTTTCTCAACAGCGCAGTACACTTTATCACAAATAAGTTTGTATGCGTGTGTCCATAGGTGTTATTACTTACCCTCAACCCAGTCTCGTAGTTTGACCTCACAGCAGATGAGGGGGGCTCCTACTCTCCCAGTGCTGTAGTCTGCCACTGGAGAGAGGAAACACACAATCACAAAATAGTCCCATGTAGAGTTTAATACCTGATGCCAGTAGAAGACTGCAACCCGGCCTACCAAAAACCAGTCTGGGTTTTCTTATTACAGAATACTGGTATGCTTACGCTCATGCACTTCTAAGGCATAGAGCAAGATACACACGTTAGTGATGTGCGGGTTGACTCAAATATACAATTGTGTAATTCTACATATCTACAGAATAGGCTATATGAAAGTTTTTCTTTGGTTATTTTTTTATCTGGCTTTAGACAAGGGTACAAAAAAGCCTAAGCTTTAAGGTCTAACATTAGCCTACGCACGCCAATAACTCTATATGCTTCAGGGAAAAATGTACGTCCATCCACGGAGGCAAAAAGGACAATGTCAGAGTTTAATTAAAAACATTGAGGGCCAGAACTGTAATGTTTGGGAAAGATTTGGTGAAGTGGTAGAAGAGGTTGACAATAGCGGCTATGTTGTGTGATGATTGTGAAGCGCTATACAAATTAGACAGTCACAAGATGGGAACTGTAGTGTTCAGATGGGTTAAATGGAATAGTAACTGAAATCTCGACACTGACTGTAGGCTGAGTCTACAACCTCTCACATAGCTTAACATAATGCAGCGCAATTTCTATATTTGCGGGAGCGGGTCGGTCGGGAGCGGGCCACAGATTTTCACTTTATCACATAGAGTTGGGCGGTTGCGAATGTTTTATTAGTAACTGTGGGCAGGTGAACAAACAGCTGACCCACGCATCACGAACACACTTGTCCTTCAGATTGACCGGAGACAAAAACCAGTGTGGTGGGAGAATCACAATTATAACACTGTCATATTTAGTTCATTCACTGCTTTGAGCTATGAGGGAAATCAAATGTTTGCCAACATTGATTTATTATAAAATAATGTTATTTGTTTTTAAACTAAGAACTTGTACATTGTCCTCTGCCTTGCAAGAGTGTTAAACGAAACTGAGAACCCTATCCTGAGGTCCTCTTAAATAATATGGTCTTATAAAATCTTCCCCGGTGGTTATTTGGCATCATTCGGCCAACTATTTCACACTCATATACTGCTGCGTAGCGTCACACGAGCATATCCTTCCACATTTACAATGCACTGAAAGGTGACCGATACCTGCGTGACCTATACAGCAAAGCCGATTGACGCAAAACAGTTACATTTAGTATAGCTGTCATTCCTTTGTCATCCACAATCCCAGTACCACAGAACGTTTCACAGGTTGGGGCCTAAACAAAGACATCTATCTCTGAGAGCATGCGTGTTTAAAGACATGAAACCCTCAGGGCATTTTAACATATATAAAAGCCCGAGCAGTAGCATTTTCTCAAAGACCTTGTCTTTGCTAAAGCCTAGATTTACCATGGCATGCATAGGTATAATTTCCCCAAAAAAAAAACACAATGGTGAAAATTCTAAAATGATAGAGCTCCCACCATACTACTACTACTCTGCTAGTGAAGGAACCAAGGGTGCACTTGGTAATGATACCACTTCCAGGGTGAATGTCATTAGCAAAGGACCCCAGCAGTAGTAGTCCGTCGCTGTGCCTGCCATGACTCACCCTCTGTGATGGTACCTGCTCCACAGGTCTCTGTGAGGCCGTAGCCCTGTCCCACAGGGCAGCAGAAGCAGATGTTCATGAATCGCTGTGTGGCGGAGGACAAGGGTGCCCCTCCTGACAGCATCATCCTGATGTTCCCTCCCAGCTGAGCCTTCACCTTCTTAAACAGCAGCCTGACAGAGCAGAGGAGAGAAATGTACTATTACTACTTACTAGTATCAAGATACCCATTGGTCCATGCTTACTGATACAGTTTCACTGTCTGATCCCTGATAAGCAGCTTGCTAGGTAGGGCACATTAGACTTGCAGTGGAAGTGACACATTTTTAGCCTACAAAAAGTTGAGAGGGTGACCAGAGGCAAATGTCTCCGTCATGCTGATACCAAGAAATGGAGAAAGGAAGCTTGTCTTGTCTGGCAGACAATAAAATATTGTTGCCACCGAGTGGGAACCAAAACCAGTCCAAATACAAGCATACACTTCAAATATATAGATTCTAGAGGACAAATCTATACCGCTTTGAAAAACCCATGTAGTTTGATAAGGCCTAGCTATATCTCTTACTTCCAAGTACTGTAATGGCATGTTGGAAATGTTTATGTCTTTATGCACTGACCTTGTATCAGGGATTTAATCTCTATAGAGAGCCATGTGCATGCAACAGGATTGTGTACATCCGCTGGGAACATGCTGGTATGTGTGTCCTCACATACAGTGTACTCACAAGTTGCAGAGAGGGGCATCATAGCCCATTTTGATCTGTTCCAGTTTGTAGTTGTAGCCCAGTTTAAACAGAGTCCTCTGCACATAGCTCATCTCCTGCACCTTGTTCATCACATTCTTGTAGATGCGGTCCATTATTTCCTGACAGATACATTACAATAAACAGAAAAGATAAACGTCACGCATCAGTTTGTGGCGGTTTTTCTTTTGTACCTTATCCATACATGTCTGCCTCCACTTTCTCTACAGAGGAAATCAAAGCTGCAGGATAGTTATCAAAGAACCTCAAAGAATGAACATCACCTGTTCGAGGATTTCGTCTAAACCTGACCTCTAAAAATCTGGAAAGAAACCAGCCTTATAGTATGGATGTGGGTTTGAAATAATGGGGCGGCAGCGTAGCCTAGTGGGCGGCAGCGTAGCCTAGTGGGCGGCAGCGTAGCCTAGTGGGCGGCAGCGTAGCCTAGTGGGCGGCAGCGTAGCCTAGTGGGCGGCAGCGTAGCCTAGTGGGCGGCAGCGTAGCCTAGTGGGCGGCAGCGTAGCCTAGTGGTTAGAGCGTTGGACTAGTAACCGGAAGGTTGTGAGTTCAAACCCCCGAGCTGACAATCTGTCGTTCTGCCCCTGAACAGGCAGTTATAACCCACTGTTCCCAGGCAGTCATTGAAAATAAGAATATGTTCTTAACTGACTTGCCTGGTTAAATAAAAGGTAAAATAAAAAAAATAATAATAATAATTCAAATAGCATCATACATTTTTGTCGGATATGCGGATATTTGAAATACAACCATTGAGGTTATATGGGGCGGTGTGTGTAGCGAACCAGACAGAGAGATGCCAAGGCAACTCTGCGACAGTCAAGACTAGCTAACGTTTATTTGGAGCAGCCACAATGTTATTTATCATCCCATATAACAAGACAGTTTGTCTTGACTGGAGGAGCCGAGCACATCAAAAGGTGTGTATCAATTTCAACTGTCTGTTTCTTGAAAATTATTTCTTGCTGATATGAAATAAAGGTCCTTATGCTTCCAAAACCGTACCTCAAGCGATGTGTGTTAATGTTCAGACCGAACGTCAGGGCTCTTAACAAAACTCCCCCGTACAGAAGACGCCTTTGTCCAATGACTTATGTGTAATGTAATGGAGCAGAGTCATGATCAAGGGCTGGGAGAAGCCTAGAGAAGCTAGCTAATCTAATGGAGTCCACATGCTGCACAACCCCATTCAGATAAAACAGCCTACCTGTTGGTTGCTCATTGTAGCCTACACCTTCTCATTTCACTAACTTTTAATTCATTCCATCTTGCATTGCATTATTGAACTTTCACAACACATTGAACCTCTTTGCCGCTTTGATTGGCAACAAGCTACGTGAAGGCAATGGATGGTCTACAGGTCTTTTTATGGTGTGCACATCATAATAACTACACTGAAAGGTTTGTTTTATTAAATGAATAACTTGAAATAACATGGTCTATCCTTGTATGTAACAAAGTCACATGGATATTTACATTTAATTTAGAAAAACCAGTGTTAGAGTCAGGTTAAAATTGGCGTATAACATTACACTCACACAAGTATTAGAATACTACGTCCGTTCAGATAACCATGCACATCCCTATTTTATAAAACACTTTTTATAAAACACTAACAAATCAGTGATAAGCAAAAAGATTAGGGAAGGATGTTCGTTCTTACCGGAACAGCTGCCATCAGAGTAGGCCCCAACACAGAGCAGTCTCCCTTACTGCCTTTCTTGATTTTTGTTGACTGCAAAAGAGAAGCAATAAAAATAACATTCGATTGTTGCCCACTTTGCAGTATAATAAAACAAATCCATAAGAAAAGATCTCTTTATATCAAACTGCTGAGTCTATTACCTGGTCAGAGAGTGTTTGTGGGGAAGAGTAGCCAATCCTGCAGCCATACGTCATACATGAGATCTCAGCAGTCATCTCCAGCACATGAGCTAGAGGCAGGTAGCCAATGTAGGTATCCTTCGGCCTGCATATGGGCACAAACACATCACACTACTGTAAGCAATATGAAGATGAGAGAACATCTTCAATGTCTGTAACCATGCACAACATTATACAAAAATAAGTGGTTATGCACTTTGACAATACTGTCTAATTATCAAATTGAGGAAGTTCAAATGAGTAAATAAGTTTAGGCAAGGTTATCATGAGCACATTACAATGTTTTGTCTGCTGTCTTTAAAACATTGCGTCAAATCCCCATGTCAGATGCAGAGACCTGACCAGCCTAGTTAAATGGTGGTCAGATACTAGAAGCCCTGTGGTAGAGTGCTCTGCTCACCCCAGGCCTGGGATCCTCTCACACTGGCCCGTCATGCCAGCGATCAGGTTGCTGTGGATGATCATGACTCCTTTGGGTTGTCCTGTGGAGCCGCTGGTGTACATGACCACAGCCAGGTCTTTGGGCTGGGGCCGCTGCACAGCTATACTCACTGCCAGGAGCACAGGGGGACACGTCACTTAATAATGCTTAGAAAATAAATGGTACAGTTCAGGACAGAACAAACATTCTTTACTACATTGT